>NC_139512.1:119422876-119872876 GCF_947247035.1 Vipera ursinii | reverse complement strand
TTAGGAAATACCTTCCCTTTTACAGTAAGAAAGAGAGCACAGACTGCCCCAGGGGGATGAGCTTAGCCTTAGCCTTTCTTTGGAGGTGCTCTAGTTGACTAAACGACTCAAGGATGTAAGGAGGCAATTAGCAAAGTGTCATTGTCTTTTCGGTCACGGCTTTAGATGTGATGGAGAATGTAAAATATGCTACAGAGGCTGGGCTGATGCACAACACTCTACCTCCAAAGTTCTTCTTTGTGAAAATGTAATACAGAAGATTAATCCAGGGCTACATTAGCAAATCGTACAAAATCTTTGCTAACAGATGGTTTCTTTGCAACTATATTGTAGTCTTTTCTTGGTTTTTGTTGGACAGATGAGTGAGGAATGCCTCCCAAGTAAGCAACCCTAAACCATTTTACTCAAATTGCCAGTTTTGAACATGTTTTCTTGAATAATTACCTTCTTCAGAAAGTGAGGAACTGAACAAGTCATTGTACACCACAAATATAGACAAGTATAGAGAATACTTCCACATAGCAGTGTTTCTGCTCCACATTCTCCTCAACAACTATTTCAGTCTTCATATATATAGAATAACCATAACTGTGGGTTCAGAAACTTAAGAAGGATTTTTATTTGATCCAGCAATAAAAAATAAAATATGGGAATACTGTGTGTGTGGAAAGACCAATGATCCAAGCTTTCATTGTACTAGCATGAATTTATTTAGTGGAAGATTTGGCCTTGATGCTTATGAAGTGAGCCAGGCAATGTTTGAGAGCATCAAAGGCCCTTTTCTGCCTGGATAGGCCCAGGATACTGGTTGATATGGTTATATTATCAGAAGGAGAAGCGTTTTTTCAGTGATTTGGGGGCAGTTAGTTATGAGAAAGGGAGCTTCTATTCTGTAACACAGGAATGTCAAACTTGCGATGTCACGTGATGTCATGTAACGTATCGCGACATTTTCCCCATTGCCGGCAATGGGGTGGGAATGGTTTCGGGTCCCCAAACCCCAGGCTACCGGGCCTTGAGCTGTTCGAAACTGGGCTGTGGAAGTAGAGGGTGAGCGCGCGTGCATCCCCACTTGCACAAGCAACGGGCAAGCCCGTGTGCACATGCTCCATTTGCACAAGCGGCAGGTGTGTGCGCCCACCAGTCATGGAAAGGGAGCTGTGTGCATACACGCATTTGCCTGCTACTCATGCAGAACCATCCCCACCCCACCCCCATCGGTCTGCAAAGGCGGAAAGGTTGGGGAACTCAGCTGTAATGGAACACGGAGATGACCTTGGGGAAATGGGGGAAGAAATGCTGCCTAGGAAGTAATCAGACAAGAGAGGCAGGAGGCCAGTGGCTAAAGGGCCAGACAAAAAAAATCAAGAAGGATCCACTCTAATTGATCAAACAGGTAAAAGTAGCAGCAGGAAATTTTCACTTTCAGACTTGCAAGATTCTGCTAATGTGGCCTTACAATAAAGTAGAAGTAGTGCATCTAGTCATGCTTCCTATCTGGCTTCCCTGGGAGGGCTGACCCATTCTACCCTTCGGGCTGAAATTGTCCTGAAAAATAATGATTTCAGCTCATTTTGAAGACCTTGGGAGTAGTTTAAAAGTGGAAATGTTCCTACTTCCTTATTTTTACCCTTGATTTTGTGAAGTCAAGCAAAACAAAACCCATGTTGCTTAAATTCAGTCATTTTGACCATAAATCTCCATAGTATGGTTGTAGAGTGCTGTCAGATGGTATAAAGAGGAGGTTGAAGTTACAGGCTTCAAATTAGCAACTCTTTATCTATATCAACATTGTTTTTTCTTTATGCTTGTGGGAAGAATCCAGAGAAAGAAATATTTTGGGAAATAGTAAAAAGGCAAAATATATTTCCCCAAAGGAATAATGGAGAAGATCTTTAAAAAAAAAAAAGACGGAAACCAGTCCCTAGAAATCAGCCCCAGTCCCTAGGCAGAGGCAAGCTTTTAGAAATGCAAATTCAATTATCCTTTCAGCTAGAAACTGAAGAAATTAGGAAGACAGACCCCTAAAATCTACATACCCCATCCAAATTCCAAGGACAGGAAACATAATAGGATTAACCCACCAATACCAAAAGGGCACACTCAGGCTAAGGTCAAAGTACATGACATAGGAAATACAAAGCCTCAAACAGGAACAGGAAACAACCTCAAAAGCCCCAGAAGATATAAAAACCCACCACTCCCAGCTACATGTGGTCAGTTTTTCCCAGAACCATCTTTCTGTCTGGCTCTCCTCTTCAATAAACTGCAACCTTCTTTCCAAAGCAGTCTCCATTTTTTTTATCCACAGTTTGGACTGGACCCTGATGAAGATTTTTCTTTCAACATGCTCTTATCTACTATCTTCTATTACAACTACTACACAACCATTACAATATGCTATATTTACAAAGCACAATCAGGATTGCTCAACCAAATTAAGGTGTCAAGTGACCTTGTTCTTATTTTGTTTCTTAAGACCTTGAGTAGCTTATTGATTCACCCACCTTGATGAACCTAATCCATTTACCTTTAATTTGAAAGATTTTGGATTTCCAAGTACCAGGTTATGCTTTAATGCCATAAAAGCTAGGGACAAGTATGGGATGAGATGGAATGGAGTTCTGAATTTGGGAAAAGAATAAAAGGCTATAGGATGTTACTCAGGTCAAGATAGGTCATCACCTGGAAAGGAAGTTACAGCCACCTCTGAAGAGAGGCAATGTATACTGCATTGTATGGAACCTTGTGAAATCTAAACTCTGCACTAAAGTCTCAATATGCCTGTGCATATTATTGGATTTTGTATAGATAAAGTTAAGTGTGAGAAAGAGGGAAGCGTTTTTATTTCATCTAATCTTTTTGCGTAAGAATTTGAACATTATGTTATGATTTAGTTTGTTATTTGGGCATATGTTCTTCTGGCCAATGAATCCCTAATATTTATACTTAGAATACCTGAACATCTACAAGGCTGTATTAAGCATGTTTTTTCATTCCAAGGTTCAGGGTGGCTTTGTAGTCAGCGCAGATCCTCACATCCCCATTAGGTTTAAGGGGTGTGACGATCGGCGTTTCCCACAAACCACCCTCGACTGGTTCTAGGACGCCTTGGCCTACAAGCTTATCGAGCTCGGCCTCGATTTTTTGCTTAAGGGCGAAAGGCACCCTTCGGGCCTTAAGCCTGATGGGTTTAACCGACGGGTCTAAATTAAAATTAATTGGGGGTCCTTTGTATTTACCCAAAGACCCATCGAATACGTCTGCGAATTCATCGCAGACTGATTCGAGGGTCTTATTTTTAATAACTGTGTTTATTCCCCCTATCCAAATTCCCAGGGCAGGGAACCAGTTAAGGCCTATCAAACTAGTCCTATGGCCTTCAGTAACTATTAAATCTAGTGCTCCCTTAAACCCCTTATATTTAACACCAAGGGTGATTTTTCCCTTAATTTTTATTGGGGTTTTTTGGAAGTCAGTCAATTTGATTTTGGTTGAACTAAGTGGAATCTTTCTGCCACTTTTTAGTTCAATCTTTTTAAGGGTTTCACTGGATATTATGGACACTGAGGCCCCAGAATCGATTTCCATTTTGCAAGGAATTCCTTGCAATTGGACTATAATTTTTAATTTTTCTCTCACAATATTGTTAATTTTTTCCTTTCTACAGAGATTGACTCGCGCCACCTCCCCGCGGTTCGGGAATTTAGCCCTCGGTCTAGGGGTCTCTTTGCCACTATAGTAAGGGGTTACCTTACCTTCGGGCCAAACGTCGACTTCGTGTAAGCGATTGTCGCGTGCACGACCCCTGCAAATGGCTTGAATGTGGCCGGTCTTCCCACACAATCTGCATCTGGCGGTACGAAATCTGCACGTTGCTCGGGGATGATTGCCCCCACAGCTGCCGCATCTTTGGTCGTTGTCGCGCGGTCTCGTTGCAGTGTCTCTCAGTTGTCGTTGGGTTGTAGTTGTTTGTCGTTGCGGTGTCGTGGTTTGGAATCGGCGACTTGGTTCAGGCCCGTCGCTTCGGGATGGTTTTGCCGCCATTTTTCCAAACCGTCTGGTGACTTCGGCGATGTCGGCTTCCCATTGCTGGTCCACCTCCCCGCAGTCCACAAGGCCTTCTTGATTAATTTCGGCAGACGCAGCCATGCTATTACAGGGGGGGGTCGCGATACCCGGTGGATTCATAAGTCAAGAGTTCGTCCAGTACTTCTTGCAAATCGCCGGTGGGCTTAGCGATAATTCTGTTTTGTAGTTGCTCATCTCGCAAGCCCAGCACCACTCTGTCCCGGATTCTTATCTCTAAGTTGTCATACTTGCATCGTACTGCTGCTTCTCTGACTGCAGCGACGAATCTTTGGATCGACTCACCCGGTCTCTGGTTCCTTTTTTCGAAAATGCGTCGCCAAAAGAGTTCTGACCTCCTTGGCGTGAAATGCACTTTAAGCTTGGCCAGTAGGTCGGCATATGGAACGCTTGAGACCGGCTGTGGTTGACAAAGTCCGACAGCGATCCGATACACCGGTGTGCCGCATATGGTTAGTAAAGCAGCCGCCTTTTTTCGGTCATCCATTATACCGTTGACAAGTAAAAACCCTTCGACCTGTCCCACATATTCTTCCCAGTCCTCTGGGAAGTTTGGGTCGAATTCTTTTAAAGACCCGATTTGCGCCATTCGGAGGATTGTTGATTCCGCCGCGGCCGCTAGTGGTTGACTGTGACTTCTTTTCAAATTTGCCGCCTACGCGCAGCTGTTCCGCAAATCCTTCTCTGGTCCGCCGTCTATCCCACCTTCGTCGCCAGTTGTTTGGTTCAGGTAGACAATGACTCAGAGAGGTTAACAGCGAAAAGAGTTTATTCAATACACATATGTCAACTGACAACTGTCAAATGTTTCAGGCTTTTATACTAGAGCTGTTTTTAACTGTATCCAATCGCAAGTCTCTATTTTCCCGCTTTTACAACTTTAACCAATAGTTGCACCAGAATCTCCCGCTTCAAGGAACCTTCTTTGCAACCTTGCTATTTACATGTTTGCAACTATCTACTGACATAACAGGGTGGAGTGGGGGTGATTTATTGAACATGACTTGATTCTCTCACAGAGTCTTATTGTGCATTTACAAAAGTCATTAGTGGGTGAATCTGAATGTTAATAGCCAGACTGAGATCCCAAACTGCCTTATTTTAAACTTTCTTCAAGAATTGGAGGGAAGATTCAAGGCCAGGTAGAAGGATGTACTCTTGTATCCATCACACAGACAGATCGCAGGATTCACTTTCTTAAGGTGAATTGATAGCTGTAGTTTTGCTGGTCCCCTTTGTGGAGGATGGGGAGGCTACATACCAACTGGGTGACAGCTATTGGTTAATCTCTAGGCTCCATAGAACCAGAAAATACAGTGGGAAGAGGCCCTTTTGCTTCATATCCCACGAGTGGGTTTAAGTGGGAAATAAGGGCAGCATGATGTTGGGAGTCAGAGAGAAGAATGGGAGCGTATGCTGTGAAGGGGGATGCATGAATGCCTGAACCTCAGCAAGCTGAGTAGCTGTCAGGGCTGAAGAGATGGCATCCTGAGTCCTCCTATGAGCCAAGAGCGGAAAGAGTTAACACTGCTCCTTCCTCCTGGCTCTGAATAGGCTCTGACAGCTCACAGAGGCAGAGCTATTTAGGTCTTGTAGCTACTACCTGGGAGAATGCAAAGAGGAGGCGAGTCAGGAACTTCTGACTGCTAGTTGTCAGGCTCCATTCTGGATGCATGGGTAAACAGGGTGACCCACCTCACTCTGCAATGATCTTGCTGGGTAATTGTCAGTGATTCAGCTTCTCTGAAATTGCTCCGTTTCAAATAACACTTACAAAGGAGGCCTGGAGATGGG
Organism: Vipera ursinii; assembly: GCF_947247035.1. Classification (NCBI taxonomy): domain Eukaryota; kingdom Metazoa; phylum Chordata; class Lepidosauria; order Squamata; family Viperidae; genus Vipera; species Vipera ursinii. The sequence goes on along the minus strand of NC_139512.1, from coordinate 119,866,993 downwards.
TAGGCTTTTTGTCTTCTGCTTACTGGAAAAAGCTGTTTCAACCGTGGTTTAAAAGGTAATAGAAGTGGCTCCAGGACAGGACAGGCACTAGCTGTCATCACTTTGTAATTGGGAGATGGCTGCAGAGCCCCTGTGCTCCATTCTGTAGACTTGTGCCGTGTGTAGCTTCACTGAGATTTCACTTTTCTGGGAAAACTTTACGCATTGCCTTTTATAAATACTTCTCAGATTGACTTCATCCCAGTCTGGGAGAGCTTGTTGGCCTGGGATATCTTTGTATCTGTGCACGTGTGTATTGTACAGAGGTTTATTTCTTTGGCTTTGGAGGACCATAAATGCCCCCTAATACATCTCCTGCTCTCTTCTGTCTTGTACAGCAATCCACTCCCTTTCCACTTTCCATATATCCCTTCCACTTTCTATATCCCCTCCTCGCTTCTATTTCATATCTCTTAACCATCATCATCCTCTCTGGAGTTCTGAGTCAATTTCTAGGCCTGCTCCTGGGGAAAGGACCAGCTGCGGTTGCCAAGCAGAACCAAAAAAATGACTCGAGTCCAGTGATTATTTGCTGGCTGCTGCCATCTATCTCCCTCCTCCCTTGCTCAGCAGAGGAATCCACAGCTGTTCCAAACTGGGAGAGGAGAAGGAGGGGGCTGTTGGATGATGATGTCAAGACTCAGGGATACAAATAGGCAGAGCTCCGGCTGTCATCCCGGCTCTATCTTCTCACCCAGACTAGCTGCTGTCTTCCTTCCTGCCTGTCCCACCAAGCTGCCATCATGAGCTTCTCTAACCAGAGGGTCTCCTCGTATCGCCGTACTTTCGGCGGGACAGCTGGCCCTTCCTTCTCATCCCCTTCCTTCCCACGGGCTTCCTTCGGCACCAAGGGCTCTTCTTCCAGCTCCATCTCCTCTCGGGTATACCAAGTGTCCCGTAGTGCTGCGGTGCCCACCCTTTCTAGCTTCCGCGCAAGCTACTCAGCCCCGCTGCGTTCTGCCTATCAAGGTGCCGGCGAGGTCCTTGACTTCTCCCTAGCTGATGCCATGAACCAGGAATTCCTGCAAACCCGTACAAATGAGAAAGTGGAGTTGCAGGAACTCAACGACCGCTTTGCCAATTACATTGAGAAGGTCCGTTTCCTGGAGCAGCAGAATGCCCTCATGGTGGCTGAAGTCAATCGGCTCAAGGGCAAGGAGCCCACGCGCATCGCCGAGATGTATGAGGAAGAGCTGAGGGAGCTGAGGCGCCAGGTGGAGCTGCTGACCAACCAGCGAGCACGGGTGGATGTGGAGAGGGACAATCTGCTGGATGATCTCCAGAAGCTGAAGCAGAGGTGAGACTGAGGCCCATGACTTGCTACCATGGTTTTTTTCTCTAAGTTCATGCCTGTCTATTTATGTTGATCTGTAAATTTAAGGTTTCTTCCTAGTGACGAACAGGTACAATGCTTCTCTGGCCAGAGATGGATTAAACAGGAAAGGGTAATGCAAATCACAGCCAGGGTGAGTGGCCTTCCAGCTCTGACCTTCCAAACAGCAATGCCAAAACTCTCTGAGCAAATGTCATATTTGCCAGGCCCTGGGTAAATGGCACTGAGCAACATTCACCTTGAAGTTGCAAATTTCCTGTGCTCTAATCTGAAATTGCCATCATAACTAATAAGAGACAATCTATCTCCCTGGGCCCAAGAAAATGTATTCTTTGAATAAGGCTCAGAATGTGTCCAGTGACGTTCCTGACATACCACCCTCTCCTTATAAACCTTTCCATCTTTAGAAACTTAAGAAAGCTTTTGAGGGCTAAAGTCTTCATCCTGAAGAGAAAGGCTAATATCTAAAAAAAAACCCTAGCACAATATTTAAATCTGCTGAGAAAATATTTGTGAGATTTATTTTGGCACAGGGATCCGTGCTGGTTCAGAAATCAGTAGTAAGGTCACCAGTTCCTGCCTTTTTAGAAAAATTGGATGAAAAGACTAAATTATATTTGTGAAACATTTTGTTTGGATTTGACTTTGTGAAAAAATTACACATGTAATTTTATTTATGCAGGGAGTGGATAATTCTTCCTTATCAAACACTGAGGTTTGGTTTTTAATGGGGGATCTCTTTAGTTTAATTCCACACCAGTTAGGTCTGCTTTTTCCTTTTCAGTTGTACAGGGGATGGGGTGGAAGTGAGAGGTGTGATACTCTAAACAATTTTTACAATTCTTGTCAGATCAACTCTTGACTCCTTTCGGTAGGGTGAGGATGACTGATGGTTGCCTCTTTCCATGAGGTAGCTCTGAATTTTTTTCCCCCTGCATGATGTAAATTGTCTATTTATGTCCCAACTAAGTAAGACCTTGACTAGCTCAGGATATATGTGCCACAAGGATATGTTGATGATCTATTTCTACGAGTTTTTTAAGAGTTGAAATAAAAAAAATGATATTCTGAAGATTAGAAATAGGATGGATTTAAAACTTTTAAATTAATTAATTGCATGTGAGAGCCAGAAACCAATTTTCTTCTGGGGTTGCACATTAAATATATTAGTGGTGTAGTAACAGAATCCCTCTTTGACAGTGCCGTTATTGTTTTAAAAAATGTACATTACAGAACTGAAGCGGGTGCAGATGGCCAAGATTCCATGTTACCCAACACATCTTCCAAGTCTATAAATCTTTGTTCTAGAACAGAGGTCTTCAAACTTGGTCCTTTTATGACTTGTGGACTTCAGCTCCCAGAATTCCTCAGCCAGGCACACAGGCGTGCCTGGCTGAGGAATTCTGGAAGTTGAAAAGTGCAAAGTCATAAAAGGGCCAAGTCTGAAGACTCCTGTTCTAGAATTTCTCTTCTACTCACAAGGGGGGAAAAATCCAGTTTCAGTTTATTAGGAAAAGTGACTCCCAGGAAGTTATCTGATATTGCTCTTCATTGTATGTCAGCGGATTCTTCATAACCACCTACAGTTTGTACCAGTATAATTACAGCTTTTGCAGCCCTAATGATTGTTGCTCAGCTGGATTTACCTAATAGCTGGGCTCACAAATCATGCTAAGTCATGATTTGCTTTCTCTCGAAGGTTCAATAGCTGAGTTCACAGGATGTGCGCTGGCACACCTTGTACTAGCAACGGAATGGGTTAATGCTATAACAACAGGAGAGAGATGAAAATAATACAATACTTTTTGGGGGAAACTGGGCTGTTCAGTAGAAGGGCCCTTCATATCCTGCTTCTGGAAGGCTAATCCCTAGGCCCTTATTCTGTGGCCAATTCTCTTGGAAGCTTTCTCTTTTCCTCCAGATTTAACTCTCTTGTGATTGATAGGGCACAAGTGGACCCTGCCAGAAGAAAGCAACAGCCAGATAGCAAGGTTGAGTATGTTGACAGGAAGTGCATATAAATAAGAAAGGGGGAAATTTAGGCAAAGAAATCCAGGGGTCAATGTCTTTCAATCAGATATATATTTTATTTATTAATTAAATTAATTTCATCTCATTAGCCAAAGTGACCCTGAGTAGCTAACACTACAATAAAAACATAAATATACTGCTAAAAAAAATAAAGGGAACACTTAAACAACACAATGTACTGTATTTAATAGTAGGATGTCTTATTTTCTGTTCCCTTTATTTTTTTTTTGAGCAGTATATACCATTCAAATGTTCTCCTGGTTCTGTGAGCAGATGTGCACTGAATTTGGGGGTCGTCGTTTTATTTGTTCTTTATAGCATGCACCAACTGTGATCTTTGGCTTGAGTGTTTACTGGTGTGGAGAAGCAAAAAAGAACTTTTTTCCCTCATTTGGATTGTAGCAAATTGAATGTCCAAGACTTATAACAAGGTGGCAAATGATATCACTTGTCCTTTTCTTGTGCTCTTTCCCCACCAAACCACATAAAAAGAAATGGAAGTGGCTACCAGCCTTTCCTAACTTGGCGTCCTTAAGATCTGGGGGACCACATCTCCCAGCGTCCATCAGGAGGCATGAGATAGGGTCAAGCTGATGCAAGAATCTTATTCAGAAGACCGCCTCTGCAAGCCTTATCACTATATAACAACAGCTGCAACTAGCAACTATTCAAATTGTAGTTTAAGATGTCAGGAACTTGGACAATTTAGAACTGAAGGTTTGAGGGTGCTGTGTTTGTAAACATAAAAATACACAAATATGGATACAATAATTGAGAATATGGAAACTAGGACTCCAGGGCCATGATTCACTAACTTTAGTGTCCAAATCCTGAAGCTGAGCCTTTCCCAATCTCAAACCCCACAGAAATGTTAGATTACAGTTTCTATTTCTTCAGCCATTATGAACAATGACGGTCCTGGCTGATTGTGATAAGAGCTTATAATCCCAAATTCTGAATATATGTGAGGAAAAGTGGACTTGGGTGATGCTACACCAATCTCACGTCAAAATACCTGGAAGACAGATCTTGAATTTCAGCATCTTGGTAACCTTCCACCTGTCTCCCAACACCTTGTGTATCTTTCATATCGGGTCATCTCCAGAATCCCAGGCTGAGGGTCATCCCAAGAGTTTGCATGCTGCTTCTTTGCAAGTCTCTGTCTCCTGCTTCAGCTTTTCTTAGTAGAGCAAGGCTGTGCTACCCTAAAAGGGAAGGGGGAGTTAGCATTATCCATCAGTGAGCTCATGCCTTTGTGCTTAAGGCTTTGACTAAAACAGGCAATGAGAGGACATGTTCTTGCTCCATTCCCAGCCTGGCCACCAGCCAGATCCCACCCCTTCCCTTTGGAATGTAGGAGAAATGCCCGTTCCTGATGCATATCTTACTAAAGTGGATTGGTAGCAGGTCAGAGGTTTAGGGTGAAGCACTGGCCTTGACTTCTAAAGCATGAGAAAGGCAATGCTGTTTATATAGACCAGTCAGTGATTTCCCAGTCTTCCCAAATGCTCATTTTTCTGCCCCTTTTTCACAGGTTGCAAGAGGAGATTCATCTTAAAGAAGAAGCAGAAAACAACTTAGCTGCTTTCAGAGCTGTAAGTTCAAATGTTTTCCCCAGCGTGTCTGGGAAAATGAGGAAAAGATTTGTGAAATAGCACAAAGGGAATATCACTTTGCATACTTAAAAGTTGCGTTTTTTTTTTGCCCCTTCATTTCTGAGAAAACATGTGCCTTTCCCCCCACCTATTAGCACTTTCTCAGATCTTTCCCAAAATGGTAGAGGTAGACAATTGGTATTTGGATTTCAAAATTTTTAATTTAATTTTTAATTTTAATTCCATTTATATCCCGCCCTTTCTCCGAAGACTCAGGGCGGCTTACAAGCTTAGCAGCAATATAAGGAATTATCAGGATTATAGTTAAGACAAGATTTCTGGAGAACATCAAGTTGCCAGCCTTCTATACAAGTGGTGGCGAACCTATGGCACACATGCCAGAGGAGGCACTCAGAGCCCTCTCTGTGGGCACACGCACTGTCGCCCCAGCCCCGCCTCCCCCCATGGCCCCTCCTCACCAGCAGCCCCCCGGAGGAGAGTCACCCTCGGGTGCGGCCTGCGCAGAGCAGCGCAGCCAAGGACATGGCAGCCAGGCAGCAAGGACGACTCTGTCCTTGCACCCCGTTGCGCACAGATGATGCTGCGGGGCACGGGTGGAGGGAGGCCGTGGCCACCATGGTGTTGCTGGGCCGCTTGGGCCATATGCGGTGGGCCGTGGAGGCAGTGGGTGGCCCTGCGGGCAGGTAAGGTAGGGTTGGGACAGTTTTGGGGCACTCGGTCTCTAAAAGGTTCGCCATCACTGTTCTATACTGTGTAGCCCCTTTTGAATAATCGCAACGCCCCCTATTGTTTTGTCTACAACATTGTGCAACCTAGGTGCCTGTGAACTTTTAACATGTTATTAGAATATTTAGAATATTCTAAATGATACAATGTTTTGAATCATTCATAGTAGTAGAATCAATAAGCCACAGGGAATAGTGTAAGTACTCCTTCAGGGATACATACAGTACAATGGAGCAGCATTTGCCCTGAATTTCAAGGAATTTGGAATTGAGATGCAGGCAACTGCCTTGCCATTGTCAATATTGCCAGAATCTGGAGTGATGTTAGAAAATGTTAGTAGCCCTTTTGTTCAAGGATCAACTGAATTGGTTCAGTTGGGGTCCTTCCCATTCATTTCCTGGGCTTCCAGAATTTCCAGTATTGTTTTCATCGGTCAGATTCCCAGATGATTCAGTCAAAAATCAGAGTGGGGTGGACATAACCTCTTGGCCTTTTCAGGAGCACAGAGTTAAATGGCAGCTGAGTTCATTTCCCTATTCAGTGAATTTATGCTCTTTTAAAGAGGACCAACCTCTTGGGTCTATTATTACTGCTGAGGTCATGCTCCTCTTTTCTCTGCCATTACAGGATGTTGATGCAGCCACTCTGGCCCGTATTGACTTGGAGAGGCGTATCGAATCATTGCAAGAAGAAATTGCTTTCCTCAAAAAAGTGCATGAAGAAGTAAGCAGCTGTCTTGTGCATGTGTCTTAGTACTTCTCAAAATGATGGCTTCTAGAATGGAAGGAGGGGTGAGGCTGTTGAAGGGGATGGTGAAAATCAAGCCGAGAATTTAGCTATAATAGCAGCTTTAATTTTTTTTTAAAAAAGGAAGATGGTATCAGGTATCAAAAGTTGCATGTCACCAGACCAGCCTTCTCCTGCTAGTTTGCACCACATTTTGGTACGGTGGCACAATGTTTCCTAACATGTTGGGCAAACCCTACCAACCTGCGATGTAAACCAAGCTAGTGTTGTTACTTTGGGGTTCTGTAAGAGATGGTGCCTATGGAGGGGGAGCTGATGTGATGGATTACAGTGAAACAGCAGTTTCCAAGGAAGGAAGGAAGGGAGGGAGGGAGAGAACACATTTCAAAAAGGGTGGTGGGGAGGAGACAAAAGGTAGCACAGCCCAGAGCTGGATAGGAGAGAGTAAGGCTAGCCACTCCCTAGAATCTCCCAGGGTGTATCAATTAAGGTGACAGTAGCGCCTGTTACTCGTCCCAGCTTCTGCCAACCTAGCAGTTCGAAAGCACGTAAAAATGCAAGTAGAAAAATAGGGACCACTATGGTGGGAAGGTAACAGCGTTCCGTGCGCCTTTGGCGTCTAATCATGCCGGCCACATGACCACGGAGACGTCCTCGGACAAGCGCTGGCTCTTCGGCTTTGAAACAGAGATGAGCACCAGCCCCTAGAGTCGGAAACGACTAGCACGCATGTGCGGGGGAACCTTTACCTTTACCTTAGTAAGGGTTTAGTCTGTCAAGATTCTGCCTATTGTGTGTAAGCAAATAAAGAAGTGAACTCTTGCTGAATGTCCTTCTTGGCTGGGAACTGGCTTAATTTAGTAACCCAATGGTTTAATCCACCATACATTAGTGAGAGATAGTTTACATCTTCTTGAAAGATCATGTTGGAGAAGGTTTTGTCACAACTGAAAGCCTTCTTTCATTTCGATGGTTCCCGATATTTTTGAGTGCAAGGATTTCTCTGCCTAACCAGTATGGATTAGGGGAGGTGGTTAGTAAGCCTCTCCCTACTGCACTGGCCTGATGGTACACTCTTTGTGGCTTCTCCAGGAAATTAGAGAAATGCAATCCCAGCTGCAGGAACAACAAGTCCAGGTGGAGATGGACGTGTCAAAACCAGATCTGACCGCAGCACTGCGTGACATCCGTGCCCAGTATGAGAACATTGCTGCAAAGAACATCTCTGAAGCAGAAGAGTGGTACAAGTCCAAGGTAGGGAGAAAGAGCAGCTTCACTTGGCTAAAAGACTAGGGATGATGGGAGTTAGTTTTCACTCATGGGATTCGCTCCTGTTAATCCATGTGTGTGCTCTATTTGCTCCTCCACCCCCCCCATCTACAGGTGACTGACCTGACTCAGGCAGCAAATAAAAACAATGATGCCCTTCGCCAAGCCAAGCAGGAGATGATGGAGTACCGGCATCAAATCCAATCATTCACCTGTGAGATTGATGCTCTCAAGGGCACGGTGAGTGAGCTGCCACGCCAGATTAATCATGGAGTCAAATTCAGAATACTGTACCTTGCATTGAAGCATTTTAGGGAGGAATGTTTTTCCTCTTCCCTACGCCCATTTCCCTACGCAAATGCAAGGGAAGCATGGAGAAAGCAAACTGCTCAGGCAGATGTAGCTTTGTACAGCTGTCAGATGGAGAGGTCATTCATAATCTCTGAGGGAGACTGACAGGAAATCTGTTCAATGTAGAGAAAGTTCTGTGGCCAGCTGAAGATCCTCATATAGGCTGACTGGTAAAATCTCAGCTGATGGTCCCAATCGACAATCTCTTACAGCATGTCCCTTGAATGGATGGGGGAGGGCCCCCCTCTTTTTTATATTCAACAAAGAAAGGGGGTAGAAATCTCCCCTTTCCTTTCTCCTCACTGCTTTCCTCTTTTTGACTTCCAGAATGACTCTCTGATGAGGCAGATGAGGGAGATGGAGGAGCGCTATGCTGGTGAGGCTGGCAATTACCAGGACACAATCCAGAGGCTTGAAGAGGAGATCAGGCATTTGAAGGATGAGATGGCACGGCACCTGCGCGAGTACCAGGACCTGCTCAATGTCAAGATGGCTCTTGACGTTGAGATTGCCACTTACCGCAAGCTGCTGGAGGGTGAAGAGAGCAGGTGAGCACTGTCTGCCTCTGCGTGTCCTGTGAAGGTAGCTTAGGTCCATTAAAGTTGGTAGATGATGTGTCCGGGGTGGGTTTTGTTCTGATGGAATGGTAGTAGGTTTGTACACCGATTGTGAAGTGTCAGTGTATTACTGCTACACGAGAATCTACTGCAATTCTGGACCGAGTAAAAGAGGCGTGGCTTATCACAGTATCTGAACTCTGCCTTTGTGCTTGGTGACAGCAAAGGATAACAAAGAAGGAAATGCATCCTTCTGTTGTGACAGTTGATGACATTAATTTTCTCTTAGGAAAGAAATAGACAGTGAATCTCTTGAAGCCAAATGTTACTTTTTCTTTTAGCTGAGCAGTTTGGATTAGTGGGACTTGCATTTTATAATAATGCTGAATTTGCATGAAGATTCAGTTTTAAAATTACAACAGGAAGACTGGAAACAACACTTCAGCATGCAAGCCAGAAGAATACAATTAGTTCAGATTTAAGTGTTCTTCACCCCCCCTTCTAAAAGGACCATAAGGGATAATGATGGTTGTTGGGGAGGCTGCTGTAGAACATAGGAAATCTGAAAACAAGAAAGAAAGACAAGGCTATTTTAATCTCCCTTTCCTTTCCCTTCTTTACAGAATTTCACTGCCCATTCAAACTTTTTCTGCCATCAACTTCCGAGGTAAGTGACCTGGATCTGGTCTATGTGGTTAAAAAGGATCTATGGGCATGCAAATCGCTTGGGTTATTTTGTAATGCTAAAAATGGAGCAGAAACAGACAAAAGCCCATCCCCAAGGTTCGTTTTAGAAGAGCGATTGAAATGAGGATGGAATTACGTGTTTCATGCCTATCATAATCTGTTCTGCTTATTCCCGACTAAAACCTTTTTTTGGTTTTTAAAGGATGGCATTTAGAGGCAGGGGAGAAAGAGATTGCTTTTCAATTAAAAATAGTGCCCTTCCCTATATTTATCTATATATATCTATCTACATATTATCTATATAGCCTTGGTGGTGCAGTGGGCTAATGCCTCCTTAAGTAACACCAGCTGCCTGCAATTAGTGCAGGTTCGAGTCCCACCAGGCTCAAGGTTGACTCAGCCTTCCATCCTTCCAAGGTAGGTAAAATGAGGACCCAGATTGTTGGGGGCAATTAAGCTGACTTTGTAATAATGCCACTTGGGGTGTGTGTGAAAGCCCTAATAAGCAGGCATATACATAGAATGAAGGCTACTGCTAAGCTTGTAAGCCGCCCTGAGTCTTCAGAGAAGGGTGGGATATAAATAGAATTAAAATAAAATAAAATAAAAATAAAAATATTTATCGAACTTAGAAACCACTTACAGAGTCACTCTCTGCAATTATAACTCTCCCTTCTCTAACTCCCCCTCTAGCCCTGGAGTTCCTGAAATGGGCCTGCAAAGACAAATGTATCTGAACCCCCTCAACTCTGCAAGGAGGAGGGTCAGGTTCAGAACAAAACACTCAGACGAAGAAAGGATTATACATCCCAGCCTACCTTCCACTCAAACCCAGTCTCACCTACAGCTGTTTTTCTCTACAGTTGGTTCTTTGCGGGTGGGGGTTGGGACCAGGCATAATAATATATAGTTCTATCCAGAAATGTATAAATGAGCTGAAGGGATCCATCTCTCCTCTTAAGTTTCTTTCTAACATGTTTCTTGGTGAGACACTGTAAACAAAGACGACTGTAGTAAGAAATGAAGCATGATGAATACTACAAACATAGATACCACTAACAAAACCAAACAGGATAGCTACTACTTTCTCGGCATTGCATCAGAACAAGAATAAACTCTTCCCTTGTGTCCAAAAAGGGTCTTATGAAGGCTAAAAGATAAGGGCAATCAAGCCGGAATATCAAAGCTGCAGTAATTCTAGTTCTGAATTCAAGATCAGTTTTGATGCTGCGGCCAAATTTAGTAGAACTGAATAAGAGCTTGGAAGATTGTTTTGTTTTGGCATAAATGTTTATTGCATTACATACACTGTTCAGTTAGGCTGGCAAGAGCCGGTGTGGGGCGTGTGTGTGTGTGTGTCAGGGACATGAAGTGAACACGGTACCCATCTCCTCTTAAGTCTTGGTGTGAGCAAGTCATGGAGAACAGTGAGGTTGTGCTTGGAAGAAAACATCCCTAGCCACAGACCCCACCCTCCAAATTCTCTGGACTCCAAATTCTTCATGGGACTCTCCCATGAAATGCATGCCAGAGTGCAGCCATTACCAACCATTGCCTCTTTCTGTCCCACAGAGACCAGCCCGGAGCAGAGGAGCTCTGAGGTCCACACCAAAAAGACAGTGACCATCAAAACCATCGAGACACGTGATGGGGAGGTAAGCTGACAGGCTGTGGGCGTTGATAAAAATCAGAAGGGTTAGCGACCCTGCTGCCCAGTAGAAAACCCCAACGAAAAGTCAATGAAGGCAGTCTTGAGTGTATCATTCCTTCCTATTATGGAGCAGGGGGAACGTTCTAAGTTGAGAACCGCTCACCCTCTTGATGTGAGACTGAGAATAAGGAATGGGAGATGCATCTGAAGGAACACAGCTGGACGCGGTTGTCTTCCTTTTTCTTCTGTCCCTATAAAGCAGAAATAGGGAAGCCAATGGTGGGAACGAGCAAAGGCGCCCCACCTGATTGGGGAGAAGGCCAGGAGGGTGGGCCTATAGGGCTTTCCCTAACTGAAATCTCTGTCTTTCTTCAGGTGGTCAGCGAAGCCACGCAGCAACAGCACGAAATGCTGTAGGTCTCGTAACTCCCAGAGCGACTTGGCCCATCTCAACCCTCAACCCTTCCCAGGTGCAAAAATCAGGGGATGCCAGTTCCCACACCTTCTCCCACACACCCCCTTTTGTAAGAGCACCACTGGACAACCTCACCTGCTGAACTGAATGTACAAGAGGCCTTCTGTGTTCCCCAAAGCCTCCCTCCTTCGGCTCCCTTTCTGCACTTCCTTTTCTTTTCTTTTCTGTTCTATTCTTTTCCTGCCCTTTGGCGGGAGGAGGGCAGAAAGAGAGTTGCAGCTGTGTGTGTGTGTGTGTGTGTGTGTGTGTGTGTGTGTGTGTGTGTGTGTTGCATGCATGTATGCATGTGTTAGAGGTGAGGCTTCCTGCCCCTGTATGGGGTCTGACTGTTGCCTGAAAAGAAAACTCTCATCTGCCGTTACATGGTGACAGGTGCCCTGAGTCACATACGTGTGCTCTGATAGCCATGTGTAGTTATACTCCCAACCTGAGTGTGGCTCCCTGCCCCTTCTGGATCCTTCTGCTGCAGCAGTAATGAGAGCTGCCTGCAGGCCATGCACAGACAGAGGAAAAGAGTGGGGGGGGGCATGTGTGAGCATAGCCCAGAGAATGAGGCTGAGTCACCTGCCCAGTCTTGCCTCCGGGACCAAAGCCACAGAGTTGCCCCTACCCTCAAGGGAGCAGGACTCCTTGCTTGTGGGCGAGCGGATGGGTGACGCTTGCATCTCTAAGCTCAGTAATTGTCTGTCCCTTTTGCTATGCTACTGAAGCTCTTTTTGGACAAGGTTTTCCCCTTCCTGTCTTGGGGTTTTTCCTACAAGCATAGGCTAGAGGAGGGGTAGGCAACCTCGGCTCTTTTATGACTCATGGACTTCAACTCCCAGCATTCCTGAGTCAGCTCAGGAATTCTGGGAGTTGAAGTCCATGAGTCATAAAAGAGCCGAGGTTGCCTACCTCTGGGCTAGAGTGCTAGGAGAATTAGGATCTCTGAAGGAGAAAGTGAGTGAGGCCTCTGAGAGGAGAAGACTTGGGCCCAGAAGGGGACAAGGCCTCCCCCATGCCTGCTGTGAAGTGAAGCTCCTAATTTGGGAGGTTGGATATCATGGCCGTCAGGGAGAGGAGCAAGATGCCAGGAGCAATGCACCCACACATGCAAGCTTCCCTGCCTGGAGCATGATCCCTTGCCACATCCCAAATCCGTCCCACGGGGACTGCTGAAAAGCCTGCAAAAGATTGGAGAAGAGAAGAGAAGGAACTGGCAGGTGATCAGGTGATGGAGAGGGAGAGGGAGAGAGAGCCAGCAGAGAACAGTCTGTTATTGTGAATGAATGGAGAGAGAGGACATGGAGAGAGAATGAATACTCCTAGCCCTATACCCCAACACGTACTGGTCCTGCAAAGAAATAAATAAACTATGCAGCACAAAACTGGTTGTGTATATGCTCTTCTTTTGCGGGCTGCTGCAGAATAAAACTGATTCAATTTAATTGCACACTGAGGAGAAAGGAGAATGGAGAAGGAGATTCAGAAGTCAAAGAGACATCCGTGCTTTGTACAGCAGAGGCATTTCTAATGTGTCCTGCTTCTCTTCCATTTTGGTGGCATGGTTTTCATTATTCCTGATTTAACCCAGGCACCCTCCTATTTGCTGTACTCTATGTCAGGAGTCTTCAAACTTGGCTCTTTTATGACTTGTGGACTTCAACTCCCAGAATTCCTCAACCAGGTGGAAAAGTGGTTTCCACCTTCTCCTGACATACGTCTTATTTCATGGATGATATCTAGTGTTCAGACAGCATGATTGAAGAAAATGAGTCAGAAGCAGGGGTCTGCCCAGCTCCTATTGGATACAATAATGACATCCTGCCCCCTCTACTTGCAGGCCACTGCCCTGCATGGTTATTTTGACTTCTGGACAGATATGAAGCCTGACTTCCGTGTGACTAATTATGTCATTAATCCAACTAAAATATCACTTTGCCATCTAGTGGTTGTCTGGATTTTCAAAGCAGAGTTATGTATTCTCTGTTTATTTCATTTGCTATGGGATTACTCAGTTTGGAATAAGGTGTAAGGTACCAGACTAGAAACAGGGAGACTATGAGTTCCAGTCCCTCCTTGGGCACAAAATAGCCAGATGATTTTAAGCCAGTCACTCCCTCTCAGCCCTAGGATGGAGGCAATGGCAAGCCACATCCGAAATTTTGCCAAGAAAACTGCAGGATAGTTCAGGCAAGTACTGACATGAAGGCACTAAAAAACTTTAAAAATGGGATTAGGTGATTTTTTTTTCAAAGGCATTTTCAATTTAAGAAGAATTTATTGTAAACCCACAGAATTAAATTAAAGGAAATGTATGTCTTTATATTTTCCCTTAGTTTTCTTAGCCCAGTACTCTTCAATATCTTCATAAACAACTTAGATGAGGGGAACTCATCAAATTTGCAGATGACACCAAACTGTCAGGAGTAGCCAACACCCCAGAAGACAAACTCAGGATTCAAAAAGATCTTCACAAACTCGAACAATGGGCCCTATCCAACAAAACAAGTTTCAATGTGGAGAAAAGCAAAATCCTACACTTAGGCAGGAAAAACGAAAGGAACAAATACAAATTGGGCGAGACCTGGCTTGGAGGCGGCAACTGTGAGAGGGACCTTGGAGTCCTGGTGGACAGTCACTTAACTATGAGCCAGCAGTGTGCAGCAGCCACCAAAAAAGCTAATACCATCCTGGGTTGTATAAACCGAGGCATAGAATCAAGATCACGTGAAGTACTAGTACCACTTTATAAAGCCCTAATAAAACCACACCTCGAATACTGCAGCCAATTTTGGTCACCGTATCACAAAAAAGATGTTGAGAGTCTGGAAAAAATTCAGAGAAGAGCAACTAAGATGATCAAAACGTACAAAGAACGGCTGTGGAACTTGGGTTTGGCCAGTCTAAAGAAAAGAAGAAATAGGGGAGACAAGATAGCAGTATTCCAGTATCTGAGGGGCTGCCACAAAGAAGAGGGGGTAAGGTTGTTCACCAGAGCACCAGAGGGAAAGACAAGGAACAGTGGTTGGAAGCTGATCAGAGAGAGAAGCAAGCTGGAATTAAGGAGAAACTTCCTGACAGTGATGACAATCAACCAGTGGAACAGCTTGGCCCCAGAAATTGCTGGAAGTTTTTAAAAAGAGACTGGACAATCACCTGTCTGAGATGGTATAGGTCTTCCTGCTTGAGCAGGGAGCTGGACTAGAAGACCTCCAAGGTCCCTTCCAGCTCTATTCTATTCTATTCTGTTCTGTTCTTTGTTTAAAATTTACTGCACCATTTCCTTCAACAAGATATAATAATATTAGCATTCATAGAGAGCCTGGAAAGTATTTTGAATATATTGTTTGATTTCACACATCACATTTTATTTAAATAAACTGGCATTGCACAATATTGTACATTAGAGTCATAAACCATGATTTAAAAATAAAATAGCCAGGTTGACACTACTTGGTAATGATATCAGCAAACCAGATCAGGCTTGTTTAACTGCAGTTTGCTGAAAAAATGTATCACATGCTAAGCTATAAAGCAGTGTTTGCAAATTGCAATGGACGGGTTTAATATTAAACCAAAATCAAACCACATTACGGCTTAGTATGATGTATAAAGGGGGCAAGATGGCTCAGCAGCTAAAGACGCTGAGCTTGTCAGTTGGAAAGCTGATAGCCTGGGTTTAACACCAGAGCGTAGTATGATTGGGTGAGCACCCATCTTTGCCCCAAGGGCTGACCACCAGCAGTTCAAAAGAATGCCAATGCGAGTAGATAAATTGGTACCACTTTGTGCGCCTCGGCATATAATCAGTCTGGCCACATGACAACGGAAGTGTCTTTGGACAATACTGGCTTTCTCAGCTAAGAAACAGAGATGAGCACCATCCCATAGACTAGAGACAGACATGACTGGACAGGGGAAACTTTTACCATTACCTTTTATGATGTATAAATTCAATTTTGTGCCTAGGATCCAAACTGATAACCAGTGCAGAGATATTAGTGCACTGGCTATGGTTTGTAATTTACCTGATGCATTTTATTTCACCAACTTTACGTGTCCTTGTCTGTGTGCAATACTTGAGTACAGTAACCCAGATGTCCCCAACCTTTTGGGCACCAGGGACCGGTTCCATGCAGAAACGTTT
Source organism: Vipera ursinii (assembly GCF_947247035.1). NCBI lineage: Eukaryota > Metazoa > Chordata > Lepidosauria > Squamata > Viperidae > Vipera > Vipera ursinii. The sequence goes on along the minus strand of NC_139512.1, from coordinate 119,851,382 downwards.
TTCCACGGACTGGAGAGTGTGTGGTTTTGTGTGCTGCCTGCATCCCACGGATGGGGCTTTGCTTCTTTGTGCGGACCGGTTGCTAGCATGCCGCGGCCCGGTACTGGTCCATGGTTGGGGACCCCTGCAGTAAAGCTTTCCTCAGCTCTATTCAGCCACTTGAAAAGCAAAATTTCTCCTCTCCAGCAGGTGGCAGCATCATTCAATTTTTTACATGCTCTAGTGCAGTTATGGCAACCTTTTAGGAGGGCCCAAACTGCAACCCAAAACCCACTTATGTATCGTTGGGTGCCGGGTGGGTGTGGCCCATTGTCTGGGTGTGGCCAATTGGGTGGGCATGGCCCATTGGGTGGGCGTGGCTGTGGTGGTAACAGCAGACTGGGTGGGACTAAAAAGTTCAATCAGTTAGTTCCAACTTTGTGAGATCTTTTTTTTTCCTGCGAGAAGTTGAAATTGATTGATTGATTGAACCTTTTTTTTTTGCACACGGTGACAGAGGCCTAAAGCGAAAAGGTTTTATGCCTAGCTAGGACTGAGGCGACGGTGCACGTGCCCACAGAGAGGGCTCTGCGTGCCACCTGTGGCACGCGTCCCATAGGTTCGCCACCGCAGCTCTAGAGATAAAGCAACCTTTCTCTAGGCCAGGGGTCTTCAAACTTGGCCCTTTTATGACTTCTGGACTTCAACTCCCAGAATTCCTTAGCCAGGCATGCCAAGTTTGAAGACCCCTGCTGTAATGTAGTGGGTTATGTATCCAGGTGCAGGCATCTGCATAGCAGCGGCCACTAGGGGGCGTTGGCCTGGACGGTTTCGGCGGGAAACCCAGTTTCGGCGGGAAACCTAGGGCCAACCCCATTGGCTAGCCGCCTACCTGGCCAGGTATATAAGGAGGCCAGGTAGCCCTTGTTACAGCTCTAGGCTGTAATTCCTTTTAGTTTGTCTTTTAAATGAATAATGTCAAAATGTTTTTTTCCCTGAGTAATTCATAAGTCTCTCGGCTCTTAAGGGTTTGCGGTACAGAGCACAAAGCCCAGGACTGGAAATTTGTTATTGTGTCATTATGCCAGGGTTCTTACAGCTCATCCTTTGTGTGATATGAGCGTCTTCCCTGTTTTAATTTTAGGTCAATTCTTTTTCAGCCAGTTCTAGCAGACTTTTCTCATACTGTGTTTATCCTTTCCTTCAGTTTCACTAGCTTGGAATCTGCCAAACTACCCATCTCTCCCAGATCTTACTTGCTTTTTTCTTACATGTTATAAGTGTGCTGCTGCTCCAAAGAGCTACATTTAGTGCTTGTGATCCAGGGAACTTCATGGCCAACCGTGGTTTTGCATCCTTCTGCTTCTATGCATAGGTGGCCCAATGTCTTTTTCCTGAGCAATGGAGGTGATGGTGATCACTTTCCTATCTTCTCTCTTCTACGCAAATATTGAGCCAAGGCCACCTTTATACTTTTGGCTTTAGACCCTATCATCCTGCCTCTTTCTTCAGCAGAACACCAGACCTCTGCTATCTAGAAAGTCTCCATCCAGTGCAGCTGGAAGGATTCTCAATGCTCCATTTGCCCAATAGAAAGCTGCACAGATCGGATCATACTTCTCTTTGTGACCTAAAGCCCCTAGATCAGGGGTGTCAAACTCAATTTCATTGAGGGCCGCATCAGCATTGTGGTTGCCCTCAGGGGGCCAGGTAGGTATGGCCAGGGTAGGCGTGGCCTACTGGCTGGGCGTGGCTAGAGTGCGTATGGCCTACTGGGTGGGCGTGGCCAGCTCTACATCGTTCGCATCAAGGGTGCCTATGGGGGCCTGGGCAGGAGTGGGACAGATCTGAGGGTCTCTGGCAGAAGGAGGGTCTCTGGGCCAGGGCCAAGGCAGTGGGGGCCGTTCCCTCACTGTTTCCAGGATGGCTTCGCGGGCCACATAAAACCACTTCGCGGGCCGGATCCGGCCCCCGGGACTTGTGTTTGACATGTCTGCCCTAGATCCTCTTTACTGCACCCTATAGACCACGGAGAATATTTGGCACAACTGTGTGTGAGTGAGCCAGTGTAATGTGTAGTGGTTAAGGCCTAGGAATAAGGAGACCCAGGTTTTAGTCTGCCCTTAACCATGGAAGGTCACAGGGTGATTGGGGGGGGGGTGTCAGCTGCTCTCTCTCTCTCCCTCCCTCTCCCTCCCTCCCTCCCTCTCCTCAATCCACAGGGTTGTTGTAGGGAAAAATAGGACAGAGCACTATGTACAGTCTGCAATTCCTCTTACAAAAAGCGGGATATATAAATCTAGCAATTTTTTTAAAAGTGAATATAGAGGGGGAAATGGGCTTTTGTTTAGAATTCGGGAAGAGATCATTTCTTCAAATATTTCCCCTGGGATCGTAGAAGGGAACACTGTATCTCCATCCTGCATTTGAAGTGTGCCCAGTGTGAATTGTCTAGAAATTGGCTGGGCCAAAGAGGCCTGCTATGTCCCTCAGTCCTGATTTGGCAAACTGTACCCACCCACTGTTATCTTTGCTAGAGAAGCTAAGCTACTCCAGTCATACACTCTGCTCTTCTCAGCTTCGGTCAAGGAATGTGACATGTCAGAAAACAGCTGCTACTTGGGAGGAAGCGAGGGAGGGAGGAACTAAACAGGAGCGGGAGGCTTTTTCATTCTGGATTTCCCTTTCTCTAAAAGAGGGGGGAGGTAATTCAGTGGAATGAGGAGTAGTGGGACCACAAAAAGACAGTAAAGATGTTAGGAGTTTCAGAATGAGGGCATGGGTGTTGTGTGAACTGGCAGGATTGTGCCTTTTGCAACGAGTCTAGCTCCCTCAGTGTGTTGGGATGGGCTGGCTGCAACCTGAGACCATCCTAAAAATAACCCCCTGCCTGGCAGCATAGCAACCTTCTGGGACTTGTCAGGCTGGGTGGGCAGGCACCTGGAGCAGCGTCAGTGCCCCCTGGCAGATGCCCAGCAATTGGGGGGTCTCACACAGAGAGGGTGAACATCAAGGAAGGGAAAGAGCTCCCGGGGGGCTGCACGGGGCCCTATCTGACGGAGAGATTGCAGAATCCTAGGTTGGGGGTGGGTAGGTGGGTGTCTTATGCAACATCACTGCAACTAAAGATCGTGTAAAAGTCAGTGAGGCCCTAAACCATGCAGAAAGCTCAGGAGCAGAATATTTTCATCCATGGCACAGAAGAAGCTGGGCAGACAGGACGGGGCCCCGGCAGAGCTCCTCCAAGCCCTGCCATCCCTCCTAAGAGAGCCAAAGTCACAGCGGAGCAGGGAGGCCCTGCGGCTCCAATTTTTCTGCAGGAGCTGAAAGACACAGCTGTTAGCATTGGCCATGACTTCCTGCTGAAGGTGGTTGTGACCGGCAACCCCCAGCCACACCTGACCTGGTACAAGGAGAAGGTACCTCTTGCTTCTAACAAGAAGGGCAAAGAGGAAGAAGAAGAAGAGGACTATGGCAGCCTCCAGATCCTCAACAGCAAGGTGGCTGATGCTGGAGTCTACAGCTGTGTGGCCAAGAACAAGCATGGTGAAGCCGTCAGCACAGCCACCATGACAGTCACCGATATGGAAGGTATGGATAAAGTGGGAGGGGGGGTTATCTGGGGGGAAGGGGCTGCAATACCTGACCCCTACCTGGGCAGAGCAGTTGCTGCATTAGCAGTGACCACTAAGCTTCCCAAGGGGGAACAATCAGCCCTGCTTTTCCAAGAGTCCCAGTTCTTCAGCTCAAGCACATCAGATTCATATTGAGCAGCGCTGCAAAAGAGCAGGGTTTATAATCCAGCGCCAGCCTGGAAAAACAATAACCGAGTGCCTCTGATTGTGTATCAAAATCATAACCCTTATCAATAAGCAAATATGGCTTCTCCCAGTGAATCAGAGAGCCAGGTTTTCCTGTTGCAGGGTGTTTGGTCCTTAGACTTAGCTCTGGTGCGTTTTTCTTCTAGAAATCAATCCCTGGCGTAAACCAAACAGCCCTCTGGGTCACAGCGTAGGGCAGGAATGGAGACTTCTGTAGATGCTACTTGACTGAACACCTGTCCTTATTTAAGCATGGTTCTTCCAGTCCTTGGACTTTGTGGCATGAACAGAACTGGGAGGAAAAGGAAGACCCAAATGCATGCGGTTCCTGGGCTTAATTCGGAGGAAGACATAGCCTGAAAATCTGTACCCTTAATCTCACCGCTTCTCTTTCATGAGAGAATAAGAATTAAACATTAACAAGGAGGAGGAGAATAACACCCCCATCTAGCAGAATCACAGTTGCTTAATTAGCCTCAGGGCAAAGCACCTTGAAAGCTAAATTGGATCAGGGAGTCATCTCCATTTTGAAGTTAGGGAAAGCTGGGTGAGGCTTTTGGAGTCCTTAGAAACGGGACGGGAATTACATAATGTAGCGGATAGCAAAGCACATCTTTTTTTTGTGGGCAACTCTGAGGGACAACAGCCAGACCCATTCTTCCCTCCTTCCCAAGTTAGGGCAGCAATCATTTAACATCTGCAACCTGAGCTCTTTCAGGAAATTAAACCACCTCCTGTCTGGCCAGCACACTGCCACTGTGGCTGCTTCTCACTTCGTCATCTGAATCATCCCCTTCCTACATAGCTTCCGTATGATCTGGTTCTTCTCGGTGCTGAGGGTGTGATAGAAACTGCTACCAACTCACCAACGGCCCTTTTCCTACCTACAGTACTTCAAATGTGTTTGTCATTGTGCACAGTATGGTGGAAGCTTCTGTTGAGAGGGACAAATTGTAAAGTCACTCCTAATTCAGCATGGTCCAAAGAGATGCAGCAAGGAGGCTATAGTACCCTGCACTACAGCTTTGACAACCTCCTAGTGCTAGATTATTTATTTTTTTAATTTTTATTTTAATTCCATTTATATCCTGCCCTTCTCGGAAGACTCAGGGCGGCTTACAAGCTTAGCAGTAGCCTTCATTCTATGTATATGCCTGCTTATTAGGGCTTTCACACACACCCCAAGCGGCATTATTACAAAGTCAGCTTAATTGCCCCCAACAATCTGGGTCCTCATTTTACCTACCTCGGAAGGATGGAAGGCTGAGTCAACCTTGAGCCTGGTGGGACTCGAACCTGCACTAATTGCAGATTATGAGACTGACAGCCAGAAGGAGTTCCTCTTTCTTGAATCATTAACTAAATAGAAGCAAAAAATATTTCCACATATAAAACAAGAGAAGAAGACATTTAGGTTGAAATGTCTCCAAGACAGAAGAACTCTTGTAAGTTCAACGAGTCTAATTTTGATCTGTTTGGCAAAGCCATTCCAAGTTGGCCACCTTAGTGTATTCTGTTCCTTTCCAGAGATAAATCTACAATATGTGTTGTAATGCATTTGGATTTAGCACCCACTCAAGATTGTATTTCTCTGAGCATGGTCCAATGAACCAGAGAATCACATGGCAGCATTTTTTTTTCCAAAATGGAACTGACAGTCATTTAGTCAAGCAGATGAAGGTCATATCCTATATAGATGCAAAAAGGTTAGAACTAGAAAACCCTGCCAGTTCTAAGGACCGTATTTGCATGATAAGCTGAACTACAGCTAGACTAACACATTAACAAGGGATATTATGTTGTGTGAACACAGCCAATAGGTTTCAGAAGGCTGTTTCTAATGATATTATGAGTGTATCTACATGAGAATCGTACAAATCTAATCTTTGTTTAGTATTTGCAAAGATAACCATTGTAAAATCTGAGAATTCTCATGTTGTCTCAGAACCTTAAAGTAAGCAAAGTTCAAATCCTCATTGCTTTATGTTTGTGGGAAGTTTAACATTGCAGGTGGCTTTTCAAACCCAACTTTTATGTGTACGTATGTCCAAAACTTGGAGGAGAGGGCAATCATACAGAGATGGCCATCTAATCAGAATCTGGAAGTTCTCATCTATCATAAACACTACCACATGTATAATGTAATGACAGTAATCTACAGAAAGCCCAGTGTACTCAATTGTTTCCACTAAAGAGAGAAACATTGTGCAGATTATAGGACTACCAGATCCAGGCTGTATAAATTCAGGTGGTCAGCAGATGGCAGCAAAGAGACAGGAAATTCTTCTCTTGGTTGCCATCTTATGGTCCTCCTAATTCTGCAGCCCAGATCTGAGAGCCTAATGGAAGTCCTGTTATTGTAGGAAAGGAAGAGCCTTTTAACTCTTCAGCTGTATCTTGCATCCTCCATGTATTTAATATATGATCCTGTCTGATGAATTCATGGTATAGTAGCCAATCAGGGCAGCAATAGTTTCTTTGTTGTTTGGTGGGAAACCTGTATTCCACCCCTGCCCCCCCACCCCAATTTCTTGACAGAGGTATCTGTGGGGTCAAGGGGCTAATGAATCAGTGATGAAAACAAAGTTGTGTCCCATTTGTATACAGATAGGCCTTGTATAGCAACTGCCTCAATCAAAAATCTTTTTCAATTATGGCAATGATGAAAAAGTAGTTTTATGACGAGTCTTTACATTTATGACTTTTGCAAGTCTGTAAAGCAAAGGAAAGAAAGAAGTAAGAGGTGATTTCACTTAGCAATTCCTTTGCTTTGCCGCTGAGTTGCCAGTCTCAACTCTGGTTACTAAATGAGGATTACCTGTATGCAGTAATATATCACATGAACACATGGAAGGGGTGGGGTTTGTGTTGCACTACTACTTTCATCATTTGGACAAAAGACTCCAATCCTGCAGCTGCCTCTTTTCCTAAATTTGTGTTGCTGAAATAACAGCACAATTGCTTATGCTGAAAGACAGAACATCAGTGAAGCAGGATAAATGCCTAATGGAAAGTCATGACTTTAGGGCAGATGATTTTGGATTGTATTAAGAGTGAAGTCTTGGGGAAAATTAGACAAGGGAGAAAAAGAGATGAACGTAACTATAGTGAAAATCATACAACCGCAGGAAGAAAAAAACGAGTCCTGTATGGAAAAAATAGTAAAAGATTGTTGTCTGAATGGAATGAACGCAGAATGGAAGTAAGAAAGGTGATACGGATACTGCTTAGAACAGAATGAAAGAATTATGTTATGAAGCACCCAAGAAGCGCGTGGAGTTACAGTAAACCAATAGAAAATATGAACCAGCATGCAAACCCTGTCCTTTTTATGTGTGATAGAAGAAAGCATGAGACCATTTCATTAACATGATTGTGGATTTGGGAAATGCGATGCAAGGCAGAGTTGCTGCACTCTTGGTTCATAAAAAAAGTCATCAGTATGACTAAAACCTGTAAAAAGCTGAACAACCATTAGACGGCATCGAACTGATATGCTCTCATTGTTGCCCTCTAGTGGTTATCTGGATGTTTGCAGTTCGGATGTGGTAGCTCTAGTGTTTGGGATAATTCAAAGGCTCGAAGTGGTGAAGTAATGTAAGAACACGTTGCACTTAAGATAGAGAAGTCCTCTGGCAACCTGACAGAAAGTAAGTCAAGAATATGGAAGTTAACATACTAGATACATTAGAAAGCAAGTAATATCTCTCACTGTTTTTTTAAAAAACTCTTAAATGAACTCTGCTGTGGTACACATGATACAAATACCACCCATGAATGCGTGTTTATATAATTAGAAATATTTATTTCTCTGAAGCCTATTTTGCTACCAATGGAGACAGAAGTTCCTGGGTTTTGTATTTTTTGCTTTCTAGTGTGAAAATTGCTCTTGGATTAATTTATGTGAGCATGATTGTTTTTTTGCCAGTGACTAATCTGCAAATGTAGAAGCAAAGGTTAAGGTGATAGTTCTGCTCCCTGTATGCTTTGGTTCTGGTAGACAAAAGGCTACAGTAGCTTCCAGACAGAAATGCAGAATCAACAAGGGACCATGTTGATTTTTTTCTCTGCATCCCTTAATGATGTTGTAATTAATAGAAGGGAATATTTGTAGCTCAAGGTTGAACTGTGGGGTCCTTGGTGCTTTCTGAGCCTGGTGGTTTGCTTCTGCAACCAACCTCAGAGTGCACCAAGGACACCACAGATATTGTAATTGAAAGTATGACATTCTGATCTTGCCCTGTGATGTCTGGACTTTCCTGCTCCTTAACTTGGGGGGATAGAAGAGGTTCCTAGAGTTTGCATACCATGCATTGGCTAATCTAGCAATAGCAATATTTCCCAACCTTAGCAACTTTAAGATGGGTGGACTTCAACTCCCAGAATACCTCAGCCAGCATGCTGGCTGGAGAATTCTGGGAGTTGAAGTCCACCCATCTTATAGGTGCTGAAGTTGAGAAACCTAGGATAAAGGAACCAAGCATGAAGTAATCCTGGCATGCAACTGTCTGAAGTTTTAAGAAGTTTGGAAACAGTCAAGGTGTCAAGGTTCCTACTAATTAAACCAAATAAATCAGAACTCCAAGACTTGAAGTGACTCCCCCCAGGGATTCAAGGTGACCAAATGGAACAGTTCCCCTCCCCCCACTATGCTAGTGATCACACTACCCAATGAGAGCAATTGGTAGGCTCCATGACACTTCTTCTTTCCACCTTTCAGCTCCTGTGGCAATGACCTTGGTTCCCACGGGATTGTTCTGGGATTGTTTCATTTTTCCCCCTTTCCCCCAAACTATGTGGCAACATAGAACAAAAAGATGGCTTCAGCCCAGTTCATTTCAGAAGTTGACCGTCAGACTCCCCTAAAGAGAAAGCAGTTTCTGAAATAAAACCAAGAGCCTTGGTGGAGCAGTGGGCTAATGCCTCCTTAAGTAACACCAGCTGCCTGCAATTAGTGCAGGTTCGCATCCCACCAGGCTCAAGGTCGACTCAGCCTTCCATCCTTCCGAGGTAGGTAAAATGAGGACCCAGATTGTTGGGGGCAATTAAGCTGACTTTGTAATAATGCCGCTTAGGGGGGGGTATGAAAGCCCCTAATAAGCAGGCATATACATAGAGTGAAGGCTACTGCTAAGCTTGTAAGCCGCCCTGAGTCTTCGGAGAAGGGCAGGATATAAATGGAATTTTAAAAAAAAACAAGCATAGATACACATTAGTGTTTTGCTAGTCTCCTTTTCTATCGTCTGAAGGTTCCCTAGGCTTTCGGGGATGTTTATCATGAAACTTCCAAATTAATCTCTCTGCCTTTACATCTCTACTCTTCACCCGTGTGACTTCTGACAAAGGATACCCCCTCTACTGAACTAGATACTGTAACTTTCCTTTATATAATCTAGAATTCATTTTATCTCATAATGGGTATCACCCTCTACCATAATGGGACCTGGGGCAGTTCGAGGTACTGTCCTCATTGTTGATTCTATTACTGGTTTCAATGAACTGCAATGAAAAATTGAATGTATTTTCCCCAAAAGTTGTGGGACCTTTAGCTCCACTGTGACAGGGTTTATGATTTTTACGATGGGGAAAGGACCAATAAATTTAGGACCCAGCTTTTTACATGGTAGTTTTAACCTTAGGTATTTGGTTGAGAGGTAGACTTTCTCTCCTATATGGAAGGGTTTTTGGGGGGATCATCGCTTATCAGCTTGCTCCTTTTGAATCCTTGCAGCTTTAGCTAAGGCACGTTTGACGTTTACCCAAGCGTTCTGCAGTGAGTTTAACCATTTGGTCAGTGTTTGTGAGGAGGGAGGCTCTTGAGAGTATTCAGGTATGGGAACAAACTCCCTGCCTGTAGCTATTTTAAAAAGAGTAAGTCCAGTACTGTTGTGCACAGTGTTGTTGTATACCACTTCAGCAAAAGGCAGGAGATCTGCCCAGTTAGTTTGCTGATAGTTAACATAGCATCTCAGGTATTGTTCTACCATTGTGTTCACTCATTCAGCAGCTCCATTCATACTCGGATGAAAAGCTGAGCTGAGCCCCTAGGTGGATCTGATCAGCTTCACGAACTCCCTCCAGAATTTTGTGGTGAACTGGATATCTCGGTCTGATATAATTCTCCTGGGTGTTCCGTGGAGTCAGTATATGTGTTTTAGAAACAGTTTCACAAGCTTTTTGGCAGAAGGAAGACCAGGGAAGGCTGTAAAATGAGCCTGCTTTGAGAAAAGGTCAACAACAAATTACGGTATTGCTGCTACTTTCAGGGAGCTCTACAATGAAGTCCATTGTGATTTCCTCCTTGGGTTGGGATGGTTCCATTACCTGCTGTAACAGCCCAGGAAGTTTTCCTGGTCTTTTTTTCATGGTGGCACAGATTGTTCAGCTCTTAGTTTTCAATGTCCTTTTTCATTCTGGACCACCAGAACATGTCTTACTACATGTAAAATCTTTAAAAATCCAAAGTGACCAGCCTGCTTGGCATCATGGCTTCGTTGAAAGCCTTGGACCCTGAGAGTGCCAGGAAGGTACAATTTGGAACCTTTCCATGCTAATTCATCTCTGTATGTCAATAATTACCTGTTGTCTCTGAATCAGGGTCAGATTTCAGTTCGGTTCTAAGTTTATGGGTCAGACTACAGTCGGGGCTGAGGGATTATTTTTTAGCTTGATGTATAGTGGCTTGAAGTTTCCTCAAAGCACTTGTTTATTGGATACATAATATCAGCATGGTCAAAAGTAAAACCAACTCTAAAATTCCAAGTGTTTGCTCCATGCTTAGTCTAACAATACTTTCATTTCCTCCCCTTCCCCCAAACTATGTGGCAACTTGGAACGACAAAGATGGCTTCATCCAGGTTCATTTCAGAAGGTGACACAAGGGTATTAAGAGCATACTTTTTTGATTTCTCAAATGAGAGGAAAAGGACAGAGCCACAAACCTGTGGGAACAGAACAATGTAGTCAATTTCTGCATGACAGACAAGGACTGATTGAGTGCCACTCCTTTGTTCTCAGCTACTACAGGGGAAAGACCCTTTAGGACTGATTGGCTACTGGTTCCCTGCATGCAAATTTGCCTCACTCTTGTAGCTTTCCAATTGCCCAAACAGTCTCAAAACAGTTGAGTGGGACACTGAATGGAATTGGAAGGCTTAGAGGCAACAAGGCTAAAGGACAGGACATTTGTAAAGTTAGAAGATGGAGCAGCAAGTCCACATCACAGTTCATTGAAAACAAAATCAACCGGCCTTTATGGTGCAATGGTACCTGTTGGAGTTTGACTGTAATTATGAGAGGCTGCACAATCCACATATCCATGTACAATGCCCATCAAGGCCTCCATAGAAACAATGAGGGGATCAGTGCATGTAGAATATCTGAATCAGTATTTACAGTAGACCATGAAAACAAGGATCTTCAAAGTCAGCTACACAGAAAAAGGAAGAATACAAGGGGCAAAAGTAAATGGACTGCTTTCAGGTTTATCCTCTATCCATCTTGCATCCTATCCCCTCCTATCTCCACCCCCACTTGTGTCCTTCTCCTCCTCTTCCTCCTCCTCCTCCCTATTGTCAGTGCTGACTCCTAGAGATTACCTGGATAAGTCCCTGCAATTTTCTTGCCAAGGGTTTTTGGAAGTGATTTGCATTGCCTTTTTCCTAGGGTGGGAGAGAGTGTCTGGCCCAAGGTCACCCAGCTAGGTTCATGCCTAATCTGGGACTAAATTCACACACTCCCAGTTTCCAGCCTTAACCAGCACACTAAACTGGCCCTCCTTGGCTCACATAGTAGCCTTATTATTTCAAAGGGAAAGCTACTTCAGATCAGTGGACAGTTCAGATAAACTAATGCTCAGATAAGAACTTGAGAACTCTCAGGGGAGAGATGAAAGATAAGATCCAGTGATATTAATCTGTCCTCTATGCCTTACTCTATTATCGTCATTATAACTATAATTGCCTTGTGGAGCTGTAATGTTAATGATGTACCTACACCCACCTTGCCCATTGAATTCTACGTTCCTATGGTAGGTAAAGTAATGAAGGCTGCAGTTTATTAGGTGAAGTTTGCAGAATGAGGAGTGGAGGTGAGACTGCTCAACAAATTATGTTCCTGCTTGGCAAGGTAGGAGTGAATAGACTAACAGACTCACTTTCTGCTTTCGGGTTGTGAAGGATAGTCCTTCCCAGTCTTATTGCTATATCTCCATGGTTCCTTGGCTGACATTTCTTTTATGCTGATTCCAGCATCTTCATTAAACACCCCAAAGCCATTAAGACAGATTACTGAAGGCCACTGGGACTCCCAATTTGGTTTTCTGTATTTTCTATTTAATATAGTACCCTAACTAATAGCTACTGCTTCACACATGGCTTGCTTTATTTAGGTGATTGCATCTGTGAAAGAAATTGCTTCTCTACAACACCGCACATGGAAATAAAGGCTCAGCTTTCTGTTTTGCAAAGTGCGTAGGCAAAAGCCCCAAACCCCATGGCCACCGCAACATAGATTATTCTGAAAACACATTCACATATGGCAATGCCTACACAGCTTCTTGCCATGTGCAGTTCTAGATATGTAGGAGATTAATTTATACAGAAACTGCCAAGTGCCTTTTTTGGGGCATTCATAATTTCTGCTTCTCCTTGATCTCTACACAGAGAACATGCAATAGGAACGCACACCCTACTCCATAAATTAACATTATCAAATAATCATGTTTAAGAGTTTGGGCTTCCTTGACCTTTAGCAGAAGACACTATCTGTTCTTGCTACCAGATAATGTTTCCAACTATGTGATGATCCAACTATTTTTGTAGCCCCAAATCTCATGATCCTATTCCAGAGGATCCGTGATTTGAATCACTTTGCAAGTATCATAGAGACGATGAAGTGCTCTCCTGCCACTCTTCCCATCATTATTTTTATTTATTTATTTATAATGAGACTTGTATGCCACCCTATCTCCCGAAGGACTCAGGGCAGCTAACAACAATAAAATACAAATGAATACAAATATTTAAAAAGAATTAAATTGTATCAAAGTCCCACTAAAACCAATAAAACATTTAAAATCATAATTAAAAACCCCATTATCATCAGTCCAGGTCGGCCTGTTGGAAAAGATATGTCTTAACGTCACGGCGAAAGGACTGAAGGTCTGGGGCCATCCGGAGCTCCCGGGGGAGTTGATTCCACCAAGCAGGTGCCCCAACAGAGAAGGCCCACCCCCTGGGGGTTGCCAGCCAACATTGTCTGGCCAACGGCACCCTGAGGAGGCCCTCTCTGTGTGAGCGCACAGGGCGATGGGAAAACATTCCTGGCAGCAGACGGTCCTGCAAATATCCCGGACCTAAGCCATGTAGGGCTTTATAGGTAAGAACCAGCACCTTGAATCTCACCCGGAGGGAAACCGGTAGACAATGCAGCTCACACAGGAGGGGTGTAATATGGGAGTATCAGGATGCTCCCATCACAACCCGCGCGGCCACATTCTGCACCAGCTGAAGCCTCCGGGTGGTCTTCAAGGGCAGCCCCATTGCAGTAATCTACCCGGGAGGTGACGAGCGCATGAGTGACCATACGTAAAGCATCTCGGTCCAAATAGGGTCGCAACTGGCGTACCAGGCGAACCTGTGCAAATGCCCCCCTGGTCACGACTCCAACATGATCTTCTAAACTGAATTGTGCATCCAGGAGGATGCCTAAGTTGCACTCCCTATCAACGGGAGGCAACACCTCTCCCCCCATAACCAAAGATGGAAGATCTTGGACTACACAAGATGCTGATACATAAAGCCACTCGGTCTTGGCCGGGTTGAGCTGGAGCCTGTTCTTCCCCATCCAGATTCGTACTGCTTCCAGGCACCGGGACATCACGTCGAGGGCATCACTGGGTTGTTTCGGGGTGGAGATGAAAAGCTGGGTATCATCTGCATATTGATGATACCTCACCCTGAAACCACGGATGATCTTGTCCAGTGGCTTCCTATAGATCAGACATGTCAAACACAAGGCCCGGGGGCCGGATCCGGCCCACAAAGTGGTTTCATGTGGCCTGCGAAGCCATCCTGGAAACAGTGAGGTAACGGCCCCCACTGCCTTGGCCCTGGCCCAGAGACCCTCCTTCTGCCAGAGACCCTCAGATCTGTCCCACTCCTGCCCAGGCCCCCATGGGCACCCTTGATGCGAACGATGTAGAGCTGGCCATGCCCACCCAGTAGGCCATATGCACTCTAGCCACGCCCACCCAGTAGGCCACACCCACCCTGGCCATACCCACCTGGCCCCCTGAGGGTAACCGCAATGCTGATGTGGCCCTCAATGAAATTGAGTTTGACACCCCTGCTATAGATGTTGAACAGGAGGGGAGAGAGGACGACCCCTGAGGCACCCCACAATCAAGGGGCCTCGGGGTTGACCTCTGTCCTCCTGCCAACACCATCTGCGAATGGCCCGAGAGGTAGGAGGAGAACCACCATAAAACGGTGCCTCCCACTCCCAACCCCCGGAGATGTCGCAGCAGGATACCATGGTCGATGGTATCAAAAGCCGAAGAGACATCTAATAGGACTAGGACAGAGGAATAACCCCTATCCTGAGCCGGCCAGAGATCATCCACCAGCGTGACCAATGCCGTCTCCATGCTGTACACGGGCCTGAAACCCGATTGGTATGGATCCAGATACTCAGTTTCCTCCAGGACCAACGGGAGTTGCCATGCCACCACACTCTCAACAACCTTCGCAAGAAAGCGAAGGTTGGAGACAGGACAAAAGTTATTCAAAATGGCTGGGTCCAGGGCAGGTTTCTTGAGGAGGGGCCTCACCACTGCCTCCTTCAAGGTGGCAGGGAAGCACCCCTCACTCAGAGAAGCATTAATCACTGCCTGGAGCCAGCCTTGTGTGACCTCCCGAGCCGCATAAACCAGCCAGGAGGGACACGGGTCCAACAAACACGTGGTGGTACTCAATCTACCCATGATCCTGTCCACTTCATCCGGAGTCACAGGGTCAAATTCCTCCCAAATAATATCAGCCAGACCCGTCGTTTCCCCCTCATCAGATATTGCCCAGTCAGAGTCCAGACCGGTCCAAATCTGAGCGACTTTGTCCAGCAGATGCTGACTAAACTCCTCAGCCTGTCCCCGGAAGGGATCTTCCCCTGTCCCCTGATTTAAAAGGGAACGGATCACCCTAAACAGGGCGGCCGGGCGATTATCTGTGGACGCAATGAGGGTGGCGAAGTAAGCAAGCTTCGCCACCTCCATTGCCACAAGGTAAGATCTGGTGAAAGATCTTAACTGTGTTCGGTCAGATTCGGACCAACTGGATCTCCAAATGCTCTCTAGGCCCCTCTTCCGGCGCTTCATCTCCCGAAGGTCCACGGAAAACCAAGGGGCCAATGGGGACCTGCGCCGGGTAAGAGGCCGCAAAGGCACAACATGGTCAAGAGCCTCAGAAGCAGCCCATTGCCAGGCGTCAACCAAGGTCTTGACCGGGCTGTGGGAAAGGGAGGCAGGAATCAGTCCAAGCGCCATCTGAAACCCTTCTGGGTCCATCAGGCGTCTGGGGCGGAACCACCTGGTCAGTTCCGCCTCCCTGCAGTGGGTGGCATGATGGAGGCCCAGCCGCAGGAGATAATGATCTGTCCATGAGAGGGGTTGAGTAGATGGAGAAACCCCACCCAGACCATTAAGCCACTGCCCAGAGATAAAAATAAGGTCGGGCGTGTTTCCCTGCTCGTGGGGAAGAGATTCCTCTCTTCTTCATATTTGATCTTCCCAAAGTCTACTAAACATCTGTCAGTCAGGGAAATACATAGATCATGAGCCCCAAACACTGATTCTGCGGAGAATCATGATTCTGCAAGAGCTGAATAAGTGCTCTGTGAAAAAGTTAATTGATTCCTCGGTTGCCTGGCAACTGATAATTTTGGGTGGGTGCCTGAATATAAAAGTCTTTCTCTGTACTAACATATCCATTCCAACAATATATTCAAAGCTCCAGAATACTCTGTGATCAGATGAATTTTGAAAAGACTTCTTTATAAGGTTTACACATTTTCTCATAACTTCATACGTAAATTACATTTCTTAAAACCCTTCAACTCTGGGGGAGTGTGAAATGAGGAGGCCTTGTTTTAACTAGTGTGGTGGTGTGTTTTGCGTAAAAAATATCCTGGGGTTTGAATAATTCTCCATCTCATGCCAGCCTACTTTATTTAGAAAAACTGTTCAGTGGAAAACTAATATTATTCCTCCAACTGCAGGCAGAAACCTGGCTTACACTGATAACACAGAGGTGATCCTGAAGGTTCATTGATTGTGCAGCACCACATCATTTATCCAAGTGTAACAATTACTTTCTAAATCAAGAACATTTAGTCCAGCATGGCAAATTCATTTTCAGCAGAGGATTCTCTGATTCCACTTCAACAGAAAAATAACTAGTTGCTATTGCACATTACTCCTTATAACCCAGAGGAATAAAGAAAACATAATCTGTGAAAAATTCAACCTTCAGCTATTATCTCCTATTATCTCATTAATATTAATGGCCAATAATCTATTAATTCCTAGTTATTAATATTTATTTATTTTTATTATTTTTATGTCACCCATTTTCCCCACAAGGTGGCTCTGAGTGGCTTACAAGATTGTAAAACAAGTAAAAAAATTAATTAAAATATGAAAATATGAAACTACACTAAAACTGTACTAAAACTGTAACTAAGAGAGCGAAGAGATGGACGGGATAGGGATGAGGTCTTCTTATCCCATCAATCACCTACAGTGGCAAGGGCCCCTCTCAGGGCCCCCAGCCAACTGGCAAAGCCAGGTTTTTATACCCTTCCCGAAGGCCAAAAGGGAGGGGGCCGTTCTCATCCCTGGAGGTAGAATGTTCTAGAAGGGTGGGGCCACAATGGAGAAGGCTCTTCTCCTTGACCTCGCCTGCTTCCTTTCCTTTGCAGACAGGTTCCATAGCAGGCCTCTTCTGCTGTTGTGAATGGGGCAGGGTTGTCCCATTAGGAAAAGAGAGAATATTTCTTGGGTATCCCGAGGAAGAGTGAAAGCTGCAATACTTTATCTGTTAGAAATCTCATAATTCTGATATATAATTATTATTAACAATAAACTCTTTTTTTTCTAATAAAATGCAACTATCCCTACATTCATGAGAAAAAAGGATAGGGTTAAAAAAATAAGAAAATAACTTTTTAGCTTTTCATTTTTTTAAAAAAACACTATACATGTATATATGTAATCCTAATCCTCATAATAAAAAAAATACTATATGTCACAAAATTGTGGCTGTGTTTGCACAACACTCTTAACTGGGATAGTTATAGCCTCAGAATCTAGGCTTATATTTAACATTTAACTTCCCAGATCATCTGACACCAAATAATGGGATAAGTGACTTACTTTGGCTCAAGCCAGGTTAGATCATCTGTGTTGTGTGAACTTGGCCATCTCCTTTAGAGAAATAATCTCCCCATCTTTCTTTCCCCTGTGACAGTCCAATGTTCTCCCAGAAGACCAGTCAATTCACCACAGTTATTTCTTCTTTGTGTGAGCCTGCGAGCCAGGCAACTGAGTTTCTAATTTCTCTTTCTATCTGTTGATTTGACTTGTATGGCCATCCAATTGGAAAGATTTACAATGGGTTACATTGAAAACACAGTAAAAGCCAACAGAATGCAAGAGGTATAAAAACTAACCAGCATTATGTGGAAGTATGTTTAAAAAACAGTTGCAGCCATTCTCACCAATCACTGCTCTCTTTGTGTGAACCTGTGAGCCAGGCAACTGAGTTTCTCATTTCTCTTTCTATTTGTTGATTTGACTTGTATGGCCATCCAATTGGAAAGACTTACAATGGGTTATTTGTTGATTTGACTTGTATGGCCATCCAATTGGAAACACTTACAATGGGTTACACTGAAAACTCAGTAAAAGCCAACAGAATGCAAGAAGTATAAAAACTAACCAGCATTATGTGGAAGTATGTTTAAAAAACAGTTGCAAGCATTCTCACCAATCACTGCTCAAGAGCACTGTCAAACATCTTAGCGCGTGGCCTTTCTGGGGGGGGAAAAAAGGCTTTCAACAGCAGAGAAGGAATGGGACCTCTGGGAAAATGAAATGTCCCCTACCAACTTCTTCCTTCTCAGATCTCTTTTGTCCTTTCATCTGGGTTCTCCCTTTTACCCCATAGCCACTATGTTCTCTCCCTCCCAGTGGTACACCTAATGTAGCATCCTTTTCACAATGGATCTATTCTCTCTCTTTCTTTTACTCTTCCTTCCATGTCTTACTCCTTTTTTTTTACATTCCCTGCATACGAGTAGCAGAAACTGGAAAGATCATGCTCATGCATTTAAAATATTGACTTACACAAATAACATGGTGCTAAGGGAAGCAACTGGCATGGCAGGCACTATAAAAATCCTCAGGGATGGCCTTGGTATCCGTGGGTGCCATGCTGGAAATTCTTGTGCCATCTTTCACTGTGAGCAATTTATTTTATGGGAATGAATTCACCCTAAGTCTTATAATATGTAGTGTTATAGATATCACCCCAAGGTTCATAATGATATCCACATAATCCAGATTACATGTACATTGGGAATGAAGATTAGATAAGCTCTGGATGAGTTATAGTTAAACACAAAGAAGGCAACAAGATGTGAACCATTTAGGGCCAAGAGAAGGAAGAATTGTGGCCCTGTGAAGGGGAAAAGACCATTTCCACATAGGACCTTTGTACTACTCCAGAAATATCTCTGAACTTGGGTTGGAAAGTGTGACCCTCAAACTCTCAGGCTTTATAGTTTTTCTGATCCACATAGACTATTTTTACAAGCATCATTTAAGATTTGCCAAGTTGGCCCAATATATCCTCTTCTGTTTCAGCTGCCATACTCATTTATTTCTGGCTTAGCTGTGATGTCTCTGTAATTGCACTAAAGAAAATCTGTCTGAAATGTTGACACTTTACTGAGGTGATGGGGGACCTTTTTCCTCTTTGGCAAGGACTTTTACCTTGCCTTGGGCTGAATCTAGTCTTGCCCACGCCTCTTTCGTAGACATTGTGAGATGCTATTATTTCTTAGGCCTTTGAGGAGTAATGGAGAAAATAGACAAACACATACCATGTAAACTTAAAAAAAAATACAGATAGGAAGGGGGCACTAACTAAAGATGTGTTTTGCAATTTCTTATTGATCATCTGGAAAGAGCAGCGGAGGTCTTATTTTCAACATTTCAAAATCAGCAGCAGTGCAGATGGTTGCCTTCAAAAAGCTTAACAAGGATTGTACACTGGAAACTAGGGCAGTGTGGAAGTGCCCTGTGACTTTAGTCAACTCAGTGTCTGCTTTATTTATAGTCGGGGATCCTGTCCTCCTTCACACATAATGAATAAAGATACAATATTCACAGAGACCATGTGTTTAATCATATTTTTTTTCTAACATTTAAAGAAATCAGACCATTTCAGTTACTTAACAATTCTTATAATCAGCTTATTACAGGTTTGAGGGGGAGTAGTTTAATGAATATAGAAAGATGCCATATAGACAACATGAGGATGTGTATAAATTATGTTGAGGGAATGGAATGTTCTGAAGGATCTGGGACATTCTCTTCCTCCTCCAGACTATGCCAATTCAGCTGTCCTGAGCTAATCCAGCAGTTTTTCAGAAATTAACCCACTGAATCAGAACTGGCATTCCAGATACGATCCAGTATTAAAATAGCGTTATTTCAACTGAACAGTTGGGGTTCAGAGAATTGAGTTCTTCAGATGAAGAAACCAACCCAGAACATCCAGATTGGATGGTTTGGAGGAGGAATGGAATATTCCAGAATTCTTGGAACATTCAATTTTGCACATACTTCTACAGACTCATTGTCAGGCCATCCCATTATTATCTTCTCTGAGTGACAGTGTCTCCAGGTGAGGGTCAGGATCCAAAAAGATCCTGACAGACTTGAACAATGAAATTTAATTCAATAACATGAAATTTAGTATAAAGAAAAGCAAGGTTTTACTTCTAGGCAGGAAAAACCAAAGGTACAAGTACAGATTAGGCAAAACTTTGCTCAAAAACAGTAACTGTGAGAGGGACCTTGGAGTCCCAGTTGACGATCACTTAAACATGAGCCAGTAGTGTGCGGCAGCAGCCAAAAAAGCTAATACAATCCTTGGTTGCATAAACAGAGGCTTAGAATCAAAATCACATAAAGTATTAGTACCGCTTTATAAAGCCTTAGTAAGACCATACCTGGAACAGGGCATCCAGTTTTAATATCCATATTAAAAAAAAGATGTTGAGACTTTGGAAAAAGTGCAAAGAAGAGCAACTAAGAAGATTAAGCGCCTAGAGACAAAAACATATGAAGAACGGTTGCAGGAATTGGGTATGGCCAGTCTAGAGAAAAGAAAGACAAGGGGTGACATGATAGCAGTATTCCATTATTTGAGGGGCTGCCACAAAGAAGAGGAGGTCAATTTATTTTCCAAAACACCAGAAGGAAAGACAAGAAACAATGGATGAAAACTAATCAAGAAGAGAAGCAACTTGGAATTAAGGAGAAACTTCCTAACAGTGAGGACAATTAACCAGTGGAACAGCTTGTCTTCAGAAGTTGTGGGTGCTTCATCACTGAATGGTTTGTTTTTGTTTTGTTTTTTAAAAAAAGACTGGACAGCCACCTGTCTGAAATAGTATAGGGCAGGGGTCAGCAACCTGAAACAGTGAAAGAGCCACTCGGAACCGGTTCCCTCACAAAAGGAAAAACTGGGAGCCGCAAAAAAGTCAACAAGTAGAAGTTTAGTTTTTGTCCTACAAGGAAGAAGTGATTGTCTAGTTGTACCTTAGCCACAGGGATTGTGGGCATACATGCGTGCATGTGCAGAACAGGGTTTGACTGAAGAGTGGAGCCAAGGCGAGATATGTACCTACCCTGCATATTTGAATTGATTGGTTGAACTTTTTTAGTCCCACTTTTTTTTTTGGACATGGCAGAGGACTGGGAGCCGCAGGAGACGGTTGAAAGAGCCGCAGGTTGCAGACCTGTGGTATAGGGTCTTCTGCTTGAGCAGGGGTTTGGATTAGAAGACCTCCAAGGTCCCTTCCAGCTCTACTCTGATGGATTCTGATTGAGGTGCAAAGCCTTTCTCCTCACAGATTTTTTTTTAAAATCTTGAGATAACATCAGATTGAAAGTGGGACTTCCCACATGCAATTCAGCTGCATTATCACAGCAAAACAAATATGACTTAACCGTGCGGTTAGTAACCATACTGCAGTTTATTAAATATAACACTCGGTAGGGGAAAGAGGGGGTTGTCATTAGGACTACAGGATGTGTGCAGCAGAAATTTAACTCTTCTTTTTCCTCCATCATCACCGCAGTCTTTTAGACGAAAATCTGTGCAGACTATTAAACTGAAAACAAAACAGGTGGAAGGTTCACAATGTAGATAAGGTATTGGCTCATTGAGCCCGTAACTATAATTTATTTGTTTATTTTTTTAATCCCATTTATATCCCGCCCTTCTCCGAAGACTCAGGGTGGCTTACAATCTAAAGCACAAACCAATGTGCTTAGCAATAGCCTTCATTCTATGTATATGCCTGCTTATTAGGGTTTTCGGGGGCCCCCAAGCGGCATTATTACAAAGTCAGCTTATTGCCCCCAACAATCTGGGTCCTCATTTTACCTACCTCGGAAGGATGGAAGGCTGAGTCAACCTTGAGCCTGGTGGGACTTGAACCTGCACTAATTGCAGGCAGCTGGTGTTACTTAAGGAGGCATTAGCCCACTGCTCCACCAAGGCTCTTGTATTCTATTCAAGAGCCTCCACCAAGGCTCTTGTGTTGTATTCCTTTCAATAATTAGATAATCTAAACAAATTAACAGAATTACCAGAAGATCAGATTTGGAAGGGACCTTGGAGATTTTCTAATCCAACTTGCTGCTCAAGCAAGAGACTTATACCATTTCAGGCAAATGGCTGTTCAATCTCTTAAAAAACTCTAGTGATGGAGCACCCACAACTTCTGAAGGCAAGCTGTTCCACTGATTAATTGTTCTAGCTGTCAGGAAATTTCTCCTTATTTCTAGGTTGGTTCTCTTTTTGATTCGTTTCCATCCATTGCCTCTTGTCCTTTCTTTAGGTGCTTTGGAGAATAGGTTGATCCCCTCTCCTTTGTGGCAGCTCCTTAGATATTGGAACACTGCTATCATGTCACCCCCCTTAGTCCTTCTCTTCATAAACATACTCAATTCCTGTGACCATTCTTATTATGTTTTAGCTTCCAGTCCCCTAATCATCTTGCTTGGGGTGAAAAGCAAGTTGTGGGAGGCCTTCTGTGGTATTGTAGTTCTCTACACCTATTCATTTTAATGGAATTGTGAGCAGGATTATTTTATTATATCAATATTTTTAAGCTCTTTCTATCTTTTGTATATGTGTACTGAGCCTCTCACCAATCTATTTCTACTTGCTGAGCTTCCAGCAATCACTGATGTCCTCATTTTGCCTCTCTGCTTTTTCCTTTTTCTAAGAACACACCTGACTTTTATTTTTGCCCTTCAACTTGGTACCTAGCCATTGGAACTATCCATTAAAGTACCATCCTAATAGGAAACACTGCAGAAACACCTACTTCCAGACGGAGTCCTCTCCACCTTCATTCTTCACTGGCTTAGTTGAAGAAGAGTGGCAGGAAGGAGCTTCCATGTATGTTTCCTTAATTCTGCACTCAGGACCATAGTCGTTCCTAGCATACCTATCCATGGGAAAACACATGGTTTTGTAATCTTATAAGGCACAATGGCCCCATTTCTGGCAGGATGAAGAGTTTCCATATCAAACCTCAGTCGGTCTCCTTATTGCCATTGTCTTATAATCTCTCCCTCTCCTTCTCTCCCTGTCTTTGGGTGTGTTGGTATGTGTGTGTCGTTGTGTACTGTGTGGGGAGAATCACTTTCTCCATCTGGATTTTTCAGGTTCAGTAATGAAGGGAAGGGAGAGAGAATTTTTAGAGCCCAACCCTGGAGTTCAGTAATTTGTCTGCCTCCAATGGCTCCACAATCATAAATGAAAAATATATAACTGGACAGTTGCCATGTTGTGGACAACTGCCAGCATAATATATCCTGCAGATTTCCGCTTGCTGTAAGCAAGGGATAAAACAAACACAGAGACATTCACAATATGTAAATATATACACAATTGCATATGCAAGGGGTTTTTTTCTCATTAGGATAAGCAATTTAGTTAAGAGTTGGGGAGATGGGATCTAAATGAACATATGTCTGTCTGTCTTTCCCTGCTCTGATAAAAAATACCTCCCTCCATTACTGCTTTAAAATACTTAATTTTAAAAAGCGAGATCCCACTTTAAGCATCCCACACCACGGACACATCCAAACAACCAGTCTTTCTGTCTCCCAGTCTTTCTGAATTCTGCTTTGAATGTGCTGATGATGGATCTGTACTATTATAATTACATTCAATCTGTTTAGACATTGGGATTCTATGAGCGGGGGATACTTTGCAACAATACCAGGTCCACAGAGCTTTAGAGAATACCAACAAATAAGTGCTTGCACTTTCCAGCTCAGAGTTCATTGCAGAGAACTATCTGTCCATCAGACCTTGCTTGTGGGCCAATAACTGAGTGCCTCGTCCTGATTTCTCAGGTTTGTGAGCCTACTTATAAATACCTTTTCCCAGTGATGGGATTCAAATATTGAACAACCGGTTCTCTATGTGGGTACCGCTTCTGGAAGTCCATTCTGGGCTTGGGCAACAAAAAAGTAGCTACCAGTTCTGCCGAATTGGTGCGAACCAGCTGAAGCCCACCACTGCCTTTCTCCCCTCTTCATCCAATAATAGAAGACAAAATATTTAATATTTAATAATTTAAAATACAATTTAATAGTGTCTCTTGTTTCTGGGTTTTTCCTTGGTTGCAAACCTTTGTTGCCTTTCAGATGCCAATTGCTCGCTGGTGTCATTCCTGTCAGCACAGATGGAGCCCCAGGAAGAGAGAGGTGAGGTGAGCCAAGAACACCTCCAGTGAGAGAAGCAAATCCATCACTAACAAGTCAAAATTATTTGCAGCTATATACTTCTGTGTCATGCAACATAATTCCACAGTCCCTCAAAGATAATTTGAAACCAATTGTCTGAACATCTGGTCTTTGACTGGTCTTAGAAGTGCTGAGGACAAGCATAGGACAATGTAGGCCCCAAGGCATTCCCTCAAGCTGACAGGAAAATACAAAAAGTGACACTCAATCACTATTTCCAACTGCTGCAGTTCCTACAATATTAGTAACAAAAGAGTTCCCATTCCCATGCAGCATAAAAGGGGGGGGTAGTGCCACCCCCTCCTTGTTTTTAGTAAATGTTAACTCCACTTGCAAACATTCTGAGTGGTTACTATGAGGGGAACCTACCCAGTTGCAAATATACTTTTCCTTCTGTTTAAAAAGAGAACAAACAGCAAACAGAAGGAGAATGTGTCGTCATTTTTGCAGCCAGGTGATTTTTCACAATACTTCTAAATGCAGATGTTTGTTGCTGCAGCAGCAGAAGTGGGGGAATGTTGCCAGAATTGATCCAGGCCTTCTGAAACTTTGCAGAGCCTCGCAATTTTTCTCTTCTGCAGCAGGGAACCAGCCAATTTGATGCTCTTAAAATTGTTGTTGAAAAACTGCCAGAAATACATTACAAAACAAAAAAAAAACAATTGAAGAATGAGGGTAAGAGAACAGACTAATGGTTACACTGATTTCAGGTCGAAGTGATGGAGTGAGGCAAAGGTTTCTGCTAGTGGGGTTTCTGCCTCCAAACGTCTTGTTTAAAAGAAAATAGCAAAAGAAAATACCAGCATAAGCATGAATAAAGCACATGGTTTAGGTGATACATTAAGGCAGAAACCATAACCATATTATAGTTGTGTAGTCCTTGACACTCTCTAAGCATGTTTGCTCATCATTACCCAACTAGGTAACATCATCAGCGTTGGTCTGAAGTTTCTTCCTGTTTTTATACTGTAGTTTGCCAGTGCTGGTGGGGGTGTAGTTTTTTTCCTTGGTAGTTTCTTGACTAGGGTATTATTTTCTGCTTGTTTAGAATTAATTTAGTATTAGTATTAATTTCTACTTATCTGGGTGTTGGTTTCTGTGAGAATGTGTTCTAGTCTTTTTATTTCCTTATGTTTTTTATGTCTCTTTTGAAAAGTCCATAAAAGTGATTTATTTCTATGTGTCTATTGATGGCTGACTTGTCTGAATGCCAACCTTCCAGGAATTGCCTCGTGTTTTTGGATTTAACTTGGTCTAGGGAGGAGATATTATGATTTAATGAATGTAGTATTCAGGTCAAAAAGCCAATAAAGTTGCTTGACCGAAAGATAGTACATTTTCACACACACAAAAAAATACAGTAGGTCCTCAGATTTCACTGTTAGCCTGTTCAGCTTTGCTCTTGATCTGAGATTTTAACAGGAACTCATTATTTACTCTGTGCCCTACTGGGTAGAGCACTATTTCTTGACCTTGGCAACTTTAAGATGTGTGAACTTCAATTCCCAGAATTCCCCAGTCAGCATGATAGGGGATTTTGGCAATTGAAGCCCACGGTTCTTAAAGTTGCCAAGGTTGAAAAACATTGGCCAGTGAGATGTTTATTGGGAAGACATCAGGAAGTATCTTTGGGCTTTGGAAGGGTTGATGTATTCTGACTTAAAAGGCATATTGACAGAGCATCCTTATTCTTTTTCTGGAAATAGTTTACTAGAAAACTGCATGGTACAGTAAACCAGTCTGCTAATTTCAAATTACTCAAATCTATCTCAGGAACTCCCTCTAAACCAATTGGATTTATAACTGCATTCACACAGTATGCTTAACCTGTGTTCATACAATATGTTGAGCAATGAAATAACCAAACTTCAAATATTGTACAAATACAGTCACTAATTTGTAATTGATTTAGCAAAATCCCTTGATTCCAAATGCATGGTATTATATGTGGAAAATACACTCCCTAAAGAGATTATATATCTTTATCTCAATCAGTCTATCAAACAGGTTGACAAATCCCATCGTTATACCAAAGGGAAACAATTAGTTATGGGATTAATAGATTTCTCAAGATTTCAATTATGAAATCACTTCAGATTCTCTTGGGAAATGAGTTGCAGCCTCACCAACCAGTTGATAATTTTCCTGGGGATTATCCATGAAATCTTGCCATATTTTCTAAATTTCTATTTAACTGGTTTGGAGGTTTTTCTTAACTCAACAAAGACAACAGTTGGGATATCCAAAAATCTTAAACCAAGTTTGTAATCTTCAGTTATACTCATCTGTTTATCTATAGAAGAAGAATAGGAAATGGAGGGCATTTATAATACTTATAAGTATTATAAGTATAGAAAAGAACTGTGGGGACCTGATCACCCACCTGTCAGTAGCATTATGCTAGCTCCTGGCCTCTAGCTGGTACGTGGGCAAAGGTTTGTGCCAGTGACTGCAGGTGGAAGCTAGTGCCTAACATGAGAAATTGGTAGGTGAAGATAGCCACAGTGTCACACTGCACAAATCTGAAACCATGTCCAAACAGGTAATCCTCAGCATAACAACCATTAGTGATGTTCACAGGTGCAATGGCGTTGAAAAAAAGTAACCTTATGGCCATTTTTCACACGCACTACTTAAAGTGGCTGGACAAACCACTCCAGACAGCAGGTAACCTTAACACGTTTATTAGAACAGAGCCAAAAGGTAACAGGAACACTTGGCTATTTATAGTCTGGTGCCGGTCGATCGGTCCAATCACAAGCCGGTCTTCTTCCCGCTTCTCTTCTCCTCCAATCAGCTTTGCGGTTCGTTTGACAGTTCGGTTCCTCGTGCTGCGGCTTGTGTTGCTTTGACAGCCGAGAGCTGTCAACTCGTGCGCATGCGCGAGTCGGGAGTTTTGACAGCTGTCAAAACTCCCTCGTGTTCCTCTGTCATCGGTTTACCTCATGTTCAGTTGTCAAATGCTTAACCTTTATGAACCAATGAAGTTAACACATAAATTTCCTCACATAACTGAACTATATACATATAATACACCCCTTACCCTTCCCCTGGTTCGTTTCCACCCCCATGTGTTTGTTGGTTACTTCCTTCCCACTCGTAGTCCCGTAAGTATGCGGGTGCTTTCCGTAATCGGCTGGATCGTCGCAGGGGAGTCTCATTTGCGGGTTCTGGTTCCTCTTGTGGTTGAAGTGGCTGTGCTTCTTCGGCAGGCGGGATACTTGGTATGAAGGAAGGTAAAAGGGGTTGTTGAGGTGGTGGTGGTGTAATTTGTGGTTTGCGGATACGTAGTTGGTCGACGTGCCGGCGTAAATGGCCTTGTGAGTCTGAATGAATTAAGTATGAGACGGGACCGGTTTGTTTTATTATAACCCCCTCAATCCACTTTTGGTTGCTGGTGTAATTCCGTGCCCAGATGGTTTGGCCAGGAGAGAAGGTTCGTGGTAACGGTGTTGGGGAATCTTGGTGGTTTGATGTTCTATCAGGGTGCAGACGGTCTAATCTCGTAATTAGTCTCCTGCCCCATCGAAGCTCCGCTGGGGTTTTCCCGGTGGTGGTGCCCGGTGTGGTGTGTTGGGCTAGGAGAAATTGACTAAGCCGCTGGTGCCAGTTCCCTTTTATGAACTTATTAAGTGCTTCTTTAGTGGACCTTACCATAATTTCTGCCATCCCATTCGACGATGGGTGGAATGGCGCTGATGTGACCAGTCTAATACAGTTCCTCGAAGCGAACATCTGAAATTCACGAGAAGTGAATTGTGGGCCATTATCAGAAACTATGACGTCTGGAAGGCCGTGTGTTGCGAAAACTTTTCTAAGTGCTTGTATGGTGGAGTATGATGTAATTTTATTTAAGGGAATCACTTCGAGCCATTTAGAAAAACTGTCAACTATTATTAAGAAATTCTGCCCTCGTATTGGTCCCGCAAAATCTAGGTGGATGCGGGACCAAGGATTTTTTGTCGTTTCCCATCTATGAACTGGGGCGTGGGGTGGCTCGCCTCTCGTTAGTTGGCAAGTATAACATCCCCCTACGTGTTGTTCTATGTCTTTGTCACTTTAAATGCACCGCGGTGTGTGACAATTGTCTGGGCGACCGCAGTGTCATCTGTCACAGGCAATTGCAAATACGCCTGCGTGAGGTCTAATTTCGCAAAAATGGCGCCTGAGCGAATGGAAGCTAGGACATCCCTTACTGCTGGAATGGGGTAAGAATGGGCATTGAGCGCTAAGTTCAGGGTCCCTTTATAGTCAGTGCATATTCTAATTTGTCCATTAGGTTTTACTGGAGTTACGATGGGGGTTTCCCAGCTGCCCCCGTCAGTAGGTACTAAGACCCCCAGCTTGACGAGGCGTTCTAGTTCATCCTCAATTTTTTGTTTGAGGGCGAAGGGGACCCTCCTGGCCCTGATTTTGACAGGTTGTATGGCGGGGTTCAAGTTAAGGTTGATGGGCGGACCTGTATATTTGCCTAAAGAACCGTCAAACACGTCTGCATATTTTCTGCAGACGGCCTCGAGGTTTGACGTTTGTACCATGTTGACGCCAGTAATGGCGATTCCTAAGGGGTTAAACCAATTTAACCCTATTAGATTAGTGCGGTTTCCGCTGGTGACTATTACTTCTAGGGGTCCCTTGAACTTTTTGTACTCCACCCAGACCTTAGCTTTACCCTTAAGCTGAATTGGAGTTTTCTGGTAGTCTGCTAATTGAACCTGAGGAGGTTCTAACGGTATTATTTTTTTACTGTTCCGGCAGACTTCCTTAAACGTCTTAAACGAAATTAGTGTTACAGCTGAGCCTGAATCCACCTCCATGTCACAAAGGACCCCTTGCAGCTTAGTTTTAATTTTTACCTTAGGGCTCAGATTGTGCACCCTGTCAATTGCCTCTATTAACGCTTCTGGAATTTTTCCCTTACTGGCTCGGTAGGAGATCGTACCTGGGGGGGTAGCCTCCACTTCATGCAGATTGTCACGGGGACGGCTTCGGCAGACGGGTTTGATGTGGCCAGTCTTGCCACAGTTGTGGCATTTAGCGCTCCTAAACCGGCAATTGGCCCGGGCATGGTTGCCCCCACAACTGGCACAGACGTTGCGTTGTTCACGTTGAACTGGTACGAAGTTTCTCGGCTTGGACCGGTCGTTGGTGTCACTGCGTCTGTTTTGCCTTCTCTCCATACGGCGTTGTATGGCGTCCGTGTCGGTCAAGTCAATGGACTCTTCGTCGCTGAAAGATGCTTCGTCCTGGTGGACGCTGCTCTGGGGTTCCGTTGCTGTTCGGGTGAGGGACTTCTTATGGTTGTCCTCATATGCCAAGATCTCCCGTGAGACCTGGGCAAGCGTCATCTCAGGTTTTGACGTGAGTTTCTTCCTGAGGCGTTCGTCTCTCAGGCCGATGACCACCTGGTCCCGGATCCGCTCTTCTAAATCGGGGAAGTTGCAGCTTCGTGCAGCGTGCCGGACTCCTGCGATGAAGTCGTTCGCAGCTTCATCCGGCCGCTGTCTTCGCTGGGCGAACTGTACTCGCCAGTACAGTTCCGAGCGGGCCGGCATGTAGTGTTTGCTAAACCGGTCGATGAGCTCGGCATATGGGACCTCGGTGATCGGTACGGGGCTGAATAGCCCGACAGCAGCATCATAGACGGGTGGCCCGCTGATGTAGAGAAGGGCTGCTGCTTTGGCTCTGTCATCCGTGATTTTGCTGACGAGGAGGAACCCCTCGACCTGCCCCAGGTGCGATTCCCATCGCTCGGGGTGGTGAGTGTCGAATTCTCTCACTCGTCCGAAATTAGCCATGCTGTCAAGGTTCGGTGGTCCGCTTCACTGTGGAAGTTAAAACTTCCAGTGACTTAGCTCGGTTGGCCGGGAACTGCCTTCCTGGCCGTGACTTCAGCTCGAGAAGCGGATCCCACCTTCGTCGCCAGTAAAGTGGCTGGACAAACCACTCCAGACAGCAGGTAACCTTAACACGTTTATTAGAACAGAGCCAAAAGGTAACAGGAACACTTGGCTATTTATAGTCTGGTGCCGGTCGATCGGTCCAATCACAAGCCGGTCTTCTTCCCGCTTCTCTTCTCCTCCAATCAGCTTTGCGGTTCGTTTGACAGTTCGGTTCCTCGTGCTGCGGCTTGTGTTGCTTTGACAGCCGAGAGCTGTCAACTCGTGCGCATGCGCGAGTCGGGAGTTTTGACAGCTGTCAAAACTCCCTCGTGTTCCTCTGTCATCGGTTTACCTCATGTTCAGTTGTCAAATGCTTAACCTTTATGAACCAATGAAGTTAACACATAAATTTCCTCACATAACTGAACTATATACATATAATACACTACTGTTGCAGCATCTCGTGGTCACATGATCAAAATTTGGATGCTTGGCAACTGGGATGTAATCATGATGGCTGTGGTGTCCCAAAGTTATGTGATCAACTTTTGCTACCTTCTGACAAGCAAAGTCAATGGGGAAGCCAGATTCAGTTAACAACTGTCTTATTAACTTAACACCTGCTATTCACTTAACAACTGTGGCAAGAAAGGTTGTAAAATGGGGCAAAACTCACTTAACAACTGTCTCGCTTAGCACCGGAAATTTTGGGCTCCATTGTGGTTTATGTCGAAGGCTACCTATAATGTCCTCTTCTTCCCTTATAGACAGGCAAAGAAGTACAAGTAGCAATTAAGAATTTGGCTTCGGGCTCTGCAAGGGCTGACAGCTGCCTTAGCTGACTGAACTCAACAAAACCTTCCGAATTGTACGCAAACATTTAAGACCAAGAAGGCATGATGAAATTTTAACTTGATTCCCATCGAGAGACCTCATGTAACAGAACTCTGGGTTTCAATAAATGTGTATGTCGTGTGTGACTAACATATGTTTATGCGTGGGTGCACTGGCATATGTGCTCAGCATTCTTGCACAAGAATGTGAGCAAGTTTTATGTGCATGCGTCTAAAAAAAAGGAAAAATAGGTATAATTAGGAAGAAATGAAAGTGCTGATGCTGATTCTCTTACCCACGTAAGAGTTGGTGGTGTTAAATTGTTTATAGATACCCTTTGCCCAGTAAATTCTAATCCTAGAAATATGTAGTTTTATTATGACTGTTTCATAGTAAGAGAATGGTTGCATGGTTAAATATGTGTTCTTTATTATTTCTTATAATATTATAGGCTAGACCAGGGGTCCCCAACCCCCAGTCTGTGGACCAGTACCAGTCCGTGGCATGCCAGTAACATGAACAAGCAAAGCCCCATCTGTGGGATGCAGGCAGCACACAAAACCATGCACACAAAACCTTTTTCCACACAAAACCTTTTTCCACGGAACCGGTCCCTGGTGCCCAACAGGTTGGGGACCTCTGGGCTAGACTCCAGAGCTGATCAAATAAAAAATTAATTCTTATGAAGCTGCTCAATAGGTAACAGTTTAAGATCAGGCTTTCTTTTATTTGCCTCTTTGACCTACAAATTAAATATTTCACCATGGAGAGTGTTTTTCAACTGTTAGATTCTCATTCCTTATCTTTGTACCCAGTGCTTTTTTTGTAAA
Organism: Vipera ursinii; assembly: GCF_947247035.1. Taxonomy (NCBI): domain Eukaryota; kingdom Metazoa; phylum Chordata; class Lepidosauria; order Squamata; family Viperidae; genus Vipera; species Vipera ursinii. Next base: position 119,819,920 of record NC_139512.1, on the reverse strand, counting down.
AGAAAAAGGTGCCGGAACTCATACAACCCGCCTTGCCTACCCTACAAGGTTCCATCCAAAAAAGGTGCCGGAACTCCATTCTGAGCATTCTATGACAACCCGCCCCCCCAGTTATTGTACCTATTGTAATATATCATTTTTCATTGTTTAATATGGTAAATTTTTATCTCTGCAATAAACTCACACTGGTATACATGATTTCAGAAACCAACATTAGCAAATTTATTAAGACTGTGTATCTGCAATAATCCAAACTCCATCTTTAGATATTTCTACTAATAACTTACTTGAAAGAAAAATAATGATTTTTCCTAAATAATTTACTTTTAAAAATCATATTAGTTTTGTGAGAATACCATACTGGAGGCAGATAATTTCTTTCTGACTAATCTTCCATTTGCAAAAGATTCATTTTAAATTCATGGTTGTGTTCCTTATGGATAAACACAGTATGTCATCTGTATCTATAATTTTTTTATTAAGAATGTACTGTAGTTGGGAGGGATCTTTGAGTCCAATCGCTGTTCAAGGCAAAATCAGCACCATAGGACGGAACCATAACATGTCTGATAAGTGACTGTCAATTCTCTGCTTAAATATTTCTGAGTCCCACATAGGAGCATCTGACCCTTCTATTCACAGTGCCATCCTCCAGATTCTCCATATGTTCCTATACTGTGTGTTTTCTGTGAGTTTTAGAAACTCAGCCATGTTTTGATTTAGTAGTGTTCCAGAAGAAATGTTGCAACATTTCCTGCAGAGCAAAAGACAGGTGTTTACATTGGCAGGGCACCAACATTGACCTCTTCCCAACAGGAATTTTCTTCTCACCTGGCATGTGATAAAGCACCATTTCATCTTGCCAACCTTTTCCCTCCATCAACCAGAGGGTTTTCAAGAAGTAGCTAGTCAGGGACATATATCCTCTGTGATTCTCTATACTCTCCTGCCAACTGCCAAGTTGGCATCTGCCAGCTTAAGGAGAGAGAACACAGCCTGGCTCAAGAAGAGAAAAGTGAGGTACCACACAGGGATGCAAAAAAGATGCTGAGGATTGGTGTGGGAGAGAACCTGATGGCTGATGTGAAGGAACCTCCAGGTTTTTCCCAAAACTCTGGTGAACAATTCAGCCAAGGCCCTTGACACAGCTTGGAATTTATTTTATTTATTTATTTGTTTCAATTTATATACCGCCCTTTTCCCGAAGGACTCAGGGCAGTTTACAGGGCAAATTAAAACAGTGCAATGTACAAATTAAAATAAAATTAAATTAATAGCCCCAAAACAGTTTAAAATTTAAAATTTAAAACCTTAAAACCCCTCAGTCCAGGCCGGCTAAGTCAAATAGCCAAGTTTTTAGGTCCCGGTGAAATGAGCAAAGGTCGGGGGCCATCCGGAGTTCCACAGGCAGCTGATTCCATAGGGCAGGCACGCCCACCGAGAACGCTCTCCCCTTGGGGATCGCCCGCCGGCACTCCCTGACCGGCGGGACCCTGAGGAGGCCCTCCCTGTGGGAGCGCACAGGACGATGGGAAGTGGATGCTGGCAGCAGGTGCTCCCTAAGATAATCCAGACCCATCATATCCATGAGGATTCTCTATGGCCACAGATCTCACAGAGTACTATTGTGTATTGAGGAGCTCCAAGGGATAAATCAACCACTTGGGAGATCATCAGGAAGCCCATCCAGAAGGCATGTGTTTGTGCATGCAGAGTTTGGCACCCCTGGCTGTTGCTTGAGCTGTACTGGTTCCCAGCTTCCTTCTGGGTGAAATTCAAAGTGCTGGCTATCATATTTAAAGTCCAGCATGGACCAGGATGAAGTTATATGCAGGACTTCCTCCTCCTGAGGGTATCTGCCCACCCCACCAGAATGGATAAAATGGGCACAGTCTTCCCTTACAAGTCGCCATCTAGTGATTGCACCTAAGAAGCATGCCTTTCTCATAGCAGCCCCTGTCCTGTGCAACACTCAGAATAACAGAATAACAGACTTGGAAGGACCTTGGAGGTCTCCTAGGCCAATCTCCGGCTTAGGCAGGAAACCCTATACCATTTAAGACAAATGGTTATCCAATCTCTTCTTAAAAACACTTACAGTGTTGCAGCATCCACGACTTCTGGAGACAAGTCGTTCCTCTGATTAATTGTTCTGTCAGGAAATTTTTCCTTACTTCTAGGTTGCTTCTCTCCTTGATTAGCTTCCATCCATTGCTTCTTCTTCTGCCCTCAGCTGCTTTGGAGACTAGCTTGACTCCCTCTTCTTTGTGGCACCCTCTGAGATATTGGAACACTGCTTTCATGTCATCCCCTAGTTCTTCTCTTCATTAAACTAAACATACCCAATTCCATCAACTCTTTTTTATATGTTCCAGCCTCTCGTTGCCTAATCATCTTTGTTGCTCTTCTCTATACTCTTTCTAGACTTGAGTCTCAACATCTTCTAAGACTCTAGAAAGTCTCATCAACTTTTCTCCCTGGGATCCAGCAAGAGATCTCCTAATCTTTTACCCTTCAAGTAAAGAGTTGGGTCTTCCCCCAAGTTCTGGATATGTCAGATAAGAGCATACAGATAGGATGCATCCATGGAGGATGGCTGGAGCTCCAGGTTTCTGTTTTTAGTTTCGTTGTTTTAATTTTTTTTGGGGGGGGGCTTTTAGTGTTGTTGTGAAAGTCTCAAAATTGTGCTCTCAAGATGGACAGCCAGACGCATATTTTAAGTAAATAAAATCTGCGAATGTAGCTTGTTTCATTATCAAAAAACTTGCAGAAAGTTTTGTGCGATATTCAATACATTTTCCCTGCAGCTGTTAACGTGCCTTCCCTCTTCTGTCTTTCTGAACAAAAAAGTACATTAGTTTTTAGACATGATTTGCAGCATGCCATACAGCGGTTCTACAAATATTCAGAAATAGTCACTGTGTCTCATTTTAACTTTATCCAGGCTAAATGTGTCTAACATTTCATCTCTTTTTTCCACCAAAGAAATTGGGTTACAGATTGATCTAGTTGCCCATCTCTGAAAATTTAATTTGTAAATGCAGTGGTAGAGAAATAATGAAAAAAGTGTCATTATAATACAGTAATATATCAAGTTAGCCATAGCAGTGGAGTGCAGGGTACTAATCACAGAGATCTCTATTCAAAGTTCTGCACAAAGATGTACCTGAATGAACTTTCTTGGTCTATCTGCCTCATAGGTTCGATATGAAGATAAAGGGGAATAACTCCATGTTTGTCATAAACCTTTATACTACAGTGCAAAAAATGGTTTATACTACAGCTTAATAATATATATATATATATTTAAAACGAAATGAATCAATAAGTCAAAACAGGGTTATGCAATTAACAAATTAAATTAGCATTTAAAGTGCCAAAATGGTTTTGGTTTAATTATTTATTTTTCTTTAATTTTGGTCTAATTCTTTTGCTCAGTTTGTTTGGTAGGTTTTAAAACTGATCTGAAACGGCAGGAAAGGGAGACCAATATACAGAACCACACTCAAAAACAAGCCCAAAAGAAGAAAAGGGGTGCTCAGAAATATCCCGGAAATGCAGTAGGCAAACTTAGAAGAGCATGCTGAAGGGCGGTGATGCCTGTACCCTAATATCCAAAGCATGGGTACCAAACAGGAAAAACCTGAAATCCTAACCTAGGGGGCAAATATGACATTTTTGGTCAAAGCATGTGGGATGGAACTAAAGATATAGTACCAGAACAATATAATCTACTTAAAAGAAAAGAAAAAAAAACAGCAAAAGACAAGGTGTGTGCATGTGTATGCATACACACACACACACACACACACACACACACACACACACACACATTCATGATGTCATCAACTGGGAATCAAGCTGTGTAGCAAGAGAGAGGACCAACAGGTTCTTGACATGCCTTGCAGACATCATCTAAAAGATGGAGGAAGGACTAGGAGATCAGCTATACTGGACTTAATCCTTACTAACAGATTGAGGACATGGAATTTGAAGAGGCCTTGAGGGAAAGTCACCATACCTAGCCTGGAAATCACCATATTACAGGCAGAGAGAACTGAAGGAAGTCAGAATAGTATTCTAGAGTTCAAGACAGCTGACTTCAGTAAGCCAAGGGAAAATATGAATTTCATGAAGGAAAAACAAAGTTCAGAAGGATTCGGTAATTCTGAAAAATATGTTAATTAAGGCCCAAACACACATGGTATTAAAGAGAAAGAAAAATGGGTGCTTATGAATTAAACCAGCATTGTTGCACAAAGAACTCTCTGATAAACTGGGAAGGAGGGGCAGAATAGCTGAATCTGTAAGGATCACATCAGGAAAATTAAGGCTCAGTATGGCCTGAAGATTGCAATGAACACCAAAAATAAGAACAGTAAAAAAGCATTCTTAGCATATGTGTAGAACAAGTGGAAAATCAAGGGAGCAGTTAGTTGGAAAAGACGCTGAGATGGTGCTGAGCAACAAAGAGAAGGCTCAATTGCATAATTCCTATTTTGTGTCTCTATTTGTATAAGGAAAAAGTGATCTAAAGAAAATGAAAATGTGATCTTAGAGTCATTGACTGCAACATCTAAAGAACATAGAAAGTGCTGGAAGACTGGAGAAGAGCTAATGTTCCAATCTTTGAAAAAATAGTCCCAAAAAACTACAAATCTGTCACTTTAACTTCAATACTTGGGAAAATCTTGGGAAAGAAAATCAAACAGTGGGTTTAAAAATACTTAAAGCGGAGCAAAGTAATTACTAGATTCCAGCATAGGCTTGTTACAAACTCATTATGCCAAATAAATCTTAGTGCATTTTTTAACAGAGTAACTAGATTTATAGACCAAAGGAATGTTATGGATGTGCTGTATTTAGATTTCAGTAAGGCATTTGGTTGACCATAGTCCTTTTCTTAATAAAATGGAACAATGTGGGATTGATAACCTACAGGTAGATGGATTTCCAGCTGGCTGAGCAATCATGCCCAACACGTAGTCCTTAATGATTCTTTGTCCAGCATGGAAAGAGGATCCAATGGAGTATTTCAGGGAACTGTCCTGGGCTATTAAGTATACTGCTGGCATCATTATATTTTGATTAAACACTAGTATTGTGGACTCAATAATTGATAGTTCCACTCTGCATTGCACTGGTCAGACTATATCTGGAATCCTATGTCCACTTCTGGTTGCCACAATGATGCTGAAGAACTGGAAAAAGTGAAGAGAAGAGTTATGAAGATACTGAAGGACTTGGAAGCTAGAGGAAGAATGAATGATTAAAGGATCTAGGTATGTTTAGGCTAAAATAGAAAAGGCTAAGGGGAGACATGATAATAGTCTTTCAATTTTGAAGGACTATCACAAGGAAACGAGTGTGAATTTATTTTCCAGAATTCCAGAGGGGAGGACAAGAACCAATGCATGGTAGCTTTACAGAGATAGATCCAAAGTGAAAATAAGGAGGAACTTCCTGATCATGAATGCTCTTAAGCAGTGGGACAGCTTTCTTCCTGAACTCATGAGGACTTTATTACTGGAGGTTTTCAAGCAAAGCTTAGACAGCCATTCATCTGGGATGCTATGAGGACTTTTGTCTTAGGCAGGAGATTAGACTAGAACAGACATGTCAAACACAAGGCCCGGGGGCCAGATCTGGCCCGCGAAGTGGTTGAATGCAGCCCGCGAAGCCATCCTGGAAACAGTGAGGGAATGGCCCCCACTGCCTTGGCCCTGTCCCAGAGACCCTCCTCCTGCCAGAGACCCTCAGATCTGTCCCACTCCTGCCCAGTCCCCCATAGGCACCCTTGATGCGAACGATGTAGAGCTGGCCACACCCACCCAGTAGGCCATACGCACTCTAGCCACGCCCACCCTTACCACACCCACCCGGCCCCCTGAGGGCAACCGCAATGCTGATGCGGCCCTCAGTGAAATTGAGTTTGACACCCCTGGACTAGAAGACTTTTGTACCCTCTCCAGTTCCATGATTCTATGATTCAAGTACAGAGAAACCAATTTTAGATTAAACAGTGATTAATAAAACTTTATTTACAGCCCCTTTCCTCTGCCAATGTGTGTGAGACTGACTGGGGAACAAGGTTCAGTATGCCTCCTTATTTCGATCTAGTAGGCCATACAATCCATTTCAGTTGCCCTTCTGCTAAACCTCAGGGTTCTAATGAAAAGACTGTGCTTCAAGGCCAAAACATGGATAAAATACTTTATGTAATGTCCTGACATTTTCAAACTTCATTTATTCACATCATTGGAAGGCCTCCTCCTCCTCCTCCTCCTCCTCTTTTTCACATGAACAAATATGGGGTTTGACTAAAGATTCTCTAGAATGATGCTGGAGCATAAGGGTTAAAATGGAGATCTTTTGGTGGTGTCCCTGAGGAGACCTCTCCTGCTTGGCTAGCCATAGGCAGAAAAGGTAAGGAGTTGCCCTCTGGATAGGGTGTTAGGAGATACCAAAGGCCTTGTGGGTCCCACTTTCCCTCTGAGGAGTGTGCCTGGTACAGCTGTCCAGTCAGTCAGCCTCTCACTTGGATTTAGGTGGTTATTTTTGCCATGGAATGTGCCAGTCCCTTAGATTCTAGCAGGGCCATCAGGTCTTGTGTTACACATCAGGCGGAGAGCAAGTATCAGGTCTACAAGGGGAATAAATATAGAGCTTACATTGCAACATTGTACTGGGTCTTCAGGCATCTTGGCTTTTCTCTAAGGGCCCTGTCTGAGAAAAGATCTGGCTGCCCTCTCCTCTATCCTCCTTGCCCTTGACTATGTTATTGCCACCATTTTGGTACTTTCAGTCGTAGGAGAAGAAATATCTTTGCATCTGTCTCTACATCTAGCAGAACCTGGCAGGTAGCCACAGTAAGATGGTATCCTACTCTCTTGTATCAAGAGGCAGAATGACAGAAAAACAAATGGGAACTGAAACATTATGCCTCTTTAGAGAAAACTCAGATCTGTATTATTGAGATGTGAAAAGAGGTCTGTGGGGGTTGCGCTGGAAGCGTTGGGGCCAGCAAAATGAGGTTGCACTCAGAAGAAGCCACTGATAGATTCTGTATTTGAACTGCACTTTGCAAATGCTACTCAACAATTATGGGGAAAATGCTCATCCCCTCAAGTACGTAAATACAGGTAGTCCTCAACTTATGACCACAGATGAGCCCAAAATTTCTGTTGCTAAGTGAGACAGTCGTCAGGTGAATGTTGTCCCATTTTGCAACATTTCTTGCCACTGCAGTTAAGTTAGTAACACGGTTGTTAAGTGAATGTGCCTTCCCCATTGACTTTGCTTGTCAGAAGGTTGCAAAAGGGGATCACGTGAGCCTGGGGCACTGCAACCCTCAAAAAATACGAGTCAGTTGTCAAGTGCCTGAATTTTGATCATGTGACTACTGGGATGCTGCAAAGGTCGTAAATGAGAAAAGCAGTCTTAAGTCACCTTTTCCAATGCCGCGGTAACTTCTAAAGGTTAGCAAATGAATGGTTGTAAGTCAAGGACTACATGTCCTGAGTCCTTTGGGAATAGGGCGGTATAGAAATTTAATTAAATAAATAAATGTAATAGAAAGTTTTGGTGCTTCTTTTGTCAGGAGTAGCAAAAGAAGGTCATGCCTTTCTCTCTGTCAAGGAGAAACGAATTAGGGCTTCTGGTCCTGATAGTCCAGCTGCCCAGAGATACATATGTAGTGCTAAAATAAACTCCAGCCTTGGAAAAGGGTAGTCCCTTCTGGGCATCTGAGGTTATTTGAATAACCTCAAAGCACAGAACATTTGCAAGAATGACAGCTTTGGTATTCTCTGTGTTGTTGCACTTTAGAAGCGATGTGTGAGAACAGGGCGGAAACTCAACCCTTGGGAAAGGAGCAAGGTTTTTGCAAGCAGGCCTTCTGATCCGTTTTCAAACTCAGATGCAAAATGGTGGAAATGGTAGCAGCTTAGGAAATTCAGGGTCAGTAAACCAAACACGACTCCCAATTTCTTCAACTCCAACGTGCAAATGTAAAATGTAAACAGAAGCAAGATGTTTACTCAGAATCACTAATGCTTTTCCTCCTCCATCGCAACATATGTTAATGCCTACAGTCAGGAATGAGTCTAGGCCGTCAACAAAACATGAAGCTGAGCACAGAATTCTTTGCTGCCTTTCTTTTTTCATCCTCAAACGAGTTTCTGACTCTTCTAGTTAGAACTTAATAGATAGAACTCTTATAGTTCAATATTTGGACAGTTCTAAGAATAGCACCAGAGACACCTCAGAAGTCGAAAGGGATTGCTGTGGGTCTGTCATTTGGCTTTGTTAGACCAAGTGACATCTTCCCTCTCCATCCTGGTGATTGTGAATGCCATCAGCAGAAGCAAAGGCTGGGGGAGGGGAAAGTGAGGGGCAAGGCTCCTTTAAGAGAGAAACTAGAACACCTTTTAAGTCAGGAGACTTATTAGGAATGTTACAAATGTGTCATGGCTGCTTTCACAAATGGCTCCCATGGTGGTGTGAGGAATAAAAATTCAACTCAAAAGGTGTTGGAAAACAAAACAAGTTTTATTAAAGCTTTTGCAAAAGCTGGTGTACCCTTCTATGTGCAAATAAAGGGCCACACTGAATGAATTTCTGCATCGGTTTTTATACCCTATCCCATGCATCACGCCAGATCCTTCCAGCTGAAACCCAGTTAATAGGTTTCAATTGGTTACATGCTTTTCAGATCGCCTACCAACCATTACAATTACCCAACCCTCCAATTATTAGATCTAAAGCCCCTTTTGTTCCTATCTTATCTCCCCTCCCTTGATTTGTAACATCCTGCTAACTAGGGGTGTAGCTTTATCTACAAGATGAACTGTTACCCAAACTGGATAAATGCAATCATAAAGGATTTATGTCTTCCCTTGTTTATCTATAAGAGTGCCTGCTTTTCATCTAAAAGCTATATTTGTAACAGAGTTCGTGCTTTGGTTAAACATGGTTGCACTTTGGTTCATAGTTATACTTTAAAATACTAACTCTAGACAGTTTTTATAAAGAATAAACCTTATATAAAATGAATAATGTTATTCATAAGCTATATGCTATTCAACAACAGTGTGCTCTATTCTAAAAATATGCTTTAAGTCAGTGTATATAGTTCCTCTCTATTCCTCCAGCTTACTACATCCCCTTTCCTAAAAAAATACCTTAGCTAAGCGCCTCTATGTGACTATTCGTTTAGCAGAAATGAAAAATTATAACATGTACATTTACTGTGTATCTCACAGTAGGGAGTGGAAAGCTTGCCTGTTTAAAAAATGGCTGCTGTGGAGAGTACAGCCCAGCCATTTACCGCAGGCAGATTAGTGAGATTGCTCTGCCTCATTTTTCTGAGATGTTGTGACCTTTTAACCCCAGACTTTCTCCCTAAACAAAGGAGGACAGTTTTATACAAAACACTGAACTGCAACTGCCCCCACCTTTATAAGGATGTGCACGGTATGTGCATGTCCATAGTATTCTCTGAATTAAGGTAGATACCATTTTCCTTTGCAGCATGGGAGTTTCCTGTTTTGGTGGTGGTGGGGATGTTTTATTTAAAAGAACATGGTTTTAAAAAATCATAAACTCAGAGGCATTGGGGAGCTGCCAGGGGCTAAGAAGGTTCCATAGCACAGATGTTATGTCATTTCTTCCTGGCTGGCAGGAACAACCAGAAAAACATTAGAGACTTTTTAAAAATGTGATCAACAACTAGGAGAGAATAGGAAGCATAATTGGAATGTTCATCAAATGGAGGACTCATGTACTAAAATGCAATTTGTAATTTATTTGGTTTTTGTGTCCTAATTGCTTCATAATAAAAAGAATAACAAAAGTAGCAAATATTTTTCCCAGATGGTACTATTATAGGTGTGTACAGTAGTTATATATTTAAATATTCTTTCTAAGGGTCGGGGAAACTACTGCACACTAAAAAAAGCAAAATTCAGTGAAAACACTGAATCAAAACTTTCCCTTTGAATGTTAATATTATGAGTATACAGGCTGAGAATATTTCCACTGGAAGAATATCCAAATGTGTAAATTCACCACTTCTAGCTGTTCCTTCCACAAAATAATCCTTTGTCATTTGATTACGCTAAATATACAAATTGGCCATATTATGAGCTTTGTGGCAATTGTTTGAGGCAAAAGTTGACAGCATCTTTCCTCTTTGCAAGATTTTCCCTAGCAACATTTTTTTTCTTGATTTCACCTCATCCCCAGGCCCAGAGTGAGACAACCTTAATGATTCTTAGCTGTGCTAAGAAGATACTCAGATACTATTGTCTTACTTAAGTTGACAGATCCAAATGGGTCTTGCCATTTGTTAGACAACAGGTGAAGTTATTGCTAGGAGTAGGTGAGAACAGAGTAGGGCAGGTTCATAGGCTATTTTCTCCTCTTTGGTCAGCCTCATAGGGTCTCCTTCTAATGTTATCTCTCTAAAGGCCTGTGCTGTGCTGATGGTCTATCAGAGTTGCACGATAGCACTAGATTACTCAGCTCAGTACTGTATTGGCTTAGCTATGGTTGTTACCAATTTTTCTTAAGGATGAAATAGCCAAGCAATGGAATGATGTGACTGATCCCAGGGTTGCTTCTCAAGCAGAGGAATATAGAATTTCATTTCCTGTAAATAAAATAAAAAGAAAAGAAATCCTAACTGAAAGTGCTATCTTGTGACTCAGCTCCCTTTGTAACTCTGAATATGTACGTATTTATGAATGTTTGCATGTAACTTGGCATATGACAAAATGAAGCATAGGATAAGTGACATAGGAATGCTGAGAGATGATAGACAGAAGGCTCCTTCTCGCATCCCTCTAACTATGGCATAAAGATGCACCAATAATTGTTCTCAAAGGACCTCCTGTCCTGACACCTCATTTCATCCCCAGCCAACCATAGAAGCACATACATTAGTCTTCAGCTATTCAGCTTAAAAGTAGTGTTTCCTTCTTCCCCTGACTCAAATCCAGTGGTGGGATTCAAATATGTGAACAACTGGTTCTCTGTGTGGATGCCACTTCCGGAAGCCCATTCTGGGCCTGGGCAACAAAAAAATTAGCTACCAGTTGTGCAAACCGGCTGAATCCCACCACTGACGTGATCTAAGACACACTATCAATTATGGTGGTGATGATCATTTTAGGGTCTGGAATCTGTTGGCTACTTTAGGCTGGTTTGGACACAGTTTCTCTCCTCTGGTTATGTGGCAAATAAACATTTTGGTTTAGGCTGAGGAAGAAGCCAAATGTCTGGTTCCTGTGGAAGTATATGCAGGTATAATCATGGAACATTTGTATTATTTGGGATAGTCACCTACTGACTTCCTTGGACAGCAACTATTTGCAGTTATGAAGTGATGAAAAATTAACTTTGCAACCAATGCCTACATTTATGACCTTTGCAGCATCTCTTTCTCAATTCCACATGTGCTTTTACCATCAGTTCATCTGTGTTATTCTGTGTAAAATTGTAAGAACCATTGGGGTTATGTGATTTTCCACTTAGTGACTGCAGTTGTGTATCCCATAACAGTTGCTAAATAAGTACTATGTGTAAACCTATGTTTACTATCTTTTGGAAAAACAAAAAGTAGCCTTTCTTTGCAAAACAGGAGTAATAATCTCTTGGGAAATCTGAGTGCTTGTGTGTTAGCCAAGCGGAGAAACTGACCAGAGAAAAAACTCTCCCCCTCCCCAAAGTTGAAATCCATTCTGAATTATTTCCATGCCAACACCAAAGGGGAAGGGAACAGCCAATCCATACATTTAAATGCAGAGGAAGAGCATGCACACATGCCCACCATACCCCCTTCGTAGGGTTTGTCAGTATTATACTATCTCATTCTTCATTCATTTTATCACTTCTTCTTTTAAAGCAGTCTGCATTTTTTGACCACTGAAATTTACTAAGCAACACTTCACCCACCCCACTGAATGATCCTTCACATTTCAACTTGCAGTTCTCACTCACATCAGCCAGTTTTTCAGTAACTTTCAAACAGATGTATGGCTGTTCTAGAATAGCCATGTAGAGCCAGTTTGGTGTTGTGGTTAAGGCATCATGCTACAAACTGGGGAACATGAGTTGCAGTTCCCCTTGCCCATGAAGCTAGCTGAGTGACGTAGGGCCAGTCACTTTCTCTCATCCCAAGGAAGGAGCCAATGGCAAACCACTTCTGAAAAACCATGTCAAAAACTTTTAGCGGGACTTATCCAGGCATTCTCTGGGAATTGGACATGACTGAATGGAAGGGAGGGGGGAAACTACATTCTGGAGCATCCACAACTATCAAAGCAAGGTGATTAAATCTACTGGCCTAGCCATGTGTGGAAATGTGTCCGTTCCTCAGCCCCACTGACTCTCGAATAAAGAAAAGAAATTGGTGGAAGCTTTTCTCATTGGCTAGTGATATTTGATGGGTGAGCATAATCCATCAATTGCTTTTCTAACCTGGTACAAAATAAAACTGTAAGGGTGTCTCTAGGGTGATAAAACTCTCCAAGAAGGGCAATGCAAAATATGCATTATAATGTTCCTATCAGTTAGTAGTCAAACTCTGCCCATTGTTTCTGCAGTGCTCTGATTGTCAGGTTTTCCCTTCCAGTTGGTGAAGTGCAGAAGAAGAGGACAGCCAAGCCAGACAAGTGAACAAATTGCTCTGGTTGTCATATATTGCAAGTGCAAAATCAGAACAGCATCTTTTGGCGATGTCTCAGAAAAGATGTAGTAACTGCAGGGTAGGAGAAGCAAATTTCATGCCAGTAGGGCTTTCTGCCAACTCAAGGATAGGTAGTTAGCACTTTAACTCAGCAGTGGGAACGGTCTTTAAAGCAGTTAGATCTGAATTAGTACTCCCACTGGCATAATGTAATATAGGCAGAGCACTTAATTGCACACTTAAAATTAATATCATTGTTCCAAAGATGAAAAGAAAATCAGATTGAAGTGGGCATGATTGAAAGTGGTAAGGAGAAGGATGTTTGTTTGATTGCTTGTGGTGCTCTGTGAATTAGTCTGAATTACCTCTGAAGGTATTGGAGCTGCCGCTTACAACAGTTTAATCAATGTTTCTCAAATTTGGCAACTGGGCAATTCTGGGAGTTGAAATCCACACACCTTCAAGTTGCCAAGCCTGAGAAACACTGTCTTAAGTTCTCAGAAAGGATAAGTATTGATATTACATTACATTACGGTCCCATGTATGGGAATTTTACTCGACTTCCATACTTCCCAGGGGGAGGGCGTTCTCTGTGAGTGCGCCCGCCCTTTGGAACGAACTGCCGATGGAACTTCGGACTGCCCTCGACCTTCGCTCGTTTCGCTGAGATTTAAAAACTTGGTTGTTTGAATTGTCTGGCCTGGACTGAGGGATTTTAAGTTATTTAAATTAAATTAAATTAAATTAAATTAAATTAAATTAAATTAAATTAAATTAAATTAAATTAAATTAAATTAAATTAAATTAAATTAAATTACATTACATTATTAAATTAAATTAAATTAAATTATTAAAGTTTAATTTTAATTTTTAATGTTATCTTAATTGTGGGCTGTATTAATTTAATTTAATTTTATTCTCTCTTTTGTATTGTTTTTAACATGCCCTGAGTCCTTCGGGAATAGGGCGGTATATAAATTCAACTAATAAATAAATAAATAAATAAATAAATAAATAAATAAATAAATAAATAAATAAATAAATAAATAAATAAATACATTCCCTGTTGAAGGGAGGGGAATTGCTCTATTATTATTATTTAAACTTGGGTGGCATCATCATCAACTACACTGACCACCAGGAGGCACCATGTGACCAGGTTCGCAGAGGTCCCCAATTCATACCCTGGCCATAGAGGTGGGGCTTGGAAGAACATGCCTCAAAACCTAGGGGAAGCCTGCAGGGTGAGTGGCCATCGTGATATTGATGAAGTCCAATTCCTTTCAGTTGCAGGTGGCTTAACTAATAGTGAAACAGGGAGGGCTGGCAGCTCTGAAGCAAAGAAGGCAAAAAAGGGGGTGTGTGCGTGGGGGAGGGGTGGAGAAGACTGACGAGAAAAAATGAGAAAAGATGATGGAAAGGCAGTGCCTGGGTATGTGAAAGAAAAGAGAAGAAGCAGAAAGAAGGTGGCTTTCATTCTAAGCACCATTTCCATGAGGACTAGGGAACCGAGTGGGTCCCTGGGAATAAAATGGTTCTTCATCCTGCCATAGAACCCAGAATTGTCGCTTTCTGTGTGCAATGCCTCTAAAAGTTCATCGCCGAGGGAGCTACGTTGGGATTAGGATTGGCCAGTTTGGTTTTAGGTTTCTTTTGGTCCAACAATGATTTTGATTGTTGCATGGCAGCCAGGAAATACAGCAGCAGGTATGGGATAGAGAGAGAGTGCTTGGGAGAACTCCTGTCTTAGATGTAGCTATTTTAGGACCTTCTGCCAGAAGCAAAAGTAAACAACTTTATATGGCACATTTATGCCTTCGGTCATGTAAAAGCAGCAGCAGGACAACAAGCTGTTTCTAGCTTCGTCTCTTGACAAATGCTGATGCATCGTGCGTTTCCCCCCCATTACTTCCACTGTGATGAAGAAACACACCTATTATTCAGTTTATCTTCATATAAACATGCAGTATAAACATGTTAAACATATTTTAACATATAAACATGTTAAAATACATGTAGTGTATTTTAAAATGGTCCATCTGTAATCTGGCATTAGTGACACAAAAAAAGAGAATAGAATTTTATGTGAAACAACGCATGTTTCTTGTGTTATAGGCACCAATTATGGGCACTCAGGGTGAGGGGGCAAAGGACAACGTATGTGTAATGACATTTACAAATGCCATGACTTAGATATCTGAGTCATAATATAATTGCAACATTTGCATAATGATGTCATTGTCTGTTTTATTATTTTGGCATCATCGTGGATTGTTACTGCTGGCACCGGCGTGTCTGCAAAGAATGTGGCATCAACAAAGCTCCTTGCCCACTTGACTAATGGTTTAAACATTATCATGATTTTAAATAAATTAAATGAGAAGCCAGCATGCTGATAACAGAGGACCAGCCCACAGTGTCAGTTTTGCTCTGTGTCTTCCCATATCCAGGATGAGACATGAACTATAGCTCCTTTACAAATCAGTGGAAGCCAGGCAGGGCATTTCAGAATATGAACAGAATGTAATTTATATTGTAACCACCTGAATAAATTTGTGCTGGTAACCTCTTGCTCTGTGATTCTAGCGTGACCCCAGTTAGCAGTCTCCCTGGTTATTGTTCCCTTAAGATTTGTATCATAGACACTCCTAGAAAATAAACTGCAGCCCAGTGCATCGCCTCAAAATGTATTTCTTTCTCCATGGGAAAAAAGGGCAAAAGTTAGCTGAGAGGTACAGAACATCCCGCAGAAGGCTAGTGATGGTAAACAGCAATCTTTTCAGTACTCTTCTGCATTAGTAGAGCTTGCCACGGTAGTTGGTTTTTGAAGGGCAGTTTGATGATGTCACCCCAAACCTTGACAATGAGGCAAGAATGAATCTCAAATGATGCATGAAATTTGGAATGAGAAACTGAAACCTTTCATGTTTGGTCAATCCTCTCTTGGCTTTAAATATATGTAAAGCTAAGGGAGAATTGATGGAAACCTGAAAGATAGCATGATAGGAAATGCTGTTGCCTGAAGTCACTTAGGTACATTGAGAGAGATACGTTCAAAGTGCCAAACTCTGGCTCCCATGTAATTTATATTATACCTATAAAAGAAAGTAGAGACTATGTAGAAGCCATCTCCTCCAATGCCATACCATAAATGTAGCTCCCCTATTATATTGTGGTGGTTTTTTTTTAGTAGTGAAACTTTTACCCCTCTCTGGGATGGGCCCTAAAGGTAATGAAATCCTAATAAGGATGCACCATAAGGAAGCCCATCTTGAATAAGTCTTGTTATTAGGTGAGTGAACAAGAATCCAGAGGGTCAAAGAGGACTGGTGGTTTGCACTTGCAGCTAGTGGTTTCTTAGGACTTCATGGTCGCTGCCTGATAGATCCTTCTCACAAGAGCCAGATAGAAAAAATACCGTAACCCCCCGATAGGTTGAGCATTTTCTCAAGAACATATAATAAAGAAATCCGCCTCATGCTGGCTCTACCATAAGTTGAAACTGCAGCCCCAATGAGTCTTGAAATCATAGTACAGAAGGCTCATATTTGAACATACTAGAAGTTCCTTCTATTTGAAATCCCTTAAAACTGCTGTTAATTTAGAGAAAAATGAGCCAGTTTCCCTGAATACAGGAAAATCATATTCCTCAAGTCCTTAATTCATGTTTTCTCCCCAATAAATAATGGTCCGTATTTTGAAAAAAAAGTTAGGTGTTGCTTAAACAATACGATTGATTGATTAAATCTCTACCCCTCATTTTCTCCAAAGCCTCAAGGTAGCATGCGTTACACTCCTTCTTCCAGTTCTTGCTGTGTGAGATAAGTTAAGCCAAGAAATAATGACTATTTCTTGTCATTTGGATGGACTTGGCATGTGGGTGGACTTCAGTCTAAGTCTCCCTGGTACTATTGAAATCATAATCACTACCCCTCACTGGTACTTAGTACCCAAAGACCAAACCTGCTTTTAAAATAGCATCAGCATTCATGGATCAACACCTACTCCCTGAGGTATGAAGGGTTATCCCTAGCTAGATATGAGCAGAGAATATGGGGAGAACTATGAAACTATGTTGGTGGCATGGAATAAAAAGGGCTACTTATCTAAAATTCTCTACAAAGCTTAGGTTCCTTTATAGCAGCAGTTCTTGATTATTACTACCATCCTAGGTGTGTTACTTTAACTAATATTTCTACTAGGACAAGGAACTTTGTGAGCTGATCCTATGGTAATTTATCAAATCAGTCCCTTCCTCAGATAGGTACACTTTGTCTCCAGATTGCACACATGCAAATACATGTGCAAGTTCAAGGGACAAAAAATGCATAAATAATTGGCTACATCCAATGCCAGTGGTTCCTCCCATCGTCTTCTCAGCACTGCTTCTCTGGCATCCCACCCAAAACCTTCTCCAGAGGAGAAAAGATGGCTCTGCTGCTTCATTGGAGGAAAGGCTAAGTCAGGGCTCTCCAAACCTGGCAACTTTAAGACTTGTGGACTTCAAGTCCCAGAATTCCCCAGCCAGCATAGAATTCCCCAGTCAGAATTCCCCAGCCTGGGCTTTTATCCAGCCATAGTACAAACACAGTGTACAAATGTTGCTCTGTGGCACGGTCAATGTTTTGGAATACCTCTCCATAGGGATCAGGCTAGAGCTGTTTCTAGTGATATCAGCTCTTTGAGGTAGTCCAGGCAGGAAATCAAAACCTCTCCTGTCTCCCAAGGTTATTCGCATATCCCATTACAAGTGGCCTTCCAGAAAATAGAGTTATTTTGGAGGGCATTCTTATAAGTTGAGTACTGCGCCATCTTTTACTTCTTATATGTTTTGTTTGTTATTTCTTTATGGTTTCCATTGGTGGAGGAGTTGATGTTAATGCTGTTTTTAAGTGTACCATGGATAATTATACTGTGTAATTATATTGTATTCTGTAACTGAGAAATATTTGATAGCTAAATACAGATACTCCTTGTTTAACAACCACAATTGGGACTGGCAATTCAGTTGTTAAGTAAAGTGGTTGCTAAGTGAAACTGCGACTGTGCTTATGACCTTAGTTCAGTTTTACAGATTTGCAAAGGTTGTAAATGCAAGGATTGGTCAGAAAGTTACTTTTTCATCAGTCGTAACTGCAAATGGTTGCTAAACAAGACAGTCACTAAACAAGGACTATCTGTTAAAAATGGATTTAAAAAATCCATGGGAATTCACTTAACAAAGATTAAACAGGTAAGTGAATTCCCATGGAAGTCTGGCACCAGAAAGACTATAAAGCTGTTTCTTCTACAACTACCTAGTTAAGTTAGCAAATGTGTTATTGTTATTTTATTTATCAGACCATTACAACACCCTGGCACCGTGGGCTAGATGGGGAAGAAGTAAAAAAAATATATCAGAAGAAACAAGAAAACCCACACTGTAGTCAAGAAAACAACATGTCTCTGCAGTCACTTGGAATTGAGCTTGACCGCAGGGAGTTTTGGTCTGAGAAGAAAAAATGCCTAATGAGAATATACCTCTTTTTTGTTCATGAATGCTGAGTAATACAAGAAAGGGGTGATGTTGCTTGAATCTGATGTGTTGCTTGAATGAGCACGGAGTATTATGAGGAGAAACAATTAGGACGATAAATATTGATTGCCATTATCCTCTTAACACAGGCTGGAGAAGTGCTGTTTTCAGCCAGCTGAGCACTCGACCGATGGCAGTTTTGTCTAACCCACATTTCTCTGGGGACCCTAGAAAAATGTCTTGTGGAAGTGCCTCTGAAAGCTTTTCAGCCTGCATGGATACATTTTTTCTTATCAAGTCAATTTGTTATGCTGTTACGAAAAGTGATGGACTGTGAAGTGATCGACTTTGAGAAGTTTTCTGTAAACAAGACCATAGACAGCTGACGTGCCTGATTCTGTTTGTCATTATTTCTCCCATTTAAAATATTTCTAACATCAAAACAGTGGCCACTTTAACAATCAGCCTGGAATGGGGTTATCCTGAAATAAAACAATAAAATAATCAAGATGATCACTTGATTCCCCCCCCCCCCCGGACTTCTCTCAAATCCAATGTATGTAATCTGTACAATCTGACACTTCCTGATTTTCCCTTTAGAGATGACTCACATATGATGTGTGTGTGTGTATAATACAGATATGGATAGTATATCTGTGTATCTGTGTGCGTGAGCATATTTCTATTTGTTGCAATCATTGTGAAGTCTGTGACTGGATACATACTTTGTGCTCAACCATATTTTGTTGGATAAGCTGATTAGGTTCACACATTAAATTAAGAAATGAATAATTTACAGACTAAAATGGCTGCTTTCAGTTGTCACTTTAACTTAAAAAATAAGTCATGCTATGATTTCAGATAATGTCCATCTTGTATGAAGTAAAAAGGTAAAGTAAAGGTAAAGTTTCCCCCGCACATACGTGCTAGTCGTTTCCGACTCTAGGGGCCGGTGCTCATCTCCGTTTCAAAGCCGAAGAGCCAGCGCTTGTCTGAGGACGTCTCCGTGGTCATGTGGCCGGCATGACTAGACGCCAAAGGCGCACGGAACGCTGTTACCTTCCCACCGTAGTGGTCCCTATTTTTCTACTTGCATTTTTACGTGCTTTCGAACTGCTAGGTTGGCAGAAGCTGGGACGAGTAACAGGCGCTCACTCTGTTACACGGCACTCGGGATTCGACCCGCCAAACTGCCGACCTTCCAATCGACAAGCTCAGCGTCCTAACCCACTGAGCCACCGCGTCCCTTTTTTGTATGAAGTAGCAGACTCCAAATAAAATGAATGAACCGTGGACACCATCAAGGCTATTGAGATTGAAAAACCCACCACATCTCAAATGTTTATGGAGATTCTCAATCATTCAGGTCATGGTTGTCCCAAAGGTGCTTTTTCAAAAGGCAACTGGGCATTCTTCTCAAGATGAGAAGCGAAACGTCTTCAAGGAAAAACCAAGAAATTCCAGTTGCCTTTTGAAAAGGCATCTTTGGGATCACTACGACCCATTCTAGAAGCACTAC
Organism: Vipera ursinii; assembly: GCF_947247035.1. NCBI lineage: Eukaryota > Metazoa > Chordata > Lepidosauria > Squamata > Viperidae > Vipera > Vipera ursinii. Next base: position 119,800,198 of record NC_139512.1, on the reverse strand, counting down.
AATCCATTACATTTTTCCCAAAATGACCAGGTCATCGCTGTTATCTCCATCATCTCAGAAAATTCAGTGATGGCAGAGAGATAACGGTGATGATGTCATCAGCACTGAGTGGATGTAGTAACTTATGGAAGATTTAGAGTTTCACTGCATTCATGCACAAAATCATAAAACTTCCCTTTAACTGGAGCCTCTTCTGATTCTTTATAAAGCCCATTCCGACATATTGGTGTCTTTTCTAAGAAGAAACATTGACATCTAGAGTCCTCTTCAGATCGTCACCTGGTTTGGACCTCTGAATAAATTATCTATGGAGATTTTCAATCATCCCACTCATGGTTATCCCAAAGGTGCTTTTTTTCCCAAAAGGCAACCTGACTTCGTTTTTTTCTTTCTTTCTTTGAAAACGCTTCACTTGAAGTTGAACTGAAGAAGCTTCTTGGATGAGAAATGAAATGTTTTCAAAGAAAGAAAAGAAGAAAGGAAGCCCAGTTGCCTTTTGGGGAAAAAAAACAACTTTGGGACCTCTGAATAAATTAGTTTAAATGCACCATTCGCCAGCATCACTAGTGTATGCATGATCTTTACCTTTGCCAATCTGGTTTGAATGATAAACAGCAATCATTATATACAGCAAGATGGTTGGGAAATACTGTATGGTAGTTGAGATCAGTATTTCAGGAGGATTCCAAGATGCCCAATTTGGCTTGATGTCTATGTTCCTTCATAAAAGTATAACCGAGGAAGAGCTGCTGATCATTTATCCTCAATAACATTCCATGTAAGCAATACTGTGGCTCTTAGCATGAACAAGCTTATGAAAACCAGCCCATAATATTTTGTAAGGCCTAGCAGCAAATGGCGTCCTATGCTCCCTTCACTGAATGCCAGCTATGTTATTTTGGCACCTGAGACAGAAACCCCAATTATTGGCTCTTTCTGTCATGATTATAATAACACAATCATGTTAAATAATGAACCACTGGCAGATTATTCTCTTCTTAATTGTAGGAACCTCAATCATTGATATACTTAATTAGGAATGAAGATGGTTTAAATCCAAAGGACTTATTGTAATTTTTAAGTGAATACGCATGAGGGTGGCTGCGAGAATATTTACATATGTAGTAAAGAGAGTCAAGATTTATAATAGTACAGTGTATAAGAAATACCTGTGATAGAAAGAAAGCAATGAAGCAGATAAGCTTGTAAGCCTCCCTGAGTCTTCGGAGAAGGGCGGGATATAAATGGAATTAAAATAAATAAAATAAAATAAACTGACTTTGTCCTTAGCTTAGACGGTAACTTGGATGGTAGTTCACATTAGAGCTGGCTTAAGTCAAGTGGCCAGATCCTGGATTGATTTAAAATAACAACACTTCATGTACTTTGTAAAATGGTAAATTCTTTTTACCCTCTGGGAGGCTGGTATAAGCGCATGAGGAACTCCTATCCAAAGTTAAGCAAATATATTTATGTCTTATATGAATTTATACGAGTCACTCCTCAGTTTCTCTCTCCCACAAAGATAGGTCCTTTTTCTGTACTTATATAACATTCCTGACTCATATATTCTTTTCTGGATCTGTTTTATATTAGTTTTTCACTTCAATTATTCGTCATCAGCATCTCATTTATACTATATTTGGTTATGATAATGCTGTTTTAGTCTGAAGGCAGGAACCATGGCGTATACCTTCTTGAGTGGCTTTTCATATGTGAGCAACTGACTTAGCTTGTTACTTTCTAGTTAAAAATTACTTTGGGGATAAAAGTTATTTTGAGGATGTTCACTCTAGCTAAGATACCTTACAAGAGTGTGCAGTGCAAACTAAGTTTCTTGCACAAGAAGAAGTCTGCAATAAGCTGTTTTCTTTTCATGGAAGAGAAGGGAAGGCAGATTACCCCAAGGTCGTCTTCATCTGACTATACTGCCAGGAGGACTTTACTTAATCCCAATGTTCTGGGCATGTCTGCACTATTAACTTACGTTGGTGGCTTTCTTTAATGAAAATGTTTTTTATTATAATCAGATAAAATAACCAAACTTTGAAAGTCCGTCCAGACTTTTTTCCTGTTCTCTTTTTGCCTGCTACTATCAATAAAATCTCAAACCAAAACGTTTCTCCCAATAGCAGATAAATTTGCAGGTGCAGGTTCTACAAACTAATATTACTCAATTACGCGAATATAGGACAGCTGTATCAGGTAGAATGTCTTCAAGGATGTTTGTGGACAGACACTTTTTGGTGGGCAAGCAAGGAACAAGAGATTCTGTCCAAAAAGTCCCCTGGATCTCCTACCACCCAGTCTCTTTCTCATCCTTTTTATTTTCCCAGGGCTGAAGCACAGCTTCCCCTCCCTCCTTCCCTTTCCCAAGGCCACCCGCAGATCCCTTCAGAGAACTGCTGTTTCCTAACAATTGTGAACGGGGTCTGTGAGATGCTTCTAAACAGTTTCCCCTCCTCTTCGTCCAAAGTATTCAGGGAAGGGCTATATTGCCTCCGGATCCGGAGATGCCTTTGTTAAGGTCCTGCTTTCCCAGGTGAGCTTTTGGAAGAGGCAGGCGCAGGACAAGGTGGTGCTGCCTGCTGGATCTCCGGGTGTTTCCTTGCGCAGGTGTCACGAGACCGCTTTCTTCCCACTCTCGCCTTCCCGGAAGGGGAGTCGAGGGCGAATGGCTCCGAAGGGGTACCTTGCCGGCGGGGGGAGAGGCAGCCATCACCCCTTCTAACCTCTCCACCCCGGCTCCTCCTTCCAAGCCCTCCCTCCGGCCCCTCCTTCTCCTCGGCACCCCACCTCTCCGCCTGCGCTGTCATTGTCTCGGCGGGCGAGGCTCCGGGCTGGCTGGTCCTTCCGCGCCCGGGTCCGTGGGAGGCAAAGGACCGAGCCCGGGGTCCGCCGCTCGTGCGAAGGATGCGCCTCTTGCTCCAGCCACCCGCCTGCTGCTCCGGGCCCGTTAACCGCGTGGCGGTCGCATCGCGCTGATCTTGGGGCGGGAGCCGCCCGGGACGCGCGAGTTGGGGGAGATGAAGAAGATCTGGGTGAAGAAACGTCTCCAGGTAACGAAGCCCACCCCGGGGGAGAAGGAGGGAGGGGCGGGTCATCCCCGGGGATTTTAGACGGAGGTCATAGGAGGTGCCCGTCCCGGGGAAGGGAAGCCACGGAGCCCGAGCCAGGCGGCGACCCAAGGGGGATCCGCTGGGCCGGTTCCCAAGGTGCGATGCTCGCCGCTCTCCCTGCCGGGCTTGCTTCTCCGCTGCCTCGCTGATGAGTGGGGTCCGCCACAACATGCGCCCGTGTGCGTGCGTGTGTGTGTGTGTGTGTCTGTGTTTGTGTCAGGGAGGGGGCTGTAGCACTCTGCCCGTCCGCCAGAAGCGCCACTTGGCCCAGCTGCTAGGCGGGCGGGCTGGGGTTTGGATCTGGGTCTGGAGAGCAGGGAAGGAAGCCGGAGCCTGGAGAGGGGGACCCGGCTCTTCACCTCAGATGCCCAAAGCGGAGGAGGCAGGGCAGGCCGTCCCGCTCCCGGCCCAAAGCCCGGGGGTTACGGAGGCTGAGCACCTGCGTCATCGGGTCCTGTGCGTCAGCACCTGGCGGGAGCGCGGCTTCTCGGGGCGTGGACGTCACTCGGGGCCTCCGAGCCGGGCTCCCTGTCGCTCCCTGTTGCTCCTGAGGTGGGAATCGAACAGGCAAACCAGGCGCCGTGGGGACATGCCCACCCCCGCCCCCTTGGCCTTCAGTTTAGTTCACCTCTTGTTCTCCTGCCCTTTCCGAGCTCCTTGGCTGCTCCTGCTCTTCAGAGGGGCGCTTGGGAAGCCAAGGGCGCCGGGAGTGGCCGTTTGCCTTGGTCTTATGCCGCCTTTCCCAACCTTAGGAACTTGAAGATGCGTGGATTTCAACTCCCAGAATTCCCCAGCCAGCATAGCTGGCTGGGGAATTCTGGGAGTTGAAGTCCACGCATCTTCAAGTTCCTAAGGTTGGGAAACGCTGGTCTTATGAGTTTCCCCCAAAGCGCCTGTTTGGCCGTTAGACATCCTAAAATGAGTAGATCTTTTTACCCGATGTGCCTGGAGTTTGGGAAGGGTGATCCAGGAACAGAAACCGTCTATACCAGGGGTCTTCAAACTTGGCCCTTTTATGACTTGAGCACTTCAAATCCCAGAATTCCTCAGCCAGCATGCCTGGTTGAGGAATTCTGGGAGTTTTATTTTATTTATTTATTTTAATTCCATTTATATCCCGCCCTTCTCCGAAGACCCAGGGCGGCTTACAAGCTTAGCAGTAGCCTTCATTCTATGTATATGCCTGCTTATTAGGGCTTTCACACACACCCCAAGCGGCATTATTACAAAGTCAGCTTAATTGCCCCCAACAATCTGGGTCCTCATTGAGTTGAAGTCCACAAGTCATAAAAGGGCCAAGTTTGAAGACCCCTGGTCTATACTATAGCCAGACGGGGCTGAGGTGCTGCTAATCTCAAGAAATGCTGAGATTGATGGCATCCCCAAACCATCATGCAGAAAAGGGATTGATCCCGACTGCTAGGTAAAAGAGCAAACTATATTATTTGAGGTCATTGTCACTTTCCGAAGAAAGGGATGTGGTCACTGCTGGTAGATATGTCCAGGGTTCAGAATCCTGGGAATTTTCACACTAAGCAAGGTCAGCGAAGACCCCACCTACATGTGTCTCAAGCACTTCTGTCTTTGGTGATGATGACACCTTTCTTTATTCACCCATCAAGCCAATTTTCCCCCTGCTTTATTTCATTTTAGTACTGCCTTAGTTGAGCAGGTTCCCTGGAATATGAAGATAGCCGCCTTAATTTTGGGGGCAACTGTTTTCCATGGAATGGATTTATGTTTACTGCCCAGATGCCTCATTTTCTAATGTTCCAGTATTTGAATCGCCAGCAGCATCACTTGTATATAATTTTGAAGCCAGACTGTGCTTCCTGCCATGTGCCTGACTCATGGGGATGCTAGCCAGATATCTGTTAATGGCTGTTGATTGCATTTTCATTTCTTGATGGAGGAATTATCCATCGACACCAGAGCTTGTCTGTTCATATATCTTCCTGGCGTGGCACATGGGCTGTCAGCCAGCACCAGTCACAATGGGGGCAAACTGGCTTGACCAGAATACAGATCCAAGGGGAGCCGATCAGACATTCCATCTGCATCCTGGGAGCAATTCGTTCTTAGGGTTGGAGTTTCATGAATTGGAGATTTTCTAATCCAATAAATCAGGAGCTTGGTTATACTTTTGCTGATGAACAGAGCTTTTGTGAGCTTATGCCTTGTAATAAAATGTGCTAGTCGGACATCTACTGAACTCCTGATTTATTTATTTTTTTGTCACCATAGACAGCTCTCCTACAATTTTGAATCCAATGGACTCCAATGCAAAAGAGAGGAAACTAGACACTGTATAATGGGTGCAAGGTGGATGTTCCTTTCTCTGTGACATCAGTATCCTATCTCTCACGTCTCACCGACTGATGCTGTCACTTTTATTGTATTCACCATTGCTTGGAGTATTTCACTTCAACATTAGTATCATAGGAAAATCAAGTTAGTGAGCAGATTTGCTAAAGATGGAACAGCAGGAAAGCTGGGGAGTGGGTGGCTTTGTGCCTGAGCTGCTCTGCGTGTGTGCATATGAATATGTGTTTACAACCACATACATGCTGTTCCATCACTATTCCTGCATTACAAAATCTGCCCTTTTCCTGATGGAAAGCTCCAATGGTTTGTCCTTTGAGCAGTCTCATGGAGTTGCTAGCCAGGGCTGAAATCCACAGGAAGCCTGGCATTCTTGCTTCCTGCATGGAGATCCCTTGGAGAACTTCCTTGCAATTGGAAGGAGCAGTGATTCTTACCAGGGGAAGCCTGATGTTGTGTGCAGAGTGTCTGTTATGGTGCCTAGAAAGATAAAAGGAACAGAGGATAAGGACTTTGGGGGAAAGTCACGCTTCCTGAGTTTGGGATGAGTCTGCTGAGTTTTGGGAAGTCCACCGAGGCAAGCTCTCAGCTGCTCAAGGCTGGCCAGAGCGCATCAAGATGGTAGCAAAAAGAGGTCTAAGAAGGCTTCACCCAGGGCCTAAAGAGCAGCTCCACTTGTTATGTAGAAGGGACCCTGAAGTGATATAGTGATATAGAAGTAATATAGAAGCAGAACTGACTCTGTTTGATCTTTCTCTGAGGTTGCCCTTATACTTGAATTTGGCTCTCATTGGGAATGGGCTATTTTGGGGGGTGAACCTTCCTGTGTCACCTCACTTCCAGTTTGTCTCTTCAGCTCAATTTGCCCATCCTGAGGTAATGCCACTGTTTCTTCTTTTTCCTTTGCAGAAAAGCGGTCACTCACGGCGTTTTGGACGCTTCACGCATGGTGCGTTGCATTACTTCTGCCCTTCAGTCCCTTTTGGGGTGGATGAGGAAAACAGATGGGTGGCCAGGGGCCAGATGCAGTATTGCACCTTTACATGTCTGTGCAGACACAATGTAACGTGTCACTTGTATTTACTGCACCGCCATTACAAGTCAAGGCCTCTCTTCTTCTTAATACCTGTGTTTCTTAATGGAAGAGATTGGCTAGGAAGAGTCTAGGTGGGTTTTAAGGCTCTGAAATATCTTCCCTTAGCAATCTGCATTGGTTGTGTTTGCAAAAGAAGTCACACCCATTTTCACCCCAGTCCAAAGGTAATTGCTTTGTAGTTTAGTATGTGTGTATAAATCCATTGGTTAATCCATGGGTTAATTAATTGAATTAATTCAGTAAATCCTTTTTAACTATGTGTTAGTTTGTGGCATGATAAAGTGATGCTTCAGCAAGCAAATTTATCTAGAACAAATAGAAATATCTGTTTAGCTTCAGCAGGACCCAAGTGTTTCACGGATCACAATTAGAAAAACATTGGTCTAATAGGACCACTCCAATTGTAATAAAATAGTGAGTAAGTCTTTGAATTCTCCAGAATCTGAGTCTTAATAAAGGTATTTCCACACTATAGAAATTGGACCGTGTGTGTGTTATGAGCAAAATGATTGCTTTTTATTTCTACGCAGAGTGACATTAGCTTCCATATCCAACTTCTAGACAAAGTTGACATGTGTAATTCTGTAGATACATTACTACTCCCCAAAATTTGTCCGGAGGGCCAAAGATTTCCCACTTTTAGGTTAGACAGTTTTGAAGAGAGAGAGCGCTGGTTATTAGCTATGATAACTAAAAATAGAAGCCACGTCATCAGAATCAGTGCAATTTACATTATTAGTTGTTGGGGATAAAATACAGAGGTTGCTTCTCTCTCTCTCTCTCTCTCTCTCTCTCTCTCTCTCTCTCTCTCTCTCTCTCTCTGAATTTCATCATAGTGTATGGTTAGCCAGTTTTGAAAATCAAATATTACAGGAGAATTCTGGCTTGACCTACTAAGTTTAGGCTGTTATCCTGCCCCCATTCGCAAAGAGTCTCACTGAATCAGTGAAACTTATTTCTGAGCCGGCACCTAAAATATTCCATTAGTCAAATAATGTGGAGGCAAGCACCCCTTCAAGAGTGGTATTTACTTTATTTGCATGACACTTTCCTGAAAAGGGAAAGTGCAATCTGTGGGAGAGGTGGAAATGGTGTGAGGGAGGGAAGAATATCCAACTTCTATAGGTATGTTTGAATAGGCTCTCTAAAGCATTCATTAAATTCTTAAAGACATGACTTTCAAACTTCCCCTTCTTTCAACCCATGCCTTTTGGACCATCAGCTTCTTTGTTTTGCTTTCTCGGAAATTAGCATAGCTATCAGATTCTATTTTTCAGATATGTACTCTTATATGAATAGATGTTTGGGGTTTTACATATTGCATCCGAGCCTTCTATTGCTATATTTATATGCATTGCTGATCTAATAATGTTCCCTGCATATAGCATTACAGATTTTTTTGAGGTTTATGTACGTATATGTTGCATTCCATAATATTTTGGGATATTCTAAGCCTGGGCTGGTTTGGCAATCACACTTCATTGACGTGTGTCTCTCTTTCTTGCTGCCCCTATGGAAGCGAAGTTTTCCGCTCCTGCAGAAAGCAAAGTTACGGTAGGAATCATGCCGTTTTCCTAATTTGCCGTTTTATAGTATTTTATTATGTTTTGAATGCATTCTTTGGAATGTGTGGAGAGGAAGATTCTTATGCTGAAGAAGCTATGTTAATAGACTGTTTATGTAAACATACAGCCAACCTTTTTGGCATCAATTCCTCATTAAAATTTTTCATTATTTAAGGCTGATGGTTCTATCAGCAATAGAGATGAATGAATGAATGCTATGTTTGCATGATACTCTTAATTGCAAATTAAGCAACTACATTTTTATTTAGTGTATTATGCAGATCCAGCTCACATGGGTAGTTTATGGTTCCACGTGAATGCTTGGTTGTATAAGCCATGGGTAAGCAACTTGTGAAAATGCTGCCAGTAAGGCCAAAGTATGTGGCATTACTTTTAAACTTCTTTTATCAACAAAATTCAGGTTTTGAGAGGAAAAGGTTGCCAGAACAACTTGACATATATATATTTTTTCTTCCAATTCTTTGTTATATGTATCATAAATGCTCAGTTCTTGATCTGATTACTGTTTACTTCTGTGGCTTCTTTGGCTGATGAGCAATCATCTGCCACCTTCCCTGTCAGTTATTTAAACTTTCCCATTGTGAATTCTCGTTACTCAGTAAAAACACAGTGAAAGGCTGCAGTTGCCAGAAAAATGTATCGTATTTTTGTACAATATGAAAGTATTGTGTAAAAAATGGATAGCGGGACACTGCTACTTACTCACCTGCAAATGTTTTTCAACTTTGGAGTTCAGTGCTTTAATAATTCTTCTGGCTCTTCTCTGGAAATCTGCAGTAGTCTTTTTTTTTTCTCCCCGAACTTGAATTTGGAAAGGAAATGCTTTTAAAGAATGCGCTGAATCTCCTTCTAGATTTTTTGAGATGGAGAGGAGGATGAAATCAACAAGAATGGCATTATATAATAAGTACAGGGCTTTATTTCTCATAGAATGCTCAGAACGGAGTTCTGGCACCTTTTTTGGATGGAACCTTGTAGGGTAGGCAAGGTGGGTTGTATGACGTGTGTGAGTTCCGGCACCTTTTTCTTTTACAAAAAAAGCACTGAATAAGTATATGGTTCAACTTTGACAAAGCCTCTTATAAGGGCTTCTGAACACATTCAAGATAGGGGGGACAGGAGTTTTTATGTACTGGTTACTGAAAGCATTGAGTAGCATTAAATAGATAACTATCAAAGTGGTAAAACGTTCCAAGTGGAATTCATCTAGAATTAGAGTTGGGTTCCTTCCTGAGTCCTATGGGAAAAGGGCGGTATATAAATTCAATAAACTTAACTTAACTTCCTTTTTAGTTTGTGTAGAAACAAATTAGGAATCAGCAGTGAGCTGCGAACAGGCTAGATTTTCTCTTCATATAAAACAGTCCAGGGTGATAAAATCAAAGGGGGATTCTGAGACTCCAAAAATATCTCTCTAACTGGGTTAATAGCTGTCAAAGGAGCAAATGGAATTTAGTCCAAGCAAGTATCAAGAGAAGTGTGTTACTCCGCCTCCCAAATTATTGCCACATGCACATATATTAATACAATTGACGTGCACAGATGAAGAAAGGGGTCCCAGAATCAGGACTGGTAGGTCACTGAAAACGTGGTACATAACCCCTGAAAAGACCTGCAATTATTAAGGAAATGGAAAACAAAAGAACAAATACGCTCTTTTACCTTGCTAGTCACGCCATACCACAAAGAACACTGGAGGACAGCTACTCCCTTCCTGTGCTTCTTTGTGTTCATCTGGATTGCAACATGTGACACAGCGTGCTGGGCTAGACTGATTGTTGACCGGATCCCACCAGGGCTTTTTATGGACTTATGTTTTCTGAGATCGCTGCTTATCTAAAGAGCAAGCCATATGTTCCGGGTCATTTTCCTCTGACTTTTTTATGTAATTGAAAAAAAATATCACAAAAGAGACAAATGAAATGGAGGAAAACTGGTTGGAGAGAGAACTTCATCCAATTCCTGCTCCTTACTTTTCTATCCCCGAAACGAAACAACCCCCAAAATACATTGCATGGAAAAAAAAGTGTACGGCCCTTCGTTTCCTCCGTCCCCTGATACGGAGGTAAGAACTTTGGTGTGGATCTGAACTGAAAAACAGCAGAGAAAACTGCCTTTTAAATCGCCCGCTGGTCCTCTGATTCCGTTTATTCCAGACGTGAGATGTTATGCAATCTCTAGTCTGGACCGCAGTAGCTCCGACCTTGTGAAAAACCTTTAAAAGGTAACGATTTGGATCTGAACAGAGGCAGGAAGAAAGGAAATGACTAAGCCTTCTCTTGCTAGAGATTTCCTTCTAATAACTTTCTTCCTGCTGCTTTTGGTATTTTAAATTTTTGTTTAATGTGAAATACACGGTTTTGGAATTCGGCAAGAGATGTGCGTCACACACTTTCTTCTGAGGATACTTGCCAAGGAGAGAGGACCCCCTACGCTTCTTGCCGTTTAATTTTCTAGTTTCACTCCCTAGTCAATTTGAGATGCAAAGATCCTAGCAGGGGACAAGTTGTTGAGAGTTGGAGCATGAAATGTAAGACCACCGTTCATGTTCTAAGCCCCTTTCCCTCTTTATGGAGAATGCCAAGGTGGCTGTTCATCAACATGTTTCAAAATGGGCAAATTTAAAATAAAAATGGAAACACCACAGTGGAAAGAGCGGAGGTCAACTCCTGGTTGGGTGCATAGACAATGAAAAGCTCCTGCCGCTACCATTCCAAAAGTATTGCACCTACCCTGTCTTTCCCTCATTAAAGAAGATCATCTGATGAAGAAGCGGACATGGAACATTTACAAATGGAAAATGATGCCATTTTCTCCCTTCTAAAAAAAAGCCTTTCTAGAGGCAGTTTTGGATTTTCCAAATCAGATCCTGAGTGCTGAGCTACCTGACACTACAGTATTTTATACGGGGGTTTGTTTCCCAGGACGACTTTCCTTTCTGATGCTACTTCTAAGCTTGTAAGCCGCCCTGCGTCTTCGGAGAAGGGCGGGATATAAATGGAATTAAAAAAAATAAAAAAATAATTCATTAATACTCTTAGAGAAAATAGAAAAGACACTCCAAATAAATAATATGAACGTTCGTTTATAATAATGAAAAACAATTATATATAATTGGCCTTGAAAATGTGTCTTCCCTACATAAAATCAATAAAGGAGACAATTTCATTCAATTAATGTTGATTGCTAATTCTTAATTGAACATTCTCCATGCGTTTTGACTTTTCTGTCAGCTTCCCAATATTTAGCTAGACATTTTTTATAAAGGCAGACATTTTTGCTGCCAACATTTCAGCTGTGACCACTAGATTCCAAAATAAGTTTTAGTTGAGCTTGTTGGATTGATATTATAATTTCCGAACAGAATTAAGATGAGAAATTATGGGATAATTTAACATTAATCCTATAACAACTAAGAAGGAAGCTTGCCCCCAAAAGGTCTTTTATCATTGGCAGTATACTGTAAATGAAAAAAAATCATGTATATCTAATTTATATTAAATGTTTTGTATGCCACCTTAATCAAAAGCTGGCTAGCTGAAAACTGTTACCATTGAAATCCTAAATAATTCTTTAAAAGAATCCCATAAGCAAAAAGTGTTATGAAATCTAAGAATTACCGGTATGTTTTGCCAGCAGATGCTTGGATCTTTCAAATTAATGTTTGTCATACATATTTTACTTATACGCAGAGTTAGAAATTTGTCTTATCCTTTCATTTTTCCAGGTGTTAAAAGCTTGACTTTCAAAATCTTATCAAGGACATCTGAGTCAAATGGACTCTCTTTATAGCTGTTTTGCCTAGTTCTGATAAATCCGATGGAGCACCCAGGATAAAGACATGTTCAACTTCCCCATTAAGGTTCTCTGTTCACCTTGTTCTTTCTCTTGCTTAGACTCGGAGCCGGGAGAAGATGATGCCAGCAGTACACAGGTGACCCAACGCAGCCATCTCCAGGATGAAACAACCTACAGCTCCCCTACAGGTGAGCAGAAGCCAAGCAGGGAGTTGCAAAGTATTATGAGCAGAACTAAAAGTATATCTCAACCCCTTGAAGACATTTGTGCTGATGTCCCAGGCTGCCTGCCACTGTAATTCCAGCCTGCAACTTTCCTGTTATTGTTCCCTTATGATTTGCATAACAGTTTTGATGTGATTCCCACCTCAACATGAAGTGAGACACTGACACTTATTTTCATCAGTAACAATCACACACACAAAAAAGGGGTTACAGTTCTGTAGGCAGCTCTGGGAATCTCTGGTTTCCATCCAAATTTCCATTCCTTGTCTAAAATCTTTTTCTTGAACTCCTGGGAGATGGAACCTTACATAGATATTACAGGCTACACAGTGTCTATACAGAGAAACCATACATGTTTGACTTGTCCACCACAGGCAAAAAGGATGTGAAACCATGTTATTCTGACCTACTTTTGTCCCTAGTATCTGGGTTTCTTTGACCATAAGCCTCTGTTCAGCCTCTTGCTGGTCACTAGTGAGAGTTACTGCATCCCTTACTCGCTTGTAACATCTTCCCTCAGAGCCAGGGCACACTGACCAACATAGAACTTTAATAAATAAGGTGATTTTATATCAAACCATATGGATTTTGCAGAACTCAAAAGGGAAGATCACAGTATAGCTTCTTTGCATTCCCTGCAGAATACTATTACTATTACTTCACATACGTCTCCAACATATTAGAAAGATAATTACACATCCCAGAGAGGAATTTATTTTTAAACAGACTTCTGTTTTGAATTAAGCCAATTGTCAAACCTCACAGAGGTGGGCAAGATCAAGGAAGCAGGAGCTACACCAATTTCAGAAAAGTATCTTTAAGGCTAGTCTGACATAAACACAAAATGTTGAAAATTGGAAGATAAATTTCCCACCCCCTTTTTAGTGAATTAATTAAGGCAGTCTCTTTGGTTTGAAATGTGAAGAATTTCTGAGATTTTCCCCCCTCATTTTCATAATATGGGGAAACCCAGAATCATCCAATGGAGATTTTGGGATTGATAGAAGGAAGTAATTTGATATAGGAAGTTTGTAATTATGAAAAAAGGAATTATGTAAGTTCACGGGAATTAAAATGATCATGATCTGCTTGTGGGCTTTGAGAAAGTTTGAACTGTCATCAGTTAGAAAATATTATCCTTAGAACATACACAAGTTCTAGCCTGCTCCAACATGCCATCTTAAGGGACAAGATTTCACAGATAGAATCTGGTTTGTTATCAAGGGCTGAGATCACCAGTCAGTTATTAAACTTAGCTGCCAATTCAGTGTTCCTGTAGATACTGTATACCCATACAACTGAGTGAATAATCTCCATTCATTATTCTAAGGAAAGTAACAGTACTATCCTTACAGAGTTTGTGGTTTCCTAAAACTGGAAAATCAAGCATGAGGCATCAAACTGTTCTGGATAAAGAGAGGTGACATATAACTAGTGGTGGGATTCAAATATGTGAACAACTGGTTCTCTGTGTGGATGCCGAAAGTCCATTCTTGGCCTGGGCAACAAAAAATGAGCTACCAGTTCTGCCGAAGTGGTGCGAACTGGCTGAATCCCATCACTGCATATAACGCATATGTAAACAGTGTAAGTGAGCTACTGTTGTGACTTTCATCAACAAGAAAGACCACAGCCAGGGACCAAACATGTTATTGCATGGAGAAAATTCCTCTTTCGCTTCCTTACATTCTCATTCTTTTTTTTTTATTAAAGAGTTTTACAAAAACAAAATTTTACAATATATACCCAAATCCCTCCCACCCCAAACCCGCCCACTCCCCCCCCACTTCCCAGAGCTAAATACAGGATTATAGTTACAATAATCATATTCTAAATAAAAATTATGCATAATATACAATTAACCAAATTCATAATGTGCTTTAACTCCCCTTTAACATAACTACAAACAAAGTACCAATAACAATATCCCACTAAAATCTACTCATAAGCTAAATGGAACTTTTTAGTCCCATATTTGTTCTGAATATAATTTATCCATCTCCTCCAAACTGAAATATATCTTTCCTGTGAATGATCTTTCAAATAAGCAGAAATCTTAGACATTTCTGCAAGATTCGAAACTTTAAACACCCATTCTTCTATAGTGGGCAAACTATCCTTTTTCCAATATTGTCCCACCAGTAACCGTGCTGCTGTTATCATGTTCAACATCAAGTTAGTTTCTTTAACATCACAATCTACAACAATACCCAATAAAAACAATTGTGGAGAAAACTTTATCTTTCTCTTAAAAATCTTTTGAATGTTCCACCAAATTTTGATCCAAAAAGCTTTTATATTTCTACAAGTCCACCACATGTGAAAATAGGTAGCTTCTAAACTACCACATCTCCAACATTTAGACTGTAAATTAGGTTACATGTTGGACAACTTCTTGGGATCCAGATGCCATCTATAAAACATTTTATAAAAATTTTCTCTTAAGTTTTGAGCCTGAGTAAATTTAACATTTCTGACCCAAATTATCTCCCAGGTGTCCAACAAAATTGGTTCCTGAATATTTTGTGCCCACTTTATCATACAGTCTTTAACCAGTTCCGTTTCCGAATCCAATTCAATTAAAGCATTATATATCCTCTTTATATGTGCACAATTTAAATCTCTAATTTGTTTTACTAAATTTTGATCTTTTCATTTTTCATTACATTTTCATTCAAAAGGATTAAATACCAAAGGATGGAAGAGAATTTCTACCTGAGATTCTGGAAAGCTATTGCCAATGGAGGAGAAATCATGGTCTAGATGAACAAATAGTCTATTGTAGAAATAGTCCTTCTTACTCTTATCTACTGTATGTTTTAATCTACACTCAGAAATTCAAAATTCTGCATCCTTAATAAACCTGCAGGGGGTCCTCCTACTGTTATTATTTTACTGAGCTAATTAATTATTTTTCTACTGTTGATCATCTCAACTCAGTGACTGGGTGGTGAAAACTTAAAAACAGTAGAAAAATTAATATATAATTTAATTTTAATTTAATTTAATAACATTTATATACCGCCCTTCTCCCTGAGGACTCAGGGCGGTTCACAGGGCAGAATAAAATAGCAAATACAAACATTAAAAAAAAGATTAAACAATTGCCCTAGTTAAAAACAATTGAAATACAGTTCTAAAAACCCCAAGAAAAATTAAAAGACCAAAGATAAAACAACCCCAGCAATCCCCATCAGGCTAGGCCAGCTTGTACAAACAGAAATGTCTTGAGATCGCGACGAAAGGAGCGAAGATCGGGCGCCATCCGGAGCTCTACCGGTAGCTGATTCCACAGCTCCGGAGCGCCCACAGAGAAGGATCTCCCCCTGGGGGCCACCAATCGACATTCTCTGATCGGTGGCACCCTGAGGAGGCCCTCTCTGTGGGAACGCACAGGGCGCAGGGAGCTTGATGCCGGCAGCAGATGTTCCCTGAGGTACTCCGGCCCCATGCCATGGAGTGCTTTAAACACCGTTACCAGTACCTTGAATCTCACCCGGAAGACAACTGGCAACCAATGCAGCTCACGGAGCAGAGGTGTAACGTGGGAGTATCGGGAGACTCCCAACACCACTCTCGCGGCTGCATTCTGTACCAGTTGGAGCTTCCGGGTGGTCCTCAAGGGCAACCCCATGTAGAGAGCGTTGCAGTAGTCCAGACGGGAGGACACGAGCGCATGAGTGACCGTGCATAGATCATCCCGGCTAAGATAGGGCCGCAACTGACGCACCAGGCGAACCTGTGCGAAGGCCCCCCTAGTCACAGCTCCTATATGGTCTTCCAAGGTGAGCCGTGAATCTAGGAGGACTCCCAAGTTGCGAGCCCTATCTACGGGGGGTAATAGTTCACCCCCCATAGCCAGAGGTGGAATGTCCGAATAAACCCGGGATGAAGGTATGCAAAGCCACTCAGTCTTGTCGGGGTTGAGTTGGAGTCTGTTCCTCCCCATCCAGACCCGAACCGCCTCCAGGCAACGGGACATCACGTTGAGGGCATCACTGGGGTGGTTTGGGGTCGAAAAGAAAAGTTGGGTATCATCAGCGTACTGATGATACCCAACTCCAAAGCCACGAATGATCTCACCCAGCGGCTTCATGTAGATGTTGAACAGGAGAGGCGAGAGGACCGACCCCTGAGGAACTCCACAAATGAGAGACCTCGCGGTCGACCTCTGCCCCCCTGCCAACACCGACTGCGAACGTCCCAAGAGATAGGAGGAGAACCACTGTAAAACTGTACCTCCCACTCCCAATCCCCTGAGACGCCGCAGCAAGATACCATGGTCGATGGTATCGAAAGCCGCCGAGAGGTCTAATAGGACTAGAACAGAGGAATGCCCCCTGTCCCGAGCCCTCCAGAGATCATTCACCAGCGCGACCAATGCCGTCTCCGTGCTGTGCCCGGGCCTGAAACCCGATTGGTACGGGTCTAGATAATCCGCTTCATCCAGGACCAGAGGGAGCTGATGCGCCACCACACTCTCAACAACCTTCGCAAGAAAGCGAAGGTTGGAGACAGGACGAAAGTTGTTCAATACAGCCGGGTCCAGGGCAGGCTTCTTGAGGAGAGGCCTCACCACCGCCTCCTTCAAGACGGCGGGGAAGATACCCTCACTCAAAGAAGCCGATATAACTGCCTGGAACCAGCTGCGTGTCCTCTCCCGGGCTGCATAAACCAGCCAGGAAGGGCACGGGTCCAATAAACATATATACAGCAGCTGCACAAATTATCATAATAATTGTCAGTACAGCCAAGAAATGGAAACTTAATTCTTGTTTTGCTGGTCATGGGGGGGTGGGGGGAGAGACAGTGAGCTCCCTCACTGATAGCATTAACACATAAAATCGCATAAGGACTTTGCTCTGAGATTTGGAAACCAGAGCACATATTTCTATAGGATGTCATCCTAAGCATAGGCTAATCAACCAGAAATGACTGGTTAAGAATATCTTTTGGCAAGCATATTTACTGCTGCTTTTTAACGCAGCATGATAGATTCATTTCTTTAAAGTCTTAAATGCCTTTAGTTATGCATTCAAAAAGCAAAATAATGCAGATGTTCTTAGTAGCAACTCTGTGATAGTGGAATTTCCTAAATGAACTAATTGGCAAGGTAAGCCATCTACCGTATTTCTTTCAAGGTTTCTTCTAAGAATAGTTCCTTCCCTATTTCTGGATCAGTCCCCTTGAAATATTTTGAAGATGATACTTTCTGTGCTTTCTCAGGATTCTTTTTACTGAGCCATAATCGGTTATAAGAGAGATTCTGCCATTCTTTTCATCATTTCTGTGCCATTAAAAAACACGGATACTTTGTAAAATAACCTCCAAAGCCTAGTGCTGTGTGATTTACTGTATATGGGGATTGAGGGTTCCTCCTTGCTGAATTCAACTCTCTACAGATAGTCCTTGCCTTACAACAGTTCACTTAATGACTGTTCGAAGTTGCAACAGCACTGAAAAAAGTGACTTATAACCATTTTTCACACTTACGGCCATTGCAGCATCCCCAAGGTCACATCGTTTACATTCGGATGCTTGATAAGTGGTTCATATTTATGACGGTTGCAATGTCCCATGGCTACCCGATAACCTTTTGTGACCTTCACATAAGCAAAGTCAATGGGGAAGCCAGATTCACTTAACAACAGTTTTACTGATTTAACAACTGCAGTGATTCATTTAACAAATGTGGCAAAAAAGTCATAAAATGGGGCAAAACTCATTTAACAAATTTCTCACTTAGCAAAATAAATTTTGGGCTCAGTTGTGATCATAAGTCGAGGACTACCTGTACTTAGCCAAAATAGATAATGTTGGTAAGGCACTCTCAGTAAGTGAGATTACTGCATATTCTGGATCAAGCTGCTATATTGTGATTGATCCCTTTGTTAAGACCCCTGTGCTGGTCTGTATAAGCAGATGTTATCACTGTTAACAGCTCTTTTCCAGATAGCAGAACTCATGAAATACCTTGATCATCCAGAAATACCTTTATTTGCATGCAGATGAGATTACAGCAGACAAGGTGTAGAGATGATGTGTAGACGGTAATTCAAGGTCAAAAGATAGTTACGACTCCCAGTGTCTGCATGCGTATCTGCCGGTTATGGAGGAGGAGAGCCCTCAGCGAGAAGAAGGAGGAAGTCCATCCCAGAAAGGGGAGGGGTGTAAGGCACATGATCAAGAGAAGGAGGAAATATGTCATAAGGAAGGAGGAGTTGGCTACCCAGAAATTATAATTTCCCCAAAACAGCCACGTGGTGGCAGCACACTGCAGGCTTATTCAGGAAGCAGTAAGGAACTCAGTAATTGGTTCACATCACAGTCTTGCCCTCCTAATATCACCTCTTCCCTTTGGACCTACAACTTTGCCCTTATTTCTCCCCCCCCCAATCCCTATAGGAACAACCTAAGCTTTACACCCATTAATGAGGGGGTGAAATGCAGAGGTATTTGGAATGTCTTGTGTGTTCTGGGTGGGCTTCCTCCCTTCTGATCTCTAGTCAACCTTCAGTGCAGCCATTACTTTCTTGTTCTTATCACTTTGTTTCGTGCTCTTCTCATCTCTGTTTTGAGATCAGTGTCTCTCAAGCATTATAATAATACTTACTTTAATGCCAGGGGCTTAACTTGGCACTGGTGCTGTGTTCCACTAGGAAATAATAGGCATTCTGAATGAAGCAACAACACGTGTGAAATCATGAAATATCCCAGGTCCCTTCTGGGAAAAAACAAAAGCCCTTATCTCCTCATTCTTGCTGCTCTATCTATCAGTGCAGTTCAGTGCTAGCTCCTCTCCTCCATCTATGATTCTCGAGGCTTCCCAATTCTAGCCCAAAGCTGCATTGTTCCTCAGGGGAAAGGCAGTTTCCAGCCTCTTTGATCAGGTCTTGATTGTCTTTCCAACAGGGGAGTCGGACACGCTGGTGGATGCCTCCATGAAGACAACGCCGACCTCGGCGCCAGGTCTGTCCCAGCCAGATGAGCAGGCCAGCTGGTCAGAGAGCCAGACCACAGTATTGGAAAAGGATCCAGAGGCTGGGCTCCCAGTGGGAGGACCTTACCTACACCCCAGCATTCCAAGGCAAGCACCTGCCGAGGCCCGGCACCTGGGGGTGGAGCCGCTGGTACGGGCGTCACGGGCGGAGCTGATTGGTGTGGCCCCGGGGACCGAGGACAGCCTGTCTCTGGGGAGCGACCCCTACGGCAGTGCCTTCAGCCTGTACCGGGGCCGTGCCCTCTCCCTGCACGTGTAAGTAGCCACGGGGCCATGGAGTGGGGTGCAGGGGCCATTGTGCTGGGACCATCATTTTCCCTAATCCCCAGTCATAATCCCCAATTATGCACCACTAAATCCCTCCTGAGCCCCTTCATCCTAATCCCAATCTCACCCTCCCCCACTTCATAGCGCCTTCCTTTCACAGCCCTGACTGCACTCTCAACCCGTTGAAGCTTCCTACACTCTGATGTCATTTATTCTGCTACACCCTCCTTTGTTGCAGTCTCTTTCTTTACCCCTACAGTCCTGCTATCACTCTTAAAGATTGTGGTTGTGAGGCAAAAAAAATTACAGAGGTAGGTATTACCATTCCACCCACCCACTTGCAATCCTGTCACCTCCCATATCAGTCCCAACCTAGCTCTCCTCCTTCGCTCTTGTAGTTTAGTTCCTGCATTATTTTCATTGAACCTCACATTCTAAACTAAAAAGAAAAGAAGTCCAGATATGTATAAAACTGTGATGCTATATTCTGGTTTGAATTCAAGCGTGGTTATTAATCTTAACATGCCTGATAATAGTAGAGGGAGCCAACAAAAACATTGCTATGACTAAATGAGCCATTTCAATCTACAAATGTGTGGGTATCTTTGCTCATGAACAAACAGACAATATCAGTTTGTATCCCAGGCCAAATTAAGCGCACATAGGTTACTTGTTTAAAGTATTAAGGATTAAAGCTTTGTTTCATCTTTTCTTCTGCATTCCTTAAAAGCTCTAGATTAAGGACTGGGGCCCAACAGGTATTTTGAATTGCAAATATAATGAGGTTAATGGAAGTCCAAAACATCAAGAGGTCACAAAATTACTGTACCGACAAATTACAATGTATAATAAGTCAGAATTCCCAACCAAAATCAGGTATGAAATCAGATTATATCTGTCAGGGAATAAAAATCCACAAATAGGAAAAGAAACAAAAAGAGATATCATTTGCTATGCATTTCTCTTATTTAATATTAAAGGTTTCCAATATAGTATTCACAATTCTTGAACTGCCTAGCGTTGGCACTGATTCTTTGGATAATTTCCATCACTGATCTTTCTTTGCCAGTTCTTGGTCATTCAGACTCAAATTTTATTTATTCATTAGAAAATTTTATATGGCTGCCTGTATTATATAAAATAATCCTTTGTGACCATCCTGGAATATACTATACAGATACACAATTAATAAAAAAACATGAAATTAAAAAGAAGGGTTTAGCACAAGTCTGAAAGCTCGGGGGACTAAATCTCTAGTCCCAGTGACTGACCCATATTGGATCCTGCATGAAATAAAAAAAACACTTTCTCAACAACCTTTCTTAAAAAGAATGGATTTGATACAACTGAGTTCATGGCTGACCTCTTGAGAAGGAAGTAGTGAAACACCACCTCTTTCAAGTAGGCAGAACACATGTACCCTCCCTCTCCCACTTCCACAAAGTGGCATTAAGCACCACTTGAACCCAGCCACATGTCATCTCCTAGGAGGCCTTGACCAAAACGGAGGGTCATTGATTCAGGATGCGGGGGAGAGAGCTCAGAATTTCAAGGAACCTATCTACTTTCTCAGCAACAACTGGCTGAACCTCTGCCTAGATAATTAAGTAAAGACATGCCTAAGTCATTCCCTTAGGATCCATCCAACTTGAGTCCAACTCAAAGCAAAGTCCAAGTGACTTTATCTAAGCATCCAAAAGATGCTTAGAATAACTCTCACAGCAGCCCCACAAGGGTTCTCCTGGTCCCTTTCTACAAGGACCTGGTCACTTGAAACAGGACCCTTAGCTGGCTATTTGTGGATGCAATAAGGGAAATAAGGCCTCTTTGTTGCTCTTACTGCCACAAAATAATTTCTAATAAAGGCTGTCTCCTACGTTGGAATGCATTTGCTCGTTGTTTTCCACCAGCAATGTTCTACATATCTGTTGTATTGTTTCATCTCCTAGAGGTACTTTTAAACCAGGTTGCTTTACAAGAGACATGAATGCAGCCTGATTGCAAGCATCCCCACGTGCACCCCACATGCCCAAGCAGATTTTGATAATAGGGTTAGCCTTCTCATCCACGATCAAATCATTCTATAGAATTCATGAGCCTTACACTCCCACAACCCAGCTGATTCTGAGCATATACCCAGGACACTGCAAATAAAAGGTATTATAAATCCATGTTTCCTTCTGGCAAAATCACACTTCAATAGAGATGACTGTTTTTGGACTGAGATGGGAAAGGAAGGACAGAGAACTTTGTAAGAAAAAACACACACACACAAACACATTTTTCTCATTGCATGGTGGAGAGATATGAACTTTTTTGGGCTTTCAGCATGCAGCTACTCTGCCCTACAAATACAAGGATTATTTTTTTTATTTTTAATTCCATTTATATCCCGCTCTTCTCCGAAGACTCAGAGCGGCTTACAAGCTTAGCAGTAGCCTTCATTCTATGTATATGCCTGCTTATTAGGGCTTTCACACACACCCCAAGTGGCATTATTACAAAGTCAGCTTAATTGCCCCCAACAATCTGGGTCCTCATTTTACCTACCTCGGAAGGATGGAAGGCTGAGTCAACCTTGAGCCTGGTGGGATGCGAACCTGCACTAATTGCAGGCAGCTGGTGTTACTTAAGGAGGCATTAGCCCACTGCTCCACCAAGGCTCAAGGATGGACCAACAAATATTCCTGAAGTACCAGGAGAAGACTAATCCTGTTTTACGAAGGGTGACCAGCTGCCTGGAGTTCTTGATAGTTTGCAGCAAATTGCCTGTGCTTTGCAGCTGGCATCAGATGAGCCACATAAAGTCTCCTGCAGCTCGCATGGATTTTTCTACTGTGTGGTAGAATGGAATATTCAAATCAAGCATAAAGCAGCATTTCCTTGAAAGAGGTAAACTGGAATGTTACAGGACTAGGAGAAGAGATGACATTTGCTAACCAAGGGGTTCCTATTTAGGAAGACTTGTTCCCCAAATTATAATTATCATAGCAGGCCAGCCTCCTCTGTACATTGCACCAAAAGTGCTTTTTCAAAAGGCAACTGGACTTTTTTGGTTTTCCCTTCAAGAAGTTTTGCTTCTTATCCAAGAAGCTTCTTCAGTTCTGACTGAATGGGGGAGAATGGAAGGATTTATATTCCTTGCAGTCATCTGATCATTAGTATTCTTTCTGAGAGTCGTTGAGGCCACTTGGAGGTTCATCAGAGAACTATTGACTCCTCTTGCCCTTAGCTCACAAAGTGCAGAAATTAATCTGAAACAAAATTCATAACAATTTAACAATACATTTTGTCATGCCAGCCTGCATTTAAGAATGGTAACAGTGAGAAATACTTTTTTTAAAAACAGTATGATCATATTGTCTACTTATAAAAAGAAGGGAGAAAACATGAAATGCAACAATTGCAGACATATAATTCTACATAAAAACCAAGAAAATAAATACCTTTTGCAGGGAGGGGCATGCCTGTGAGAGAGTGATGACTCCTGGTAACTGCCTAGACCAGTCCCTGTAGTTTTCTTGGCAACATTCAGAAGTAGTTTACCATTGCTTATTTCCTAGGGTTCAGAGATAATGACTGGCTCAAGATCATCCAGGTGTCTTCATGTCTAAAGTGGGACTAGGATTCATATCCTCCCACTTTTTAGCCTGATGCCTTAATCACTACACCAAACTGGCTCTCTAAATACCATTTAACAGCAATATTAAAGATTGGCTTTCAGATCATGGTCAGATATAGACCTCAGAGAGAATGAAACAACATTGTCGGGATCTGACATCATAAAAGCAATTCTTACTGTTGCTTTGCTGCTTAATATGCCAACTTCCATTTCGAGTGTCAACGTTCATACCAGCAAATCAGAAAGTAATTGAATGCTTTGAGCTCCACTTTTAAAGATGCTGCATTTATATGATTAGAAAGGCCAATTTTGACTGGATGATATATTGTGGGAAACTGCTTACATTTGTGCTGAATACTGAGGTACAAAAACAAAAAAATTGCTTATTCAGGGTTTTCAGAATTTTCCCAATGCTGTCAGGAGCTCTATTGAGCTAAGTAAAAAAACAGAGGTTACTGCAGACTTACAAGATTCATGGACCTGGAGAGCAGTGGCCATTAGATATTTTGGACTACATTTCCAGAAGCATCGCTGTATGTATAGTACTGAGGTATGATGAGAGTTCTAGACAAAACACTCAGAAAACACCATATTGCCTACTCTTGGCTTAAATGAAATCAAGAGAAAATTCTATAAACCTTTGAGAAGGAAGTCTTTGATGAACTTAAGCTAAGTAGACTTCTCATCACTTTTTCCCAAAAATGTCAGCATGAGGAAGTGTTTGGCTACTGGTAGTTAAGAGATGTGACTCAATGAACCTGAATAGTCATGATATTTTAGCATTGTTAGCATAGGTTAGTTGTGTGAGCTAGTTTGGTTTAGTGCAGTGGTCCTGGTCTAGTGGTTAAGGCAACAGGCAAGAAAGTGGCAGACCATGAGTTCAAGTCCCACCTTAGCCATGAAAGCCAGCTGGGTAACTTTGAACCAGTCACTCTCTCACCCCCACTCACATCACAGGGCCCTTGTTGTGGGGAAAAGTAGAAGGAGGAAGGTGTATTGGATACGTTTGCCATCTTGGGTTATTTGTAAAAATAATAAAGGCAGGATACAAATAAATAAACTAGGTAAAACAATATATATATATATATATATATATATATATATATATATATATATATATATATATATATATATATGTATGTATGTATATATGTTTTCTGAGGTTTTCGCGGGTGTTATTCGGGTTTTTCCCCGGGTAGAACTAAAGGTGTAGGAGCAACGTTTCGACGGAATCCCATCCGTCATCATCAGGCTGGTGGCTTCTGCTTCCTTCTCAGAAGAAGGAAGCAGAAGCCACCAGACGGAT
The DNA here is from genome assembly GCF_947247035.1 of Vipera ursinii. Classification (NCBI taxonomy): domain Eukaryota; kingdom Metazoa; phylum Chordata; class Lepidosauria; order Squamata; family Viperidae; genus Vipera; species Vipera ursinii. The sequence goes on along the minus strand of NC_139512.1, from coordinate 119,775,858 downwards.
GATGACGGATGGGATTCCGTCGAAACGTCGCTCCTACACCTTTAGTTCTACGTGGGGAAAAACCCGAATAACCAAAGATCCCTATATATATGTGTGTGTGTGTGTGTGTGTGTGTGTATGTCAGAAAAGTAGCAAAGCAAGGAAGCAAAATCAAGAGCTCATTAAGATGGCCTAATTTTCCCCCCTCAAGATTCCCTCTAACGTCTGAGCTATTAGAATGTGCTGCCCACAGATTTTATTCTTCAATGCTCTGTTATAATAAGAAACTAAGTGGCCAGTTGTTTTCCTTAAAAATGAAAAATAAGATTCAGTGGATACTGAAAATGGCAGTAAAGCTGATGAATTGCAGAAGCAGTGAAAATACAGTTAGAATCTAATTGTGGATAGAACTAAGTGATGTGTCTAGAAGAACAAGTGATGCCTAAAGACTCCTTCATTTGCCACTTCTTCCTTCCTAGGGTTGCCTTCCCCACCTTTTCCTCGTGCTTATCAATACAGCCTGCCTGCTATAACAAAGTGAAGAAAAGGCTGTGATACCATAGACACATGCACCATTGTCCTGGTTTGTTTGACTCTGTGTACATATCTGAATGTACCTATGTTTCTTGGAACATATTAAGATGACATTGCAATGAATGTCTGTTTGTATGAACCATTGAATTAACTGTGTCTGTAGAAAAAACCATGTTTGAAAAGGATGCAGCTGTGTATTCTCCTCCCTTCTGTTGACTTTCTAAGTGTGCAAGGGCTTCCCTATATCTCCCCTCTTTCCAAACAACTCAACCCAACCTTACTCCTAATAGCTTGATATATCACTGCTGAACTGGCTGATTTCCATATTTTTTCCAACTTGGATACTAACTGGATGCATCACATTTATCAAATAAGATTGACAGATGGATTCTCCCTGGTTTACTCATAGAATGATATTGTTCAAAGGGAACAAAAACTTTGGTTAGAAAGTATAACCTATCTTTATTTAATACAAATTACAGGATGTTAAATGTGGAAGGAATAGACCTTGGAGACTCACATACCTAGCTAAACTACATGATATAGGAGAAGCCAGATAAGTGTGTCCTTTTTTTATACATACTTATTAGGGCTGTGTAGTGTTCTAAAAAGGCGTGGGTAAAGGTACAGGCATCTGCCTGAAATTTGTTAAATCTATTGCATCTTTTTCTGGAATCATCAGTTAGGAAAAGACAGTTCTTTTAAAGAGTTGCAGACAGGTACTGAATTCACCTCTTCCTGTGCACCAAAGCAGCTTTACAGAACTGAATCTGAAGCAAAAATTTAACATTTAAATGATTCCAAAGGCACACTGATGCTGTAAAAAACAAATTCTCACAGAAGTAACATTTCAGTTTAGGTTAATGTATTCAGGTAAGATATAGTCACAGCTCTTTTTCTTCTCAATGAAGTGACAATTTCCTTGCCCTTTTTCTCTTTCATCTAGGTAATTTGAACTCAGGTGTCACTGCAAGTCCTGATCCTCATGATCACAGTTCATGTTCCTATAAGTGTCTGATCCTTTGTGCTCATTTCCCTCGATTTCTTAGGATCTTCCTGCCTTAGCAAACTTTACCTTATCTTATTTTCCAACCACAGCAGCCTCCCCCATGGTGGATATCGAAGGGACGGTGTCAGTAGCAGCAGCAAAACCAGCACAGATATTCTCCAACACCCAGTAACCCCCAGAGCAGGGCAATGCCCAGTCCAGCCACCTGGAACCAGCCATGGTACCACACCACCTGTGGCTCCTCGAAGAAAACTCTTGATGCCCAATGAATTCCAGGACACGGCATCTGAGGAATTTGATGAGAAGTTGAAGCGCCCTAAATCATCTGGCCACTCTCAGGTTGGTACAGGAGAGTCACGGCCCCAGACACCACTGAGTGAGGCTTCCAGTCGCGTGTCCATCCTTCGCCCATCCCCGAAGCTGCCACGGTCGGGCTCCAAGATTGTTGACAAGCTCAAATTTTTTGAAGTGCGGCGGAAAAGTCTGGAGCAGAATGACAATCCTTTTGCAGGTCACACATGGCAACCCTTACGCAAGTCACGTTCTTTTGATCAGGCTGCTTTTGATAATGCCAGTCCCTTCCTCTCGGTTGGCTCTCATGAAGACCTTCAAGAGGATACTCGTTCAGAACTTGGAGATGTATTTTCTCGGCGTCATATCTTCCATCAGAAAGCAGCCTCTTTGGATGAGCGCGGCCGCTTCTCCAGTCATGTGCATGATCTGGAACAAAAGTTTACTGAGGAACTGGGACGCATCAAACGCACCGTGTCTCAACAGCAGCTGCGGCGATCCCAAGAATTGTTCAAGTCACCCACTGCAATTACCTCCATAGAGTCATCTGTCCCCAAGGTTCCACCGCCACGCAAACTTAAACCAATGAAAGTTTTCCCAGCTACAGAAAATGCACATGGTGTACAGCAGCTGGTTCTGTCCAGCGTGGGATTAGTGGGACCTAGGGATGAGCCCAAAAACCCCCAAAGGATTCTGTTGAGGAGTGCAGCCATGACTGAGGAGGTAGGAGAACAGAACAGAGGTCAAAAGGAACCAGAACTGAATGGCCAAGATCTGCGGCAGAAAGTGGAGCAGTGTCCACTCTCCCATGCTGCTCCAGGGGGAAAGAAAAACTTGCTGCATGTATCAGCTTTAAATAGCCAGGATAGCACAGATAAAGGGCCTCTGAATGCAGCAAAAGTCAGCTATGAATCAAAGGGCCTAAGTGAAGCCTCACATGGCCGGAAACGGGAATCAGGACAGGATGGACATTCTCTACATTGGGCCAAGACAGAAACTGGCCCAGACAGAAGCAAAGCAGGGATCCATGGTACAAGCAGAGAATTCGACAGAAAGATTGGAAAAGTGACAGAAAAAAAAGACAATGCATTGCAACCTCAAGAAGGGAAGAGTGCACGGAGCAGAGGCAAAGGCCGACGGTCCCGACAAATGTCACCAGAACCAGGTAGGGAATACGTTTTGTGGGTCTGTTGGGAAAGAACCTGACAAAGCCATGCAGAAATGCTCTCACTACGGCTCATCTTCCCACACAACATGAAGAGGCCCTGGGTTGTGCACAGACTGAATTCACGGCATCCTAGGTACCTAGGATGCATTTGCGAAAAGAATTAGTAAATGCTGAGGACATGTTCTCCTCTCTTCCCTCCCTCATTCTTTTCACTTTCCTATCTGTCTACCTCTTTGGGTTCTCTATATAGATTTGTATACTTAAACAACACTCCCTTGTTTTTAGCTGCTTATGTTAAGCTCGAGTCCAACTGCACTTCAGCTGTTTGTTTTAAAAAGAGAGTTTTGATGGCAAGCCTCTTAATGTCCTTGTGTGAGAGAAGGTGAAAAAGTTTGTGTCATGCTAGGTTCTTTTAGTTATTTCCTGTTATTGCTAATTATAATTCAGATTTAGGAAAATAGTAGAAATTGTTGCGCAAAATGGTAAGAGGACTAAGAGTTCTGAATCGGAACACAACTCATCAATTGTGGGTGGGGGTGGGTGGGGTGGGTGGTGGAAGCAAAAGCAGGGGGAAAAAGTACTGTACAGCATTGGTCCCCAACTCCCAGGCTGTGGGCCCACTACCAGGCCATGGCCTACTCAGAATCGGGTCACATGAGTGGCTGGCCAGAGCGTGTGCATGGCCCAGTTCCCCTCTCCTCCCCCCCCCAGTTGGGCCACCAAGCCACAAAGGTTGGGGTCCGTTGCTGTACAGTATAGAGGAGTAGCCACTGTGAATTAATTGGCTTGAAGAAATACGGTAACAATATTATAGATCAGTAATTTTATATTTCCAGACTGAATCATTTTCTTTGCCTTCTTCTCTATTTTATACACTAATACACAGGTGTCACACTCGTGACGTCACGTAATATGTCACCATATATCGTGACTTTTCCCCCATTGCCAGCAATGGGATGGGCGCGGTTTTAGTGTGACGCATCCGGTCCATGAGCTGGCAGTTTGACATCCCTGCACTAATATATAGCACTGAAAATGATTGTATGCCTTTCCACATAATTAAAAGTGATATGTATCTTAGAATGTGATAAGCCAGCTTTATTGCTTTTGAGGACTTAGTGGTTACAGAAGGATAGCATCATATCAAGAACTATGCTTTAAAAATTGGAGACATATTGAAGGAGATTAAGGACTTTGAGCATCTATGCCAGTCAAAATAAGGATTCCCTCAGGATTTTATTTTGGAAGCAGTCCTTTATCTTCCTTGTTCTGAAAAGATGCTACGGTTTAATACATTCCTCATGCAAGGGGAGTGCAAGATCTGTCTGCAGACTCTTAGCCCTCCTCCTTGCAGGTCTTCTAATAATTGCTGTTTCTCCATCATTTTGTGCAGAATCTTCTGATGACTCCTACATTTCAGCGGGTGAAGATCCCCTTGAGGCTCCCATCTTTGAAATCCCCATCCATGATGTAATGGTCATAGCTGGGACTGAGGTGCTGTTCAAATGCATCGTCACGGGCAACCCTTCTCCACAAGGTAAATGCATAGGGGTACCACACGCAGGGCAAATCGTGAGAATCTGTGGAGTCTGGAGACTCATAGCTCTCTGATTGTTTCATGCCCAGAAGTGTCTCTTCCCAATAGGTATAACAAATACTATATTAATTCAATCATGATTTTTATATTGTCCAATTTGCATTGATAAAATCCTGCTTAGGAATGTGGCACAAGGTGATCCAACCAAGTTCTTTGTTTTTTAATTTTTATTTTACGTACATTTCTGATCTACTTCTAATAATGCTTCACCTTACATATGGAAAATACCGGACTTTGTCTGTTGGGCTTGGGCTTCATTCCTGGAATACTTAGCTTTTCCTCAAAATAAAAATTAATAAAATAAAAAAGTAATCTGCTGAGAGAAGCGCATACCCAAACCTGTGGCAATACGCTGCTGTTGTTGATATCTATTAAACTTAGCAGTTTATGAACTTATGAAAAATGGATTAAAACATGTTTTATATTCTTGCACCCTTACTTTACGTTTTGATCTGTTTTACTTTACCACTTGCCTCATTCAAGTTCAGCTTTCCGCATTTGTCCACCAAGTCTACACGTGGCCCTCGACAAAAAATTATGTCGTGACACCACCTTCATGAGGACATGGAAATGTTCTAAGAAAAAGACAGAAGATAAACGTAGTCTGTCTCTTGATGAAATGTAGGGAAGGCAGAACTATATGTGATTTCGAAACCAACAGTTCTTCCACAACTAATACTGTTTGACAAATGCAGAATAATCACTAGATTTCACTTATACCACATCTCCCCCCCCCCCCCCGACTATGGTCTTTTCTGCAGTGTCTTGGCGAAAAGATGGCATCCCCTTTCGGAGCAGCACCACTCGTCCCATCAAAGCGGAGGGCGAACGCCACACTCTGCTGGTTAGGAGCGCCCGCATGGCTGATGCCGGTCTCTATACCGTCTGTGCTACCAACGAGGTGGCCGAGACCTGTTGCAGTGCCATCTTAACTGTGCGGCCAGGTAAGGGCAAAGGCTGGGGGGGGAGGAGGAAGGTGCCAGAGCAGCCAGTCTGTCCTGGAGGCTGCAGCCAGGCCGGTGGTGCCTTAAGGCCAGAGGAGTTAGAGCAGGGGTCTTCAAACTTGGCCCTTTTATGACTTGTGGACTTCAGCTCCCAGAATTCCTCAGCCAGCAATGCTGGCTGAGGAATTCTGGGAGCTGAAGTCCACAAGTCATAAAAGGGCCAAGTTTGAAGACCCCTGAGTTAGAGGTTCATATTCCCACATCAGCATGTGAGAAAGCAGCGTCAGGCTCGATTCTCAGTGTCCTGGATGGGGGGGCGCTTAGGCCAGCATTTCTGCTCCCGCTGAATAACGAGGCATGAGGCTGCCTTTACCCTACAAGGCTCGGTTTAGGCCAGCCTGTCTGACGACCAGCCAGCAGGCTTGGAAGAGAGAAGGAAGAGACGACCGGCTCCACCAGAGCAGAAGCGGCGGGATCGGGAGAGGGGGGAGGCGGCGGCGATCGCTCTATCTTGGCCTGCGTCTTTAGAGCTCCCGGCCCGCCAATTCTCCAGTTCAGGGCGGAGAGTTGCGGTTTCTGGGCACGTGCGAGTAAACTTTGTGAAAGGATGCAAAGCAGCCAGCCCTTCCATGGATTGGTCTGAAACGTGAGAGAGGGGAACTAGCGGGGCTGGGCTGCTTGTGTGGAGCGCGGACGCCGCCCTCGGCTGAGGAGCAAAGGGGGAAGGGGTTGCGCGCTGGCTGCTGGCCCGCTTCTGGCGTCTCTCCTCCACCCTGTTAGCCGGATCCGTTTCTCCCCTCTTGGCGGAGATCCCCGATAAAGAGAGCCGGGGCTTCAGCTCGAAGCGGGGCTCCAGTTGAAAGCAATCGCGATGTCTGCAAGAGTCCTCTTGCTGCGGGGGGTGGCAGGCGCAGGAAGGACGCGCCGTCCCTTTCCGATGCTCGTGCCGCAACGCGATCCTGTGCTCGTTTTCACAAAAGTAAGGTCCGCTGGGTTAAAGGGCGTTTAACTTCAGGTATGTTTACATAGCATGGCAATCGGGAGCTTAATTTGGAGCTGGAGTTTATTCAGCGAAAGTGGATTTAGGAAGTCAGGGGAAGGAGCGAAGGAAGATTTATTTTGTTTTCATTGTACCTTTGTAGTCATCTGGAGGAAGGGGAATTGGAAGGAAGGTGTGGTAGCAAAACGCATATCCTATAAGCGAAAACCCACCGTAGTGAATTTCCAAAGCCTTCAATAATAAGGCAGTATATTCGACCTGGAACACCACATAGCTAAAGTAGGCTAGGGTTTTGGAACAGAATCTGTTACCTTAGTATATTGTTGTTTAAACATGGCTGTCAGGTTAAGCCAAGATATACTTTTTGTGGGCAAGGCGTATTAGATGAATTATGGTTTCTTATTTATCTCAAGTTTAGGGTTTAGTTTGATTTGTGAACTGACTATCTTCACCTGCAGCTGGGGTACATCAGATTGTGAGAGATTTGCTGTCCAATCTTTTTACCTTATAGTGATGAGTTGGGGATGAAGTAAATTACAGCACAAGTCACAAGGGGGTAATCTGAGGAAAATACTCTGATTTCTAGTCAGTTTTAATGAAGAGTTGAGAAGTCATATAGATTTGGATCTTAGGTAGAATCAGTATATTGCTCCTCCTTGTTCCTCTGCCCCCATAAATAATATTTGTTTTAAATAATTCCCTCTTGTTTTTATAGGGCAGCATTGGATAGTAGTACCATGGAGTATCATGATATTCTGCTTTCTCCTTGTCTGATGCCCCCAACTATATCCATTATACTGGATTCTCCCATCAAGTTCTGGTTCAGAACTATTCCTCCTCTGCCCTACCAGTTTAGTACAAGCTTTCATTGTCCAAACTATTAATGTCACCTTGGCCCTTTTCAGGGACGGCACGCCAAAAATGCTGCTGCCAGCATGAACAGATAATGTTAGTTATCCAAGATTGGAGTGCCCTATTCTTGGCTGATATCTTTTTCTTTGATGATATGGATTGGCCATAATTCTTTCCGCCACCCAACCGTGAATAATGGAAACCTCTGAAAGCACTGGCTGTCGTATCATTTGAAATATTTTACAAGAAAGTATTGTTGACAGTGCTTATGTTGTTTCTTGCTTAGCAAAGGCCTTATGGCAAGTTCTGTAATTACATATTTTTTCATTTGTTCTAAACTACTTTTATACCAAATTGTAATTTGATCACATTAGATTCTGTTGTCTAATTCTTATACGTAGCTCTGAAAGGATGACATTTTCACATGACGTTATAGCCACATCAGATTTACATTAGAAGTTGTTTCTCATTTTATACCCATACATAAGGATTGACTCCAACAAGGCCTGGACTATAGCTAGATAAAAGACTGTTGTGGATGTTGACCTCCTGAGTTGATAAAATAACAGCTAAAATACAATGCAAAAAGGTAGGGGAAAAGGGCCTACGATTTAAACCCTGTCTCCGACACCTCTCTTTCTCTCTCTCTCTCCAGACACATACACAAATACATACTTGATCCCTATACTTTATACTAAGCTATCTGGTTTATTTTGTATACACTAAAAAAATAAAGCCAGTTTGGTGTAATGATTAAAGTGCTGGCTTAGAAACCAGGAGACTGAGTTCTAGTCCTGCCTTAGGCCTGAAAGCCAACAGGGTAACCTTGGGCCTGTCACACTCTTTAGCCCAACATTTTATAATGTTGTTGTGGGAAAAACAGGATGAAGGAGTATTAGGTATGTTTGCCACCTTGAGTTATTCATAAAAAATAATAAAGGTGAGATTAAAAAATCTTTTTAAAAAACTGCAGTTGGCTACTGAGTGTGGGTCAACTCTGCTGGTGTGAAGTCTGAAGTGATGTGTAAAAATAGATGATAGTATTGTGCACTTCCCCGAATACATTGCTTCGAAGAATTTAGGACATTGGTCTTTTTCCCAATACTTGGTAGTCCTCACATCTGCTGACCAAATTAGGTCTGATTGAGGAAGTTTGACTTGTTAAAGAGACTTCCTGGTTGTTAACTAGTATTCTGAACTGTCAGTAATTGGACGAGAGTGTGAATTTGTTTACAAAAAATGAATTGATAAATTTGAAGTGATGTGTATGAAGTCTGCATAAGGTCTTCATCACTTCAGACGAAGGTCTTACTAGGAAATGTTACAGTAATCACTTAAGGATCTAGATGGAGGAAATGACATGTTTAAATGTACTGCCATTGTCTAGCAAAACCCTGTTTGTGAAATACTGGTATATTTAGGAGAGGCCGTTTAGCTTTCGCTTTTTATCTGAAATATAATTTTGTACATATGTGATAAGATTACTTTTCCAGTGAGGTAGCATTTCAACAGGTGAGCAATCTCAACTATGAAACATCCAGGCCTGGGAGGATTGCATATTGTATAACATTTCTGATTTTGTTGTTCTGCTTCACATCAACCAGTAGACTTCTTTTAATAGAAATGAAAATAGTCTTGTTGAGATAATGTTTTCTGTAGCAGTAGCTACAGTTCTGTAGCTGAGTTCTGTAGCCTGTGGGGATGCTTGAAGATGGGCATTTTTCTTACAGCATACTCAACTGATCCTTAAAACCCAATGGAATAGTTCAAAGGAAAGAAAGGGAACAATTGCCATGGGGCTTGAATAGAGGTAAAAAAAAAATAGACAGCTAACATCCTGGGAAAGGGACAGAGTAAAAGCAACAAAGCCAGTCTAGCCTAGGCTCTTCGGGCCAATGTTTGTGTTAAGAGGGATTGTAACAGTATACTGTGGCTGCCTTCCTGACTTTCTCTCAATTACAACTCTCTGGTAAATAGTCAAGTAGGGAAATTCATGTGGGAAGAGTGAATAATATAGTTGTATCCCACAGAGTAAAGTAGGGAACTATGGAGGACACACAATTTTACTTTTTATATAATAAGACACTGCATGAGACCTGAGCAGATTATGCCTTAATTTTCTTATGGTTGAAGAAAAATACAATTTTGAAGAACCTGTTCGTATGTATGACTATGGGCTTTCCCCACATGCACTGAAGAAAGGCATAAACGTTCCCTAGCAACATATTTTTTTTCTTGGCATGCCCCCTTGAAACTCTTTTGAAATCCAGATTTCATGAATGAGACAACCTTAAGCTGTCTTTAGCTGTATTGAAGCTCAATAGTATTTCCCTCCTTATTCTAGCATTGCCGTACAATAGGCTCACAGTATGCAAAATCCTTTATTCATGGAGGGAAGTCAGGTGATTGTAAGTGCCTTGAGACAGAAGCAGTAGTGACAAGATATAGATCAGCAATAGGTGCAGCAAATTTCACCCTGGTATAATTTTCTGACAAAGTGGGGAGCATTAACTGAGTAGTGAGGAAAGCTTTGTGAAGGGTAGTACTTCTTTAACAAAGAGGAAGAGATTTGCCCTTTCTGATTAATCATTAATGATGATATAAGCAAGTAACCATCCTTGATATGATGAATTCCTGTTTTTGTGTGGAAACATTATTACTTTTGTTACTTCAAAAAGAGTCCAGGCAGGCAAATAGTCCCTCATTTGCTTTATTTGCATTCCCAAGCATGCTGTTTTAGTAATAGAATTCTTTAGAATAGAATTCTTTATTGACCGAGTGTGTTTGGACACACAAGGAATTTTGTCTCCGGTGCATAAATCATGATCGTAATCCTAAAATACAATAATCATAAATCATGAGATACAGTTAAATTAAATTATAAGATAAAATAAGGCAGGAAGATATCTTAATTCTCAGAACTATGGGATGGGGGAGAATAATACTGTGGGATATCATTTAAGAAGTCGGTTTTTGCTTGTTATATGTGGCTGACTCAGTTGCCTGCTATTAGTTTGGGCTCTCTTTGTTTTCTCCTATTTTGCTGGGCTCTGCCCAATCTGTACTGTTACATTCTTCTGATTTTGTCCAGCTCCCCCAGAGATCCACAGCCGATTGATGCCCCGCCGTGAAGTCATCAGCCCTGTCACCTCGGATGAAGAGTACCTGAGCCCCTTGGAAGAGTTCCCCGAGTCGGTCACCCCTCAGCACCATCCTGTTATGAAAGTTCAACCCCGCTCTGAGAGTGGCCTGACCGCAGCACATGCAGACGTTAACTTCAAGGCTGCACCATGTTTTGAGGTGAGGTTAGAAAATGGCATGAGAGCACAGAGAAGAAGCCAGCAGCTTTGACCTACTTGGATAATAATCATCCAAGGGTGTAAGGCTGTAAGCAATACTTTGGATGGTGAGTAGAGTAGAATCTGGGTCTGTTTGCTGCATGCGGCAAGAAACAAGCTGTAGCCTCTTATATTCCACCAGAAGGATGGGAGGGAGGAAGTTTTTGAACTCCCTTTGTCAATTGTCATGATCTTGGGTGCTCTCTTTTCCAGATAGCACTAAATGACCAGACGGTACTGGAAGGACAAGATGTGGTCCTGCGCATTCGGGTGCAAGGAGAGCCCAAACCTATTGTGCACTGGTAAGTGGGTCATATGTTTCAGTATGATTTTAAAGGCATTCCTGTCCTGTCTTCCAGACACCCTTCTTAATGGATAAGATGGCAGCGATGGGAGTATCTCCAGTCCTGCAAAACAACAGCTGCCTTCAGGCATTTAGCCAAGCAAGGCTTTATACTTTTTTTCCCCCCTCCCAACCTATCCATCAGTGTTTCACAACTAATTAACCGTTCTATAATGTGTCAGCTGAAGTGATATTTTAAAAGGCTTGTAGAATTGTGTTATTGGTTTTTCATTCCCAGAAGGCACTAATTCACAATGGGAAAGGTTAATTTATCTCTGTGTGCTGGAAATGCAAAAGGAAAAAAAGATTTGGAGTAACTTTAGAACAGGAATAAACCTGAGAAAGTGTAATCTTGGATCCCTGTTGCCAGTAACATTCAGCAGTGGTGCTAAAATGCCACAAAAAAGTCATTTTAGCATTCAAATTTGTTGCATTTCCACTACCAGCAAAAGCAGAAATGCAGGTATCTGATCTGCTTTCTTCCCCCCTTCACCCTATCAAAGAAGCCAAAACCATCACTTTTCCATTGTTGCTTATAAGGGAAGCATAATGAGGTCCTTCTCTTTTGCTCTGTGTTTGTGAGATGCAGTAAACTGGACTGCTACCAGAAGGGGCACAAATGGTACCCTAACCCTGTTTTTTAAAATAGTGGTCTCAGCTCTGATATATATTAAGTTGGCTAGAAGAAATAGAAAGAAATGAACATTTAGTCTTCTGGCTTGAATTGCCCTGAATGAAGTATAAGAACAAAATTTAACAAAACAGGGATAATGGCAGAACCAAAATATGCAGTTATTCTTCTGGGTATGCAGTGATGGAGAAGCAAGTATGTGAATTATCTCTTGAAGTTGGGTGATGTTAAGCGCTGCAAGCTTTCAGACTCTCTGTTCTGAACTCTAGGTTGAAGAACAGGCATCCGGTAAAATACGGACGGCGCATTTCTGCTGTGGAAGAAGAGGATGGATCATTCTGCCTCCATATCCGCATGGTGGAATGCACAGATGCCGGCTATTATGCCTGCAAGGCCATAAATGAATATGGCACCAAACAGTGTGAAGCCAAGCTTGATATACAAGGTATCTTTGGGAACTCCCGAGCATGAGAATTACAGTAATGCTTTGCCAGTCATGTGATGATCTCAGAGATCCCACCTGCATGTCTGCTTCTTTCTTCCACTCATCAACCATCCTGCTCCCCCAATGTGAACATGCTTGCAGTTTGTTCATAATCCTGGTACTATCTCTCTAGCCACCAGTAGCTGCTTCGTGGCCCTTGACTAAAGCAGAGCTCCCCAACCTTGGCAACTTTAAGACTTGTGGACTTCAACTCCCAGAATTCCTCAGCCAGCCTGGCTGGCTGAGGAATTCTGGGAGTTGAAGTCCACAAGTCTTAAAAGTTGCCAAGGTTGGATACCCCTGGACTAAAGCCATCTTGAGGGCAAGGATGGGGAACACATGAAAACAAGAAAACACTCAGGAGTAACAAAAGTAATTGCATTTTATAAAACAGTTTTGAATATTCAGGGTCTTTGATAAAATAGCTTTTGGCAAATTTCACAACAGCCTTGAAGAATGCTCAGGATCATCCTCATATTGCACTTGGAGGTCTAAGAGGTACTAGCTTCTTCTTTTTTCCATAAGAGTTTGTGCTCGCTACCAACAGGGAAATTTAAAGCAAGAATTACTTAATTCAGAGGTCAATTTCTATATTTGTTACACATGTAATGTAACATTTGGGTGTGTGCCTTCGAGTCAGATTTTGACTTCTGGCAACTGCCTAGATAGCCCCTGCAGTTTTATTGGCAAGATTTCAGGAATAGTTTGTCATTGCTTGCTTCTTAGAGTTAAGAGAGAGTAAATGATCCCAAGTCATCAAATGGCTTCAAGCATAAAGCAGGATTAGAACTCATAGTCTCCCCGTTTTAATTGACTCTTTTGATAATGCCTTCTACATCAGTGAGCTCCATTTGCAAAAAGGAAGTAGTGTACATAATAATCTGCCTGACCTCATATCCCCATCATATTTTCCCACGACTTAAGCAGGATTTTTTTCCCCCTGTTCAACTTATTTATTTATTCATTTCTGAGATGGATGTCAGGTTTGCCTCCTTCCTTCCAGTTAATACTCCTTAGGAATCAGGTGCTTAAGTATGTTTCCGTCCTCCTCATAAAGCATCATCTTCATCCGGCAAGGGAGCCAGGAGCCCCAAATGGGGTGGAATGGATGATGCATAGCTACCATAGGCCTGTCTTTTCTCATCGCTTCTAGTAAAAAAAAAGGTTGGTTCAGTTGCCCGATCCTATATTTGGTTTAGCTCTGATCCACAGCAGTGTAACAAGAAAGGAGCTGGATCTGCACTCTTCTAGCAATTAAGAAAATTTGGTGTGTTCGCACTATCTCCATTTTGGAGTTGTTAACCAAATGAAAAATGTGGGATAGAAATATAAATAAGTAGAAACTGTTCCTACATTAAATTAACTGCTGCCCTTTGAGGATTTCCCTGCTCTATTTTAACCTGTTTTCTTGCTGTCTTCTTTTGCTGAGTAACAGCCCATTGCTCTGATTCATTGCATCACTCTTGGGGGAATAGAAGCAGGCTCTCTTACAAATATCTGAACTAAAGTGCTTACTGGGCCCGCTATTTGCATCTGCAGAAAGTTTCTAAACGACATGTTTTCCAAGCTAGCAATAGGGGAATCTGCTGTTTTGCCCAGCTTGAGTTTGGGGTTGATTTTTTATGAAGAAGATGATACTATGAGATAGGTGTGAGAGTTTTATGTGTGCAACTGCTTTGTGTTGACGCATTTGCTTTTGTCGGCCAGTATCTACAAATGTATTTGTGCTTTGGTGAACATCTTTTGCTTAGACTGAGCATGTATGAATTTGTCTGTGCTTTGTTTTATGTCCATCATGCTACACTAATCCTTCGCTTGCTGACTGTGTTTTTGTCTGTACAGGGAGAGTGAGCTAAGGTACTCCTGGCCCCTGAGCCACTCTAGCCAGACAACCTGGGCAGTTGCCTCTACTCCCGGCACGACTGAACAAACCAGGCTGGCAAGGCTTGGCTTCTGGATGGCCAGCGCTGAGACTCACCTTGGATGCAGAGCTTGGTTGCAGCTAGGGGAATGGGACACAGCGGGTGGGAAAGTAGTTGGGGGGACTCCCTTTGAGCAGTTCTGAGCTCCCTATGGCTACATGAGCTGAACTGATCTGTGGCACCTCCTTAGTGTTTGGGCAGGGAGCTTTTTTTCCAGATGGATCTCCATAGGGTCTGTGCTAGGCACAGAATCTCAGAAGTGGTCAGCATGCCTGCGTAACAGGCATTTCCCACCCAGGTGCTGATGGTGCACAGTGCCCATGCTGGCCCTTCGCTGCTGTCTGGCCTACACTATGGCCAGTGTGTGGTGCTGTTTTCTTCATGTGTCCGTGTCTCCTTGCCTCCTCTGCCTTTGCCCACTCTTCTTCCTGGGGGCTTAGAGCAGAATGCTAGCTTGTCCTCTCCTTGCTGGTCTGTCAAGAGGCTTCTGCTCATCCATGGAGCCAACACATTGAAATGAGGTAGCTTTGAAATGAACGGGCCACATCTGGACATTGCTATGCCTCGGCTCCAAGGCCCCTCAGTTAGAAGGTCACTTAGTTCAGCATCTTGATCCAACCACGACCTCTGGGGAACGTAAAAGTGACCAGGAAAGACCCTTTTGCCCAGTACTATGTAGAATGGAAAGGGGTTTTGGAAATAATGGGAGGCCACTAGACTTTGGTCTCCAGATATCTTCAGTGGAGGCCAAGGATGCTGTCTCTTCCCATCATTCTGCTCCCACTCTGGTAGTATCTCACAGGAACTGGGCTATAGAGAATCCTTTTTTTTTTGTAGATGAAATAAAGTCTGTTTGTTTGGTAAAAGTACTGTGTGGTTTGTTCTTAGCATAGATCCTTGTTTCCCTTCTCCCCGTGTCCCTCTCTTACTCCATATCATGCTCTTGTGTTCTCCATACCTCATCATGATTTCCCATTCAGATTGAGTTTGCCTTGGGATTATGATTGCTTTGTCTCCATGTTTTGTTGCAGTGTTTAATGAGTTGCCAGCTATACTGGGAGAAAACCATTCTAACTGGTCTGTTTGCATCTGAAGTGTGGGGTAGAGATATTGATCTAAATAAATAACTCTGCTGCTTTTCCACAGCTGAACAATCTGTACATTTTTAGAAAGGGAAAAACAAGCCTTGCTTATAGCATTTAACTGAGATATTGAAAATAGAGTACATACACAGGTAAAATGTTGCTCTGTTTTGCTCTAAATCTTGCAGTTTTGAAATTTGTAAGTTAGTTGTTCCCTCTTCGCTCAGAAAAGGCTTCACTGGAACGCTGATAACATTTTCCTTCTGTGAGGTAGACTTAGTTATTGGATGAGGTTGCAGGAATCCTATATGATGGTTGGATTTTTCCATCCAACCACAGAATGGAATGGTAGCTTTGATATTTAGGATGTAGGAAGGAAAGGGCCTGCCAGGTTGTACATGCTTCCTGCTCCTTTGCATTTTGAACATCTAAGGTCATCCACAAAGCGGGGGAATGACAGTTGTTTTCCATGCCTTGGAAGAATGCAGGATCATAAATGTCTGTCTCCCTTATGGTATTGAGGAACAGACATTCAGAATTCCTGGAAATGTGGCAAGTGAGTTATCTGCACCTGAGGCCAGAGAGTAATTCTGAAATTCAGATTTGCATTTAACTTCTTTATGAGAGCAGTGTGTAACAGTTGCCAGCTAGGGTAGTGTAATCCAACTTCGCAGATCAACAAGATTGTAGCAACATGGCAATTTAATTTAACCATAAAATACCCACTGCATGCTTTCCACACCTTATCCTTTGCATCCTGTCCCATTGTTTTGTTCCATTGCTCAGAGACGCATCTCTTTCTCTCTTTTTCCATTTCCTCTTCCTGTTCCCTCCTTCTTCCCAGTGCACCCTGAGACACACTCCCTGGCAGTGCTGACCCCGCTGCAGGACGTGGTGGTGGGGGCTGGGGATGCAGCGATCTTCGAATGCCTGGTTTCTGGCCCACCGGATGTAGATGTGGACTGGCTGTGGCGGGGGCGCCTTCTGCAGCCTGCCCTGCTCCAGTGCAAGATGCATTTTGACGGGCGCAAGTGCAAGCTGCTGCTTACCTCTGTGCATGAAGATGATAGTGGTATCTACACATGCAAGTTAAGCACAGCTAAAGGTAAGGAGGGTGGAAATGCTGTAGAAACAGAGGTCAAGACAGGAGAAAGGATCTGGGTTCACACGCTGAACTAAGGCAAACTGACTTAATCACAATTTGTTAAGCAATCATTGACTGGGTTCACACAATAAAGGTAACTGAGGTTGTGCCTCTTCAATGCATAATTCTTGTGAGTCACAAATCATAGTTTACAAATCGGCGACTGTGTTCACATAACATACTAAGCAAAACCCCAAGAACCCTGCAACTTTGAGATATTAATCCTGTCCCTAAAATAAGCCATAAATGGAACACTTGGGGGTTGAGCTGTTAACTTCTCATCTAGTCACTAAACCTGTCTTTTCCATCTGTCTGATAAACCAATGTTGTTTTTTAATTTTATTTTTAAAAAGTGTCGATGATGATTTTCCACTTCAAATTCCCATTATAAAAGCATAAGAGCATGCCAGGCTGGTTTGTTTCTCTCCCGTTTCTGTCAAATAGCAAACTTACTCCCAGGTGGCAATAGTGATGGTCTAAAACACACCCACAGATACAAACATCAGCTTTGGAATGCCAATAATAAGTAGCAAGGGCTGGAGAGGAGAAGCAGCTTGTGAGCGTGGGAAAAGAGAGAAGCTCAATCAGCGGGTGGGCTGGTAAAGAACCAAATCCCCTCCAGTCATGCTGGAGCATATAATTCCATCCTTCTTAGCTTACAGTATTTGACCTGTGGTTTAACGGATGTAGACAGGGGACATTATGAAAGCTTGTGCTGCAAGGGTGGGGAATTGGAGCTGGCCACAGTTTAGTCACAGCTGGAAAGCCCCATCTTTGTGATACAGGTAGTCCTTGACATTTGTTTACAAAATGAAAAAAGGGGTTAAACTGAA
The DNA here is from genome assembly GCF_947247035.1 of Vipera ursinii. NCBI lineage: Eukaryota > Metazoa > Chordata > Lepidosauria > Squamata > Viperidae > Vipera > Vipera ursinii. The sequence goes on along the minus strand of NC_139512.1, from coordinate 119,758,707 downwards.
AAAAGAGAAAAGTACTGTAAAATGATTCCCCTAGCCAGAACTAAATTTATTAATTGATGTTTAGATGATTATTTCTGAGACTAAATTCCTGAGCTCATATTTGTACAAGGAATCATTTGACTTTAGTAGTTAACTGGCTTACACTGAAGGTAAAACAGTGTCCCTTTTGAGCTGTGCTTAAGTCTTAGTGATTCCAGGATCACATCTATCGTTTTCTTAATGTGAAAGTAGCTTGCTGTCTCCTCCTTCCACACTCCTTCCCATTCTAGTTCACAACCCTGGGATTTAAAAAAAAATAGCCAAGACCAATCAGTTGCTGCTATTATCAGAATCTACAGTTTGTGCTGACTGTATTTTGGTCTTCCAATGCTCCCATGCCCAAATCTAGCTAAAAACAAATATACATATGAAAGACGCCCAACTTCCTCCCCTCAGTCAAGGAAATGATGTATCTCTGCTTCCTGCCAGTAAATCAGTTGGGAAGCAAAAAGTAGATAGAACATCTTGATTAGGAGCTCTCAAAGTGTATTTTTCTGGCAACTTTTTATTTCATTGGAAAATGTTGGAGTGAAAGCACTATTTTGAAATGATTTTGCACTCTTGCTTATTTCTGCTTTTTAAAAAAACCATTATTCCCCCTTTTGAGGGACGCGGTGGCTCAGTGGGTTAGGACGCTGAGCTTGTCGATCTGAAGGTCGGCAGTTTGGCGGGTCGAATCCCGAGTGCCACGTAACAGAGTGAGCGCCTGTTACTCATCCCAGCTTCTGACAACCTAGCATTTCGAAAGCACGTAAAAATGCAAGTAGAAAAATAGGGACCACTCTGGTGGGAAGGTAACAGCGTTCCGTGCGCCTTTGGCGTCTAGTCATGCTGGCCACATGACCAGGGAGACGTCCTCGGACAAGCGCTGGCTCTTCGGCTTTGAAACGGAGATGACCACCGGCCCCTAGAGTTGGAAACGACTAGCATGCATGTGCGGGGGAACCTTTACCTTTTATTCCCCCTTTTAGAAGCCGAAATCATCATAAGGCAACTTACAATCAAGTATACTAAAATGTACATGCACACATTCTATGTAAGGTCATGAACTAAAGCAGCAGTATAAAACATGTAGCTTAGCTAAACAGCCTAAATGAAATGCACCAAACAATTAAATGGATTGAAAACAAGATTGGAATCAAATGTACATTCCTTTGGGAAGCAGAGGTGTCCATAAATATGTAGGTCACCACTGAAAAAGCTTGTCTTCTAGTTTGATACATGGCACATACTCACAGAAGTTCAGATCAATAATAAAACAAAATACTAAAAAAATTACCATCTAAATTGCCTCTTAGGAATCTTTATCTCCTGTGTAGCTACTTAGTGTATTGCAGAGGTGTGATTTCATCCAGAGCTTTTCAAACTGAAGGGCACCTGTAGATTTTATAAGAAGTTCAAAATGGTTTGAAAACAATACTACATTCCGTGCTGATTTTGCCCCTGGCCAAATATGTTTCACAGATTATTGGAGCAATACAGCATGAGAAAACAAGGCAAATACTAAAAACCGTATTTCAAAGTTCCTTCATCTTGTGACAAGCTATATAGCAGCTTTATAGCAGGTTGATTTTTATTGTAACATTATACTTTGATGCAGACCACCCCAGGTATACATACATCCAGCTAGGGATTACATATTAAACTAATATTATGAAACCATTTAAATAAACAAGCTTGCTTTGGTAGTGGCAGCTATAACATTCTTAGAGGGAGAAAATTTACACATTATTTACATTTGATTCCCAGACTGAGGGGGGAAATCCTGTAATGCAGAAAGCTGGAAGGGATCTGGAAAATTTTATGCCTGTCTGTACAACTGGATGAATGGATTCTGTTACTGTGGAAATGGAGGCAGAGTTGCTCTGAATTGGGAGAAACGCTCCAGGCAGGTTTGCCATGAAATTAGTTCTGATCTGGCCTTACTAACAATCTGCCATGCCAACATTTATCAGATAATTCACTTCGTGTGTCAGGTAAAGTGTAACTTAAAATACAAGAGTGGGCCCATAGCCAAATGCCAATCTCTAGAGTTCCATTTGCAAGAAGAATTTGGGATTCAGAGGAAGAAACAACATTTAAGAAGGGTACAGAAAGGGTAAAAGGTTCATTTCATATCTTTAACAAATAACTCAAGGTGATGAACATACATAATACTCCTTCCTCTTCCTCTTTTTCTCCACAATAAACCTCTGTGAGGTGATTTGAGCTGAGAGAGAGTGACTGGCCCAAAGTCACCCAGCTGGCTTTCATACCTAATATGGGACTAAAACTCATTGTCTCCTGGTTTCTAGGCCAGCACCTTCAGCACTACACCAAACTGGCTCTTTTTTTCCTCCTAATATCTTTCCATGCTTACTCATATATCTCAAGACCAGGAAAAGCCAACTTCATAGCAAGCCGCTTTCCTTGCCCTATAGTCTTGCTAGGTTCCAAAGCTTTTAAAGGCAAGGAAAAGATGAATTCCTGTGGACTCTTTGTTGACTGTCCACTGTTCACTTGCAGATGAGCTGACCTGCAGTGCGAAGCTAACAGTGTGGCCTTCGCGCCATCCCCTCTTCACCCGCAAACTGGAATCTGTGGCTGTGGTGGAAGGACGAACAGCACGGCTTGACTGCAAGATCAGTGGAGAACCCCCACCAACCATCGTTTGGACCCACTTTGGTAATTGTCTCCACCCTGCAGTTCAGAGACACTGGATTACAAGATATTCTAAGATCAGGCAGCATGGCTATGGAGGGAGTGTCAATATATATGGATTGTTGTCCATTTACCTGGGCCAGGCATGGTGGTAAAGAGGCAGGAGGCCAAAATCTTATCATTCTCTTTCAAAAGACTGTGGGAACATCTGTAGAACAGCCAGACTTGCAATAAGCTGCCACATCAGAAATCAGTTTTTGGTCTCCTAGTGATCAAATGTATCTGTTAAGAAAAAAATGCCCTGGCTTCAGTAAAAAGACATCATTGAGCCTGAATCCCCTCAGAATCTACTAAGATCACAAGTCTCCATACTATCCTTATCCACATCTTGCAGCCTTCCCTTCACTGTTAACATGTCTCTTTGCAGTGGCCTTTTGGCATAGCCATTTCTCAGCAAAGCCTGGCCCCTATTCTGGGGTGGTAAGTCACCTGTTAATCTACCAGTTGGTAATGAGAACATGTTCACTCACTGACTACGACAGTAGTTGCCGAAAAAATATGGTTGCTGCCATGCCATAAGGTTTAATATAGCTCTTTATCCCTCAAGGTTGTGGAAAGAGAAGAAGATTCTTTTTGCTGTATTCTGCCAATGGTCTTAATTATGGTCCAAGACCTAGAGAGCTATATTTTATTATCTTTCCCCCATGGGCCCTGAATGCTAGGTTTTAACTTTCATATAAATTGGTACCCATCTGTTTCTTCTCCTCCTCCCTTTTGGGTCAGACTTTGACTGTCATGTGTCTGATGTAGGCCAGCCTGTACAAGAGGGGGAAGCCATACGTATACAGCAAGATGGAGGACTCCACTCTCTGGTCATCCTGCATGTGAGCTCCGAGGATGAGGGTCAGTACGGGGTGAGTGCCAGCAACAAGCACGGCCGAGCTGAGTGCACCGCAGAGCTGTATGTGGAGGAGCCGCGGCCAGCAGCTAGCTCCCAGATGTGAGTGGGAGGAGGAGGAGGAGGTGGAGGAGGAGGAGGAGGAGGAGGAGGAGGAGGAAAACGGGCTGAAAGGGGATTGCTTATGGAAACATCCAATGAAGATATAGGAAAATCCTAGAAACTTGTGTGCAATTGAATATGACATTGTCAGAAAGTCAACTAAGCATCCTTAGTTATGCCAATGCATTTATGACCTGATCCCCAGTCATGGGGCTCTCATTCCCTTTGGTTATTTTAAATCCTCTTAGGTAAAAGATGAGTGTACTTTGTTTTACTGGCTTTCTGTTTTGACCCAGTGATATTTTTGCTCCATCTCTGCCTTTCCATTAGCCAATGAACCATAGGAAGGCTCATGCATTAAAATAGGCTGTTGTGTTGACAGGTATAAAACCAACGATGGACTTTTCCCTCTCGTCATGCCCATGAGGGAATTAATAACAACTCTTGAAAACAGAGTTCTTAAATTTGGGAATCACTCTGTACTCAAATCTGGGAACCAGATTGGGCTGCTGTTCTGGTTAACACAACCTTATGTGCAGTTCTGGAAGATGGACTTCAACATGGCCTAGCTGCTTGCCTTAAAATACTGTGTGTAGCTTTTAAATGCACACATAAACCCCAAGACAGACAGACAGATAGACAGAAGTTGTGGGAACTAGTTTTGCGTGTGGATTTTACAAGCTTTCTCAGAGGATTCCCTTCCTGTTTTCCAGTTCCAGATTTTATAGATGCTTCAGAGCACAGAGCGTTTGATGCATCAGCCAACTATAATTAGCCTGCTTGAGACCAGGGAGATTTATCAAGACAAAATAGAGACATTTTCTATTAAGGCCAACTGAACCAATTACATGTAATATAAAAAAGAGCCCTGAAGAGTGAATCAGTTGTCTCCAAGAATGTCCTTGCCACTGCCGAGGTTTTCTAGGTATCATGCATAATGGAAAGTTTTAGTCAGATAATCAAAAAATCAATCTGGTTGGGCAATCTCCTTATCTTGTATTAAAAACAAATATTTTTGATTGACTATGGTTCCTCTTTCCAATGTGGACAACAATCAAATCATTTCGATGTCATAGGATCCATGTACTGAATGCAATTGAAGACTCTCTTGTGGCTATTGAAAACAGCTTCACTAGCTATATGTTATCCATAGTTCCAGGAAAATATGGAGATGCTGACCACTTTTTCCTATCTTAAAATACTATAATTTCCTTTTTTTTAAAAGAGTTGCTTGAGAGGAGCACCAGCATTGATTTTACCTGCTTGTTTTTTTCTTTGTTTTTTTTGTAACAAACAATAATTATACAAAAAAACCCTTTCAAACTTAAAAAAAAATTAAAGATACAAACTAAGCAGGAAAAAGTCTGTCTTATAATTTATACTTATCGATGATCATTGGTTAAGCAATGAATTCACTAATAATATAAACAATACAAGATATCACTGTAAAATACGACAAATCTTTTGCCATTATATTACATATTGCTGCATCCTTTGATTGGTAGAAAATGTTGATGTTTCCAAAACAGATGAGACAGTGCCTACAACCATTCCTTGACATCTAGAATAATATCACTTTTCCAATTTCTTAATATAATTAGTTTTGCCATCTTCCCCCTTCCATGCTCAATATAACCTCAATATAAGACTGAGTGGCTGTGCGTATCGGCAACTTGGGCTAACCAGATTATTCCACCTTTAACGATGGGGAGTGAGGTGTTACCCCCCGTTGATAGGGCTCGCAACTTCAGCATCCTCCTGGATTCACGGCTCAATTTTGAAGATCATATAGGAGCCGTGGCCAGGGGGGCTTTTGCCCAGGTTCGCCTGGTGTGCCAGTTGCGACCCTGTCTGGACCGAGATGCCCTACGCACAGTCACTCATGCGCTCGTGACCTCCCGTCTAGACTACTGCAACGCTCTCTACATGGGGCTGCCCTTGAGGACCACTCGGAGGCTTCAGCTGGTGCAGAATGCGGCCGCGCGAGTTGTGATGGGGGTTTCCCGATACTCCCATGTAACACCTCTACTCCGCGAGCTGCATTGGCTTCCGGTTGCCCTCCGGGTGAGATTCAAGGTGCTGGTGATGACCTATAAAGCCCTGAATGGCTTGGGTCCGGGATATCTGAGGGAACACCTGCTGCCGGCATCAACCTCCCTTCGTCCAGTGCGCTCCCACAGGGAGGGTCTTCTCAGGGTGCTGCCGATAAAAGATTGTTGGCGGATAACACCCAGGGGAAGGGCCTTCTCTGTGGGTGCGCCTGCCCTCTGGAACCAGCTGCCCGTGGAGCTTAGGACTGCCCCCGACCTCCGCACATTTCGCCGGGACCTGAAAACCTGGCTCTTTGAGCTCTTCGGCCCAGGCTGAGAATTTTTAACTGGGGTTTTTAATTCTAGGGATGATTTAATCTTTTTTAATTTGTTTTTAACTTTTGTATTGGTTGTTTTAAATGCCCTGTAAACCGCCCTGAGTCCTTCGGGAAAGGGCGGTATATAAATTTAATAAAATAAATAAATAAATAAATAAATAAATAACCACAGTTTTTGATAAACAGTCAAATTCCACAGCTGTGGTACAGAATTCAACATTACATCAATATCTTTTAACACTTAAAGATTTTCCTATCAATCTCCTAACATACATTAATATATAATCCCAAACTTGGTTGGTTTTTCTTTTATTTCCGTATATCTTTATACATACACTGCCAAATAAATCAGTGGATTCATGTTCCCTATCCCATCCCCACATAGTCAAACAGGATAAAATGTATTGGTTGATAAATCATATTTATAAAGCCACCCAATTCACAGTAATTCTGGACAGCATACAAGTTTAAAACTTACAAAACAAACAAAACAAAACAAATTTAAAAAGGTGATAACCAGGGAACCAATATATCCAACAGAACACATAATGACACACGGGGGACACATCCTGCATCTAACCCAGAGGTTGGGAGAAAAGCCAGGCCTTTATGCTCCAACTAAAGGACGGGATTGATCCAGCATATTTTCTGTACGACAGTGTCATAACCCACATTTATTTGGCTCGTACTCAGTCCCTTTGGGATTGCTTGAGTTTCCATTAACCATGAAAAGTCTCTCAATTTCTTTTCTCTTCATACTTTTTCTCCTTGGGGAATGTTTGCAACAGTTTTCCCTGTGTTTTTTCTTCTTCTTCTTCTTCTTTATATAATGTATTTTAGAAATAGATATTTGCCTTTCCCATATTTGTTCCTCTGAGGCATAGTTATGGCTTGTCCATAGGAGGTGGTTTTCTCTTTGCTCAAAAGGGAAAGGGAACATCACACCTGTACCTGAAGCCACAGAGTTGGAAATGACCCCAAGGATCCTCTTGTCCAACCTTCTACAGCAGACATGTCAAACACAAGGCCCGGGGGCCGGATCTGGCCTGCGAAGTGGTTTCATGTGGCCCCGAAGCCATCCTGGAAACAGTGAGGGAACGGCCCCCACTGCCTTGGCCCTGGCCCAGAGACCCTCCTTCTGCCAGAGACCCTCAGATCTGTCCCACTCCTGCCCAGGCCCCCATAGGCACCCTTGATGCGAACGATGTAGAACTGGCCACGCCCACCCAGTAGGCCACACACAGTCTAGCCATGCCCACCCAGTAGGCCACGCCCACCCTGGCCATACCCACCCGGCCCCCTGAGGGCAACCACAATGCTGATGCGGCCCTCAATGAAATTGAGTTTGACACCCCTGTTCTACAGTGTGCAAGGAACTATTTGAAATATCCATAAGAGCTGGCTATCCAGCCTCTTCTCAAAAGCCTCCCAGAATGGAGAACCATTTCCTCCATAGGTAGACTGTACCATGGCTGTAGAGATCTTACCACTGAAAAGTTTTTATTTATATTTAAGCGACAGATAAATAAGATACCTATGCAAGCGGCCCAGTAGCTGGATTGGTGGATGCATTTGAGGGATTTCCTTTCTCTCACAGTTCCAAGCTGGAGAAGATGCCGTCGATCCCCGAAGAACCAGAACAAGGGGAGAGTGAAGTTGAACGCTTCACCATGCCGGACTTCTTGCGACCTCTGCATGATCTGGATGTGGTGGAATCTAAAGAAGCTGGGCTGGAGTGTCAGGTGGCTGGCCTTCCTTATCCAGCCATTACCTGGTTCCACAATGGGCGGCGCATTGAGAGCTCTGAGGACCGTCGAATGACACAGTGTATGTTCCATCCTATAGGGTTGTTGTTGGTTTTTTTGCACACCAGGGAATTCCTATATGAAATAGTCAGTTCCAGGTTTTGGGGGAGGGCCTTGGGCAAGCAACCTCCCAAGGGCTCTGCCATCTTTGTCAGCAATAGCCATCAGATTTTTTTTTTGTTTACTTCTAGCCCTGAGCTCTACTCCTTCTTTGCTAGCTGATTGGATATGAATGAACAAGCAGTAGAAATAGCAATAGCATTTAAGCTTATGTAGCAGCTGCTTCTTTCTTCATATTACCATTTATTTTGTAGGTCCTGTGGACTGATACTTCTGCAATTTTTGCATACGTTCTTGCTTCTGGTCCTCAAACTAGTGAGTTGTATCCCTTTGAGGGATTGCTGGAAAATTTGAGGAGGGTGACACTTGATCCCATTGTGTATGGACATGGGTGGCCTTTGACAAAATGCTGACACTGGATCAGATTGTATGCAGCATTCAGGAGCTGGGGTTCTCCTTCAGTGACTTTTGTAATTGGCCTCTGTCATAGCCTCAACACATCTCTGAGTACTTGTCAAGGTCACCTTCTGAGTTAGAAGGCAGTAAAGAGGTGGTGGCAGTCACCATCTTGTCATCAGTCCCCTAATTCAAATATATGTTCCTGATCCCATGTGGTTCCTTTGTAAACCTAGTGAAAGACCTGGCTCCTTTAGAGCATCCAATTATAGTTAGGGTGCCCACGCTAGATTCAAATTAACCTGGCCTACGTGGATCTAAATACTGCACACATTTAATTATCACTGTTCACTGGGAGTTTAACAAACAATTATCCCCAACCTATGAATCCCTATTTTTATATGCATCTTCCCAACATTAGGTGATATCAGTTCATATCACCTGACATAATTTAGCTCCTTCATTCGTAATTAAATCTATGGCTTAACTTTCCTGCATATATATCCATCAGCCCCATTTTACAAGATTCATATCAATTCATTCATATCTATTACATCCTACTTATTTCTCTTGTTGCACGGATATAGCAAATATCTATTTTCCTTCCTTCTAGTTCATCAGTTAATTGATTAATTAATTCTTTAACATTTAGTCCTCTAGCTTTCCAAGTTGGTCACAATCTTGCATATGCTATGGTTTTCCTCCTAATAGAAATTTACTATTTTACCAGCATAGCACTCACCATATAAAAATTGTGCTGGGGAATTCTGGGAATTGAAGTCCATGCATCTTCAAGTTGCCAAGGTTAAGAAACACTCGTCTAGATTTTCAATCTTAGCTGCACCTCAGTCATATGCAGCATTCCCTGCTAATAGGAAGGAAAATTCTAGTCAGCTTTATACATTTTGCCTGGTGACTTCCAAACTCAAACCAAACTGTATACAACGGAAAATAAAAACAGATGGGAGGGGGTTGGAGGACTGACAAATGCTATTCTCTGACTGGTCAGTTGGAGGGAATATTGACTGGTTAATGGTGCTTTGAAAATATTAAGAACTGGCCACAATGAAAATGACCGCACGTAAGGTTCAAGCTACTTTGGAGGGATGAAGAATGGAAGCGGTGATGAATGTGGAAGTATCCTTAATTTTTTATTTATTCATTTTTTACTCCTATTCGTGGCATTCCAAATTCATTGCCTTGAGTTTGTTCCTTGCTGCAACTTGCTTCAGGATTGGATGAGGGATAGCTGGCCGAGTAACTTAACTCGCAGCTCTGTTATCGCCTGACTCTATGGTTCAGCTTCCAAATTTGTAAGGAAGAATGCTCTTAAAATAGCCCTGGAAATACTCCTTTCTTGCCAGCTTGCCCTGTATAGTCTTTGTACTATTTCCTCAGCAGTATTTTCCTACCTCTATCTGTTATGTTGGCTGCCTGCTCCTAAAAAATTTTGTGCCCAACTCCTACAAATATCATAATCTCATTCTGTGTTCCTTTCCCCCCTTCACCTCTCCATCTTTCTTTCCCCTTTGCAGATAAGGATGTACACCGTTTGGTCTTCAACTCTGTCAGTCATGCCCATGCTGGAGTTTACAAAAGTGTTATTGCCAACAGAGTGGGCAAAGCTACCTGCTATGCGCACCTCTATGTCACGGGTAAGGAAAGAAGTTGGGACATGGGAAGAGGTTCCTATTTATTTTTTTGACAAGATTCTGCTTATGCATTCCAGGTATGCTGTGGGAACGGCCAGAATTGGCTTCCCAAGAATTTGGTTTCTCACCCTTCTGCTTTTCCAACCCCCCTTAACTGGCCTTCACTTGAGTTACAGTGAGAGCAAACTCTCCTGGCTCATGGGCAGGCTGGCATGTGGGAGGTTTGGGAAACGCTATGATAAAGCTTTCACATACATCTTTTAGTACCTTGTTTTTGTATGATCTCAGAGGCACCTGAGAAATTCTCTCTGTGTATGTATGCTATGTTGTATGAGAGGGATGGAGTTTTTTGTAATGTTGGAGGTGAATAAAAGTTCAGCGGGCAGTGCTCACGGGGGTTCTTTTTCTGGAGACGAAGCTGCCTGGCTGGTTCAAAGCTCTCTATCGACTCAGGTCTGAATTCCTGTCCCTTCTTCTGAATTTCTTTCCCCTTCAGTATGCTAGGCTACACCTATTTGATTTTAAGGCTATGCCTCCCAGATGGAGAAAAGGAGGACATCTCCTCCTTCTGCCAGAGGTTTGTAACCCTAGCAGAGATTACCTTCCTAAAGCACATGAGATTCTGCCTAGCTCTCTATTTCTCGATTCATCTTTGTAGAAAAGCACCCAATATACAGTACACGGGCACAGTAAATAGTTGAAGTGACTCAGCAATGAAACCATAGCATTCTGATATAGCTGATGAAGGGGGAGCGATGAAAGGTAATTCTGATTAGAAAGTAAAGCACTATTTCACCCACCCACCCCCCTTTCCCTATGTTTGTCTCTTACAGATGTGGTACCCACACCTCCTGATGGCCCACCCACCGTAGCAGCTGTCACTGGCAGAGGTGTCACACTGAAATGGAAGCCGCCAAAGTGGCTGGATTCAGCTATTGGTAGGCAGGGACAGGAAGACAACGGGGATGCAAAGGGAAAAATTTACTCCCAGATTCTACTGTTCTAGAGTCTGGTGGATTTTCAGAGGCAGGTCATAAAATATGCTGAGGAAACAGGTGGTTGTTCCTGGGCTCTTGTGTGCCCAATCTGTGGTATTCTTTGTGACAAAGGTCCCCCACTAATTGATAGCTGCCATTGAGGTGAGTTTTGCATAGGGATAGGGAAAGGGCATTACTCAGCAGCATTAAATTGGCAAATACATCCATATCAGCAGTGAGTGGTGTTTGCTCTCCAAAACCATGCCTTCTGCAAAGTAAAATCTTGTGAATAATCTAGCCTTTGCTAGATGTGAACTTTTCAAGAAATTTGTGGGTGAGGGTGATCTAACGGATGCTGTGCATTTGGACTTAGAAAAGGCTTTTGATAAGGTTCATCACCAAGGGTTCCTTTCAGATTCAGCAGCAGTCACGGCTTACAAGGACAGGATATATGTTGGTAGCTGTATAATTTGCTTAGAAATGGACTGAAATTAGAAGTTGAGTAGCACAGCAGTCAGGTTTGCTAAGGAAACAAAACCATTCAGCATAATAAAATCAAAGCAGGATTGCAAACAATGTCTGAAGGATTTCTCTAAGGTTGAGAAATGCACATCAAAATAACAAAAACAGTTCAACGTTAAAAAAAAGTGCCAAGGAGTACATATTGGTGGGAAGAAAAAAATAAATCAAACTTCCTGGATATATTAATGGGATGTGAACTGTCCCTGACTGATCAGGAAAAGGATTCTGGGAATCAGAGTAGAAAATGTCTGCCTTGTGTAAGGATGCTTTCAGAAAAACACAAACTCCCTGCTTAGAATGATTAAGAGGAATGCACAGGGCTTTTTTTGTAAAAGAAAAAGGTGCCGGAACTCACACGTCATACAACCCGCCTTGCCTACCCTACAAGGTTCCATCCAAAAAAAGGTGCCGGAACTCCTCCGTTCTGAGCGTTCTATGACAAAAAAAGGCCTGGGAATGCATATAAGGCAGCCAAGAGAGCATTGCTCTTCTTTAATGTAGAGCAGCACTGCCTTAGATGAAGTTCCTGCCGCCTTACTTAATTGGAAAAGTACAAAAAGAAACAACACACAGAATGATCAGTGGTTGAAACCCAGGTGTCACCTTTCCGAGGTATGGGCTTTTTAAGTGACTCTGAGGCATTGTTTACCTTAAAAGTCCTTTATTAGCCTAATACACCGGCAAATGCTTGCTCGAAGGAAGCTGGAATCTGAAATCTCCGCCCCTTGCACAATATAATTAAACACAATTCTCCACCTTTCTAATTTTGTCGTTAATCGTATTCTCCAATTAATTTAAAGAATCAGCTTCCCTTCCGTTAGAAGAACCGCCAAAGTCTTATCTTCCTTTAGAGAGACAAATGGCCTTCAAAGTGCATTCCTACTCTTCCCTCCCACCAATTTTAAACTAAAACAATACACCAGTCTAACATATGAAATAGCTGCTTCTTCATCTCATGTCAAGCAATAACATTCGATGTTAGCAGCGTTGACACCAGGCCTAGATATTTCACCACCACCAAAGCCAACTGGGCATGACTACAGAGAAAGTAGAACGACCCCAGGCCAGCACTTCCCGTTCCCAGCCCCCTAAGCTGATCCAAAAATATACCATGGCTTTTACGTTGGTTCACCACTTAGAAACACTGGTTTGAGATAGGCAGCAAGGCCACTGAGAGATCCAGCAGGTCTGTGCACCGCTCCCACCCCGCTGTTCCCAAAACTCATCCACATAGATATCCTATCACAGTGTACTATACCCTGATGTGAGCCCTGACTGAAAAGAATCCAGAAAATCTTCTTCCTCTTTGGAGTGAGTAAACTTTCTCTAAAAAGGGAAAGGTTGGAAACTGGATGAAAATTACACAAGTGCAGTACAGTTGGGTTAAAGAAAGGCCTCTGGAGAAGGGGGCAGACCACTGCTTTCTTCAAGACGTGAAGAATCAGCCCCTCTCCCAAAGAGGCGTTAACCGCCACTTGCATCCAACCACATGCCACATCTCAGAAGGCCTTGACCAGCCAAGATAGCACGGGTAGAGAGCGCAGGTGGCCAAGCTCGCTGTCTGTGGACCCTACTCACTTCCTCAGGACCAGCCAGCTGAAACTTTGCCAAGATAACCAAGCAAAGATGGTATGCCTCAGTTATTTCCATAGATCCAACTGGCTGACGTCCCTCTCAGAGAACAGGTGTCTAAGGGAAATACGATAGATATATTTTTTAAAAAATCATGGAAAAGCATAACGTATATGGATAGTTTTGCCCCTCTTTCATAACGATAGAAGTGAGAATCTCCCATTAAAACTGAACGGTAGGGAGTTTCAGGACCAACAATTCTTATTATACATCACGCGTAGCTGAACTGGAATTCACTGCCATCAGATATTTAGATAGTTTTAAAAGGGAACTGGACAAATCCTTTGTGGATTGGACTGTCGGTGGTTCCTTAGTTTTCTGCACTAGACAGCAATTGGACTAATCCAGAAGGCCTTCCTTACCTTGCTATGAAATTTGTGGCCTGTACTAAATTAAGTCCATTTGCAATATTTATATTATTTCATACATTTTTCTGCAGTTAACACTGTTGTCCATTATTTATTTAGGTTCTGCTTGTTACAGGAATGGGTAGGACTGGCTAATAAGTCTTATGACCAGAAATCTTGTTCAGCTATCCTAATATTTCAGTAGGCATTTACATATTTCTAAACATACCTTTATAGTCTGTAGTATAAACTTCTTCTTTTACCAAAAGCTGGGGTTCGTAATGATCTAAGGGTGCTCATTAGGGGAAGGGAAACGCTTTATACAGAATATGCATTTTATAGTTTCTCTCACGCACTGCCATATTGCAGACTGTGGCAGGTTCCTACTCATGAAATGTTGTGTGTCCTGTGATCTAGTCCAGAATGCTCTCATTTACAAGTCACAGCTCACCGGCATTTTCCTTCCTCTATTCTTAGACCCTGCCTCTGTCACCTATATTCTCCAGCAGCAGATCCTGGGATCCAGCCACTGGACTGTTGTTACTACAGGCTTGCATCAAACCAGCCACACCATTCTGGCTCTAAAGAAAAACATTTACTATATGTTCCGCGTACTTACAGCAACGGCTAAGGCTAACAGCAAGCCTTCTCCACCCACAGAACCGGTGCAGCTCCTTGATCATGGTAAGGCACCAAAGGAATAAAGGGGCAAGTAAATGGCTATTTTTCGTTATAGAATAAAACCCTACTAGAAGTACTCCCACTTTCTCCTGGAAGCCAAGACAGCTGAGCTAAGAAAATGCAATGAACAAAAAACAAGCATCCTCAGTCACCTCTTTCCTTATCCGGCTCCTTTTCTCAAATCCTCACCCTTTTCCAAGCAGTGCAACCTTTAAAAAGTCCACACACAGACAGGAATCGGCCCAAGTTCATAAAGGAAAGAAAACAATCCAACGATTCATGGCCCTGGCCCGTGCTGAAGTAACAGGGGAGCCCAAGATAAAAAAAGAAATGGGACCATTTGGCAAAAGGAAATTGTCCCTTTTCTGCCCCAGAGTAAGTCTGTGGAAGAGGAGCAAAATGTGGGGGAGAGGAAGGAGAAGGGGAAGAGATGGTCAAGAATGGAATTGGGAGGAAGAAGAGGTGTCTTTTTTTAAAAAAATCCATTTATATCCCGCCCTTCTCCGAAGACTCAGCGCAGCTTACAATCTAACGCACAAACCAATGTGCTTAGCAATAGCCTTCATTCTATGTATATGCCTGCTTATTAGGGCTTTCGCCCCCCCCAGTGGCATTATTACAAAGTCAGCTTATTGCCCCCAACAATCTGGGTCCTCATTTTACCTACCTCGGAAGGATTCTGTCGCCAGAATTATGACTAACAGTAAATTACGTACTGTTGGCTAGGAAGAGGATTTGAACTCAGGAATCACAGCTCCTTACACTCTAATGATTACCCAATAAATGTCTTTTTAGAACCAGGAGGATCAAAGGCATTTATAAGAATTGAAGAAAAATGTATGTTTCTACTTCTTCATTTTTTTTCTTAGATGTGTTTGCAGCTAGCCTAAAAGATTTCGAACAAGTTCCAGTTCAGAAGAATTCACAGTTAATTCAGGTTTCATACAAAAGACTCTGAACACCTTCTTCAGAGAAACTTGCTCTTTGTTCCTTCGTTGAAATATGAAGCTGATGACAGTACTCAAATATTTTGAGAACTTGCCATCTGAGAACCTTGGTTTTATAGAAAAAAAATTATTAGTAACTGAAGGCTCTTATTGCACCATAAGCAATAAAAAAATATGTCTGCCTTGCCTCGGGTTGATCTGTTGTGATTCAGGGTCAGCCTGTGGGTTCGGCAGTTGGGTCGGACGACTCAGAGGAGGAGGGGGGTGTTGAAGAGCTTGCTGAGGGGGTTGAAGATCTTGCTGATGATAGCCCTCAGCCAGGCCCCTCCCACTTGGTCACCACGGAGACCCAGCTGTGTGAGCCTGACAGTGTGGATGAAGATGACCCACAGCTGGCCCTGTTCAAGGACGCCCGACGCAGGAGGCAGTCAATCAGGAGTAAACAGAGGAAGGCAATGGGGCTTCTCGGAAGGAGGCAGAGAGAAGCCACGCCCTCAACTCTATATAAGGGGAATGTCTGGGAGGGCTGGTTTGCTGAAGGCAACCGCTCGGATGGTTCATGCTTCTTAAAGCTCCGGTTTCTTGGTTCGTGTCTTGTTTGTTTTTGTAGCTAGAAATTTGGCAGGCGTAGTTCCAGCCTCTTGCCGTTTGTGGAGGGGTTGTCCCTGCCTTTTCTGCAGGGCCGGTAGCAGGCTGGTACAGAACATGATCCAATTGTCTGTTTGAGGATGGAAAGTTTTCTTTCCTAGCTGGGAAGGTGGATTATTTCTATTTGTGGAATTTATTCCTGCTGGTAGCTGAATACTAAATTATCAGCAGGAGCTTTTTAGTACAGTAGTAGTCCATTGTTTCTAGAATTCTATCAGAAATATATATCATATTGCTTTTCAAATGGACCTTTGAAAATGTTTTCCTAAAATCGGAGATTTCAAGTGGCACCTTTCGATTGTATTGGACTACACCTCCCAGAATTCCTAGCCAGTGTCCTCATCACGTCTGAAATGTGTCGTGTTAGAAAAAGTTGTGAAGCACATTCTTCTTACAATGCAAGTTTTATGTAAGAACTGTAAGAAGTCACCCCAGTGCAGTATTATTTATTGAATTTTTATACCGCCCTTCTCCCGAAGGACTCAGGGCGGTGAACAGGGCATATAAATAGAAATACAAAAGTTAAAAAAAGATTAAATAATTGCCCAATTAAAACAATCAAAATGTAAAACCCATTAAAACCCTATAAGGTTCCCCCATCAGGCCAGGCCAGCTTGTGACTGTTCAAAGTTACAACCGCACTGAAAAAAGTGACGTGACCATTTTCCACACTTATGACCACGGCAGCATCCCCATGGTCACGTGTTCAGAATTTGAATGCTTGGCAACTGGTTCGTATTTATGATGGTTGCAGAGTCCAGGGATCGTGTGATCCCCTTTTTACGGCCTTCTGACAAGCAAAGTCATTGGGGAAGGCAGATTCACTTAACAACCATGTTCCTAACTTAACAACTGCAGTGATTCATTTAACAACCGTGGCAAGAAATGGGGCAAAGCCCGTGTAACAAATGTCTCACTTAATAACAGAAATTTTGGGCTCAGCTGTGATCATAAGTCAAGGACTACCTGTATATGGAAGGGGTGTGCAGGGATGAACTTTACTCCTGTTTAATATAGTTCAAGGAAATTTAGCCCAGTGAGCTGAGAAGCATGAAATCTCTCCCTGTAGAGATAGGGTAGAATTTCTTGGATCTGTGCTGGGGCTCTAATGCGATGGGCTGTGTTTCCAGGTCCGTATATGGCAGAGGCCCCTATCATCTTGGACAAGCCAGATGTGGTGTATGCAGTAGAGGCACAGCCGGCTTCCATTACTATAACTCTCAACCACGTTGAAGCTGCTGTCACCTGGAGGAGGTAGGTCCAGCCACCCAATGTACTTTTAAGCCTACTTCACACTTGCCCTGGTGAGGTGTGCAGGAGACTCAGAGGCTGCTAGAGATGACAGAGCAACTGTTATGCATCTTTGCAGAAGGGCGGCAAAGATCCAGGGAAAGATGGTACGGTAGTAAGGGTGCTTTTTAGGGTCTTAAAATGTAGAAGAATCGAGAACTGTGTTCTTACTGCTGACCTTTCATGCATACGAAGCTTCAAGTCTCTTCCACACTGATGTTTACTATCATTGATTAGCAATTGCCCCCCCCTCCCCACTTCGTCTTCCCCTTCACATAGAAGCCAGCACTTTATTTAGCCAGTCAAAGGTAGAGTCCCAAAAAGTGGAGCTAGCTACACCCCATCTCTGTTTTTACACTTTACCTCTTTTGTTAGCTTTTTATGGGAAGGAAGTGGAAAAAAGCCCACCACTGTCACTACTCCTCTGTTTGGCACAGAAATGGGGTTCCGCGTTCCCCCAGTCAAGGTACCATGGTCCCCTGGCTTCTGGACAGAGAGTAGAATCCCAAGGAGAGGAGACAGGGTAAGGCAAGACTTTCTGCCAATCGGAAGCAACTCCATCCTACAGCTCCAGGGAAGTTCTATGAAGCTATTGTGCAGTGTTTCTCCAGGAGCATGGACCAAGTTAGTTGTGGAATTAATTAGACAGGCTTTCCAAGGTGATTGGGAACCTTGCCAGTTTTGGGACATGTGAAAGGAGAAGTTACAAATAGGCTCCAGATCCTAAAGTCAAGTGATGACACTTGTGGACAAAGCACATTGGTGGAAGGCTGCTGCTTATGGAAGAGGCTCAACAACAGGACACATGCTGAACACATTCGCTTTCTATCAAAAACTCTTCTTCCTTATTTCTCCCAGGGCTGGCACGGTGCTCAAGGATGGTGATCCCAACTGTGAGATGAGCATGCCTGATGATGATCAGCACACCTTGCGATTCCTCCGGGTGGGAAGGGGGGATGTGGGGGAAATAACCTGCGAGGTGAGCAACCAGCATGGATACGACCATGGCTTCGTCAGCATGGAGCTGGCAGGTATGGGAGATCATCCCACTTCACTCCATCTGAAGACTGTCCCATGTCCTTCTTTATCTAGTTATTAGGAGATGGCTGTTTTTCCAAAATATTCTGTAATGCAGAAGTAGGGTTATGGCAAGTGCACACCCTGCAATCTCATGTCACAAGTACAGAGTAACCAACTGTGAGAGATTCCTGATCCAGTTGGTTAATAAAGCCCTAAACTTTCTCACATTGCAGGATAATACTCCCCATGGAAGTGTGTGACAACTTTTCTGGCAAACTTCATTGGAAGATTATTATTTTTTGCTTAATCAAAGAGCTGAGTCCACTTCTCCCTGCTCCAACTGAGTGTGCATTTTCTGTTTCCAGAGGCACCACGTTTTGAATCAATCATGGAAGACATTGAAGTTGGAATAGGTGAAACACCACAGTTTGCAGTGGTGGTAGAGGGCAAACCACTTCCAGATATAATGTGGTACAAGGTGAGTACGTGTCTAATTTTGAGGAGATTCTTGGGTTAAGAATACCTGCAGAATGTTCTCAGATTTTAAGAAGTTCTCGACGGTGCTTCTCAGTATTAACTAGTAGGGTCTGTTTCCTACTAGATTTTCTTGGATTAGCACAGTTTAGATGTTAACAGCCAGGCTGAGAAATTTCATCACATATCAAAACACCAACATAGAGGAAAAGTTATTTGGTTGATTTCTTAATACCCTTCTCCCCTGTAATGGGAATAATGAAACATTAACCCAAAGATCCAGATCTTTCAAGGGAGAAAACAGGGGAGCAAAAGTTGAGAAAGCCTTTAGACAGTGGGATTCAAGGAACCCATTTCCTGCACCTTCCTAAAGAAGCGTGGATGTGGGAGAGCAAAGTAAAACGATGTAAGAGTTCGGCCTTCCAGACTTATTTTTTAACAGGTCCTTTGTTCCCCCAAATCTATCTAGAATGAGGTGCTCCTGACTGAAAGTAACCACCTGAGCTTCGTATACGAGGAAAGTGAATGCTCTTTAGTTGTGCTGAACACAACGGAGCAGGACAGTGGAGTCTACACATGTACTGCACGCAATCTGGCTGGAGAAGTGTCTTGCAAGGCTGAACTTGTGGTTCGTGCAGGTATGTGATGTCGTACTAGCAGGGATGAGCATCCAAATGTTAGCTCGTCGGAAGCCCTGGACATCAAGAATAGGCAAATAGCCTTGTTTCCTAGGTGCTCCTGGAGCTTGGTAGATATCAGGAAAGTCTTAAGATTTTTGCTGCTCTAATCGAACCCAGCGTTTTTGAGGTCAGTTATTGAAAGGCTCAAGACCGGAATTTGGAGGGCAAAACTTCCAATTATTTTTTTATTAAGGGCAGAAGATTAGATTAACGTGGAAACACCTAGATATCTTAGTTTTACCTGCAGAGTGACCAATGACAGCTCTCTTGCATATCAGAGGTCATTCTTTCTAGCCTGACTGAGACATCAAATAGTGGGTTTTCTCGCTGAACTTTAAGCAAGTGACAAGATTCATAGTTCTACAGCCAAGTCTCTGATACCCTGTAGAGCAGACATGTCAAACACAAGGCCCGGGGGCCGGATCCGGCCTGCGAAGCCATCCTGGAAACAGTGAGGGTATGGCCCCCACTGCCTTGGCCCTGGCCCAGAGACCCTCCTTCTGCCAGAGACCCTCAGATCTGTCCCACTCCTGCCCAGGCCCCCATAGGCACCCTTGTAGAGCTGGCCATGCCCACCCAGTAGGCCATATGCACTCTAGCCATGCCCACCCACTAGGCCACACCCACCCGGCCCCCTGAGGGCAACCGCAATGCTGATGCGGCCCTCAATGAAATTGAGTTTGACACCCCTGCTGTAGAGGATTCATGTCATCCCTATCCCGTTCGTAACTTGTCAGCTGCATGTGGTTTAGGAAGGCTGGAATTCAAATGAATGCGCCTGTAATACTGTAGTAAAGAGTTAAAGAGGCCCAAGAGAACTTAAAAAGAAGTTGGAGGGAAAAGCCCTGGGCTTTTGTAATAAATATTCTTTTCTTCCTCTCCTCCGTCCATCTCTCCTTTACCACTTTGACGTCTTATTGATCTCCAGCCATACCAGACTCGGAGGCTGCACGAGCAGAAGAAGAATCACACACAGCCCGCCGTCTTGCTGACTATTATGATGTCCACGAGGAGATCAGCAGGTGAGACAAAGAGGGAAAGAAGCGGAGGAAGCTCAGATAGGCAGCAACTCTGACTTGTTGGGTTGGGACTTTTTTATTGGGGATGCAGATGGGGACAGGTTTAGGCTAAGGCTGAGTAGTCACTGGCCTAGGACTCAAAAGCGGGGGGTGGGGTGTCAACAACCCCCCCACTCCTTCCAAATCATTCTAAAAACATGAATCAGTGGCTGGCAGAGCTGTCAATCAGTGTGGCTTGGGAGTGTCCCATTCTCCTGAGCTAGCACTGGATAGTAATAATGTGAGATCCATTTCTATTTTCCAGTAGTGTAGGTTCAGACATACATGGTGAATCTGAATTGATATTTCTCATCTTCAAGCATAGGGTTACTCAGAAAAACTGGGTTTTACCTGGATTCCCACTTGATTTCTGAACAATAGTTGTAAGTTTTTCCCTAGTCATACTTAGAGTCTTGGTGGAGCAGTGGGCTGATGCCTCCTTAAGTAACACCAGCTGCCTGCAATTAGTGCAGGTTCGAGTCCCACCAGGCTCAAGGTTGACTCAGACTTCCATCCTTCCGAGGTAGGTAAAATGAGGACCCAGATTGTTGGGGGCAATTAAGCTGACTTTGTAATAATGCCACTTGGGGGGGCGCGAAAGCCCTAATAAAGCAGGCATATACATAGAACGAAGGCTATTGCTAAGCACATTGATTTGTGCTTTAGATTGTAAGCCGCCCTGAGTCTTCGGAGAAGGGCGGGATATAAAAAAAAATAGTTAGTACTTAAAACTTACCGTATTTTCCGGCGTATAAGACGACTTTTGAACCCCTAAAAATCACCTCAAAAGTTGGGGGGTCGTCTTATACGCCGGGTCGTCTTATACGCCAGAAAAAAACCACCTTCAGATCTTTTTTCTGCTGGGCGGCGGGATCGCTGGGTGAATGGAGGCAGGCGATGGCGACCCGTGGTTAAGCGGCCGACGGCGAACGGCGAACGGGCAAACTCTCGTCTGCTTCTGGGGCGGCTACTGCAGCTGCTGCCGTTGCTCTCTCAAGGACTGGCCGTGCTAGCGCCTCCAATGCTGGCTGACAGGTCCCTGATGAGAGGAGCGGGACTAGCCCGCGCCCGTCTCGAGCAGCCGCTGCCGGGGGTGACTTCGTCGTCCTTCCCCAGCGACAGGAAGTTTTCTTGAGTCCTTTGCCGCCGCCACGGCCGCCGCCTCTTTGCAGAAACACGACTCCCGCTCGGCTGGAGCCCTGGGCTGAATGGAGGCAGGCGATGGCGACCCGTGGTCTCGTCAGCTTCTGGGGCGGCTACTGCAGCTGCTGCCGTTGCTCGCTCAAGGACTGGCCATGCTAGCACCTCCAATGCTTGGCTGTCAGGTCCCCGACGAGAGGACGGGCAGGCAGTCCCCAGAGGCGCCCCACTCGACCATAGGAAGGGAGAGCCTTTGCTCCCGCCGAGGCATCGCCTGACTCGCGCTGACCACAAGAATTGCTTGCTCGGA
The DNA here is from genome assembly GCF_947247035.1 of Vipera ursinii. Classification (NCBI taxonomy): domain Eukaryota; kingdom Metazoa; phylum Chordata; class Lepidosauria; order Squamata; family Viperidae; genus Vipera; species Vipera ursinii. The sequence goes on along the minus strand of NC_139512.1, from coordinate 119,737,021 downwards.
GTGCGGAACTGAGAGCAGCAGCGCAGCAGGCGAGAGAGCTCAGAGACAATAAGGCGAGGCACCCCTTTGGCAGGAAAGGAGCAAAGCTGGGCCAATCACAGAGCAGGCGGAGCAGGGAAACAGGGAGGGAAACGGAGCAGGGAGGAAAGGGAGCTTGATTTAAAAGGCAGTGGCGTAGCGTGGGGGGTGCAGGGGGGCCGGCCGCACCGGGCGCAACATCTGGGGGGCGCGACCGGCGGGCTAGGGCAAGGCTGCTCGCGAGCGAGGGGTATCTGTGCCTGCGCCGACACAGAAACGCTTCTCTCTCCGGGTGGGGGAAGGCTCGGCGGCTCCCTGGGTCTATATACGCCTCTGTATGCGCACGCCGCCGCGCGCTCCCGCGAACGAGAAAGAAAGAACGGCAGCGGCGGCGTCTGCGAGCCTCGCCAGCGGCGGCGTTCCTCGGTGTGGGCGTGCCTGCGTCTTTGGGTGTGAGGCTTTCGGAGAGGCTGCCTTTGGCTCCTGATACTTGCAGCTGGTGTAAAAGAACAAGTCTGTGAAAGCGGGCGAGAATTTCAGGGGGGTGGGGGGGACGGGAGATCGCGGGAGGCTCGATTCTTCTCACGCGAGGGGGGCGGCTGCCTGCTGGCTCGTCTCGGCCAGCACCGCCCAGCGGAAGCGCATTCCCCCCGGGGGGAGAGCGGTGCTGGTGACAGGTGAGTCCAGTGGGCGCGAGGCCCTCCCCCCGGGCAGCGGCAGGACGGCCCAGCGCCTGCAGGACGGCCAGCAGCCCCACGCGCAGCAGCAGCTGCAGCGAGAGCTGCAAACGCAGGAATAATGTGGAATGTGTGGATGGTGCTCGCCGTTGCCTTATCGGCCTGCGTCTCGGGCGAGGCGGTAAGAGGTTGTTTTAATTTCATTTGGGGAGGGTGAAGCAGGGCAAGAAGCAGTTGCAAGGAGTGCTTGCGTGGATTCGGACGATTTCCATCCCCTTGGTCAGTGGTTGCCTCGCCTTTCCTGCTCTAACTCTTGGGGAACTTTTCCCGTCTTCTCCGTTCTGCATTAACCGGCAATTTAGCTCGATCCTGGGGCGCCTTGCACTGAACTCCCCTTTCTTGGTTCAGAAACTGGCTTCAGCCTCAAATTGGAGAAAGAGGGGCGGCGGGACGGGGATCAATCCGGAGCGGGAGGAAGGATGAGACGCCCCCGCTGTTCCCACATCTGCTGCGCAGAAGTTTTGCTAAGGTCATTTGCAAAGATCAAAACTTTTTAAACAGGAGGGGCACGGGGTTTTCGGCTCTGCTTAATGGTATGTGAAACGGGGGAAGGGAAGAGGAGAAAGCCATTATATTTTTATTTGACGGGTAGAAAATGTTTTTTTCCTCCTGGGATTTTTTTTTTCTTTGTGGGGGGAGCAGACTTCTGAACTCGAGGGGCCTTAGTTCTTTGTAAAGACTATCGATAACTCTTGGGATACGTTTTTTATTTAAACAAAAAGCTGTCCGAAAATTGCAGATGGAAAGAGATGGGATAAGAACATCGAAAGACAGGACCATAAAAACAATCCTTTGAAAGGGGGGGTGCACGTGAGTGTTAGAGTGGTGATTTAACACTCCAGTTAAAACTGTCTAGCGTATTTTTCATTCAAACCTCTCCTTCATTACTTCAGTCTGTTGAATTCAATGGAGGACTCTAGGAGAACATGATACCATGGTGATTCTGAATGTGACAGTTTTGGATCTGTTTGCAAATCCAGTCTGGCATCACTGAGTTGTGTTTGATTGATCCAAACGGAATTTTGGATTATGACGGACAGGGAGGGCAGGGCATGTAAGTATTTTCCGGCGTATAAGACAAAAAACCTTGAAAAACTTCTTAAAAGTAGGGGGTCGTCTTATACGCCGGGTCGTCTTATACGCCGGAAAATACGGTACTTAAAAGTTAGCAAAACAGCTGTAAAGTGAATCTGGCTTCCCCATTGACTTTGCTTGTCAGAAGGTCACAAAAGGGGAATCGCATGATTCCGGGACACTTGCATCTGTCATAAACACATGCCAGTTGTCAACCGTCCAAATTTTGATCACCTGACCGTGGGGATGTTGCAGTGATCAGAAGTGTGAAAAGCGGTCACAAGCCACTTTTTTCAGTGCTGTTGTAACTTCGAACGGTCACTAAATGAATGGTTGTAAGTTGAGGACTACCTATAACTGCCTTCATGTTAAGATACAGTTAGTCCTCACTTACTGGCTGCCTTGTTTAATGCAGCAATTCCTTTCCTTTACGACTCTTGCAGCATTTCACAGTCATGGGATCACCATTTGGGAACTTCATAACAAGCAAATAGAGAAGGCAGAAATAAAACCATAAGTTGCAGTCAGATGACATGTCAGTTAATGACTGTGGCATTTTTTAAAAAAAATAGCTGAAGGCAAAGTAAGGTGGTCAGCGTGTCAGGATCACGCGATGTTTCCCTTAGTGCAGTGTCCTTTAGCAACCAAGTTGCTGGACACAATTGTGGTTGCTAAGTGAGGTCTACCCCTGGTATCTTCCCCCTTCTTGTTACGCCATTTAAGTCAGCTTCAAGGTACATCACACCTGCCAGGCTTTCACATCCATGGCTTTGGAGGGGAGTCGGGTGTTTTGCGTGACTTAAAACAGAGCCAATAGAGGCAGAATAGGGATCAATGATGGGGATGGCCAGTGTGGTGTAGAGGTTAAGATTGCAGACTACAGACCAGGAGACCATGAGTTCTAGTCCTGCCTTAGGCACGGAACCAGCTGAATTACCTTGGGCACAGTCACCCTCTCTCAGCCCTTAGAACAAGGCAAAGGCAAACCCTTTCTGAAAATGTATTGAACACGTCCTAGTTGTCACCAGGAATCATGACTAATAATATTAGAACAGAACAGAATAGACTAGAATAACAGAGTTGGAAGGGACCTTGGAGGTCATCTAGTCCAAACCCCTGCTTAGGCAGAAAACCTTATACCATTTCAGACAATTGGTTGTCCAATCTCTTCTTAAAAACTGCCCGTGTTGGAGCATTTACAACTTCTGGAGGCAGGTTGTTCCGTTAATTAAATTTATAGTATAGTATAGTTTTAATCAATATAGGTTAAAATAAAGGAAAGATGGACAGCATTTCATTTTCTAGAACTATTTCTACAGTGGCAATGCTTTGTAGCTCAATCCCTATGCAATGTCATTTGACCTATTAATGAATGTGACACACTGGGGAGAAAAATATTTATGTGGAATCCTTCAGTTCAGACGTTTCTTAGTGAGGGCTGGATAACCTGGATTTTGTGCTCTTCTAAGCAGTGCTCCACATTTCTGTATCAGATCTCCATCCAAATTGAATGTAATCTTTTGCTCAACTTCCCCACCTTTTCACTCCATCTTCCACTTCATTGGCCTGGAGCCAGAGCAGAGTGACATAGCTTAGCAAAACAAGCGCAGCAATAAGGAGCGTAGTTGCCTGATGTTTCACAATGTCTTGTTTTCCAGGGGAGCCTTCTCATACGTGCGGCGAGTGACCCAGAAAAGCACCGGCTTGGCTTTTGCTGCAAAGTTCATCCCATGCCGGGCCAAAGCCAAAAAATCAGCCCGTCGTGAGCTTGGCATTTTAGCTCAGTTGGACCATGAACGTATTGTTTACTTCCATGATGCCTTTGAGAAGAGGAACGCCCTCATCATCATTACAGAACTGTATCCTCTTTCATTCGTAGGGCTCTGTGGGCAGTGCAATGATCTGGGCAATAGCCTGTTTTGGTATCATTGGGGTAAGAGTATGTGGGTATGCCCCTGGATATGCTGTTTCTGGTCCTGACAGTTCTAAGCATCTATACGTTAGGACACGGCCAAGGGAAACTTACTATGTGGGGTCACTTCTGTAGGAAGCCACTAGCTTTTTAAAGCCATTGTTTCCTTGAATGGACTCTTTAGCTGCACTGGAGAAGAACTGCTTGAGCGCATGGCGAGGAAGTCCTCTGTGAGCGAATCTGAAGTAAGTGCCAGCTCAAATAATCAATATAGGTTCTCCGAAGCATTTCGACTTGTTCATTGTCCTGGAATTTATTAATTTTTTAAAAAAGAAACAAATTACCCCAGTCTTTACCAATAAAGCATCCCAAGTAGTTGACACTAAATTGAAAATGCGAAAGAGCCTTTGTGCCAAAACACAATATAAACCGTGCAGATCATCTTCCTGTGTTAGATTATATTCAGGATTAATAGATCTAATCAGCAATTAGTAAATTAAAAAGATGTTTAATCTTGTGCAAAAAAAAAGAGAGGGCAAAGAAAATACTAGGTGTATCACTCTATTGCATGTAGCTCAGAACACCGTCTGCTCAGTGGTGGGATTCAAATATGTGAACAACCGGTTCTCTGTGTGGATGCCGCTTCCAGAAGTCCATTCTGGGCCTGGACAACAAAAAAATTAGCTACCCTTTCTGCCAAACTGGTGCAAACTGGCTGAATCCCACCACTGCATCTGCTCTACTTTCAGTGCTAGGAAGACCTGGTCAAAAGCCAGGTGGCTTTTAAGTATCCAGAGTCATTAAAGTCTTAGGTTTTGTTTGGGAATGAATCAGAAGCCCTTGAAATTGTTGTTCTCTCACACCTGCCTCCCTCGCTCCTTCAACTCAGTCTTTACTTCTGGTGACTGCCTGTGCAATTTTCCCTCAACCTTTTTAAAAGCGATTTGCCATTTCCTCTTCCCAAGACTGAGAGAGAAGTGGCTGGCCTAAAGTCAGCCAGTCTCCTGGTTTCTAGTCCAGTGTTGTGATTCAGGGTCAGCCTGTGGGTTCGGCAGTTGGGTCGGACGATTCAGAGGAGGAGGAGGGGGGTGTTGGAGAGGTTGCTGAGGGTGTTGGAGAGCTTGCTGATGAGAGCCCTCAGCCAGGCCCCTCCCACCTGGCTACGACGCAGACCCAGCTGTGTGAGCCTGACAGCGTGGATGAAGATGACCCACAGCTGGCCCTGTTCAAGGACACCCGATGCAGGAGGCAGTAAATCAGGAGTAAACAGAGGAAGGCAATGGGGCACCTCGGAAGGAGGCAGAGAGAAGCCACGCCCTGAACTGTTTAAAAGGGGAATGCGTGGGAGGGCTGGTTTGCTGAAGGCAACCGTTTGAATAGCTCCTGTTTCATGGTTCGTGTTTGCTCTCTTTGCTCTGTTTTATGTTAATAAATTTGGCAGGCTTAGTTCCAGCCTCTTGCCTTCTTGTAAAAGGGGTTGTCCCTGCCTTTTCTGCAGGGCCGGTAGCAGGCTGGTACAGAACATCCAGTGCCTTTAACCATTACATCAAAATGGCTTTTAAAAACTCGTAATACATATTGCAAAAATAAATAAATAAAAAAACGTTACTAGAACTTAGGCATTTAAGCTGTCTCTGCACAGCTAGGCCCCATATCCGCTCTCGTTCAAGATTACGAATGTGGCCAGAGAGATTGCGGTGCCATTTCTCATGCTGGGTGAAGCTCCCGCTACTACCATAACCTCTGCCTTGTCGTGATTAAGGATTGGTTTGCTTGTTATTTGCCTCTATGGCTAATCCCCAACAGTCGTTCAACCTTAGGTGACTTCATATGAATTGCATCCTATGAATGGAAATTTAGAGATGGCGATATTTAGAAGAACTGAGGATGCCTCGTTTTGAATTTGGGGCAGAACAGCACTCCATTGGCACTAATTTTGGAAAGGTCTCTCCAGACAAACCAAAACTAGAACGGTGTTCCTGCTCCAACTGCAAACAGGTTATCCAAAAGGATAATGATGCAGAAAGCTTGGGGGGGGGGGACAAGCAACACTTGTTCTCCTCCTCCTCCTCAAGGAAAGGGTTTCAGCTAGGCAACCAAAGTAAATTCAGCACCAGTCTCAGCACAAAGTATTGGATGAGTGAGGGATGGGAAGAGGAAGCACCTGTTTGCTTGACAGTGAACATGGAATTACATTTGATTGTACGGACACCTCTAATGCCATTGGGTTTTTTTTTTCCCCGATGCAGATCCGCTGCTACGTGAGGCAGGTCCTGGAGGGAATTTGTTACCTCCACCGCAATGGCATCTTGCATCTTGACATTAAGGTGAATCTGCTCCAGCATGCTTGCAGCCTCACTTGGTTTTCTGAACGTTTAACCTATTTTGGCATGAAAGTATAATACTCTGGCTAGCTACCACATTCACTGCATGTTGTATAAGAATTCAGTGAATGCAGTTCTCCTCTCTGCAGAGACAGTGGAAATTACCAGCTAAATCTTACTTTGGGTTGGCTAGCATCTTTAGCACACGCACGGAGAAACCATATGTCAAAATGGACATGCCTTAATGTTCCATGATGCTAGCTACCATCTAGCAGGCATGCATGGCAAGTCCATAAAGAATTCAGTTGCTTAGGAGTATCTGGAAAAGCTTATTGCTTTCCTAAGCTTTGGATCTGGGGTGGTTTCTCTTACTCTTCATTGTTCAGCAAAAGGAAGAAGTAGGCTGGATTTACTCTCAGTTGGGGACATGTCACTTTTCCACCAGATCTGAGTGCAGTAGGTTAATGCAGTATTTCTCATCCTCAGAACTTTTAAGCGTGGACCCCAGGATGCAGGCTGGGGGATCTTGAGAGTTGAAGTCCACATATCTTAAAGTTGGTAAAATTGAGGATTACTTGGCTAATGAATGGTCTGTAAAAAAGTTCTGATCAACATAGGAAGTAAAAGCCAACTGAAGTTAATGTTAACTTGCTTTCTGGAAAAAAAAAGGTTCCAAAGCTAATGATGAGACTTCACCTTTGAAAAAACAATTGTATATAAATATAAATAATGATTTTCTGTTTCTTCTCTCTCTCCTTATTTCTAGGGCTATATTGCCTCAGATATAGTATGAGAGAGTGAGAAAGGGCACAAACAAAACCCAAACTGGATGTTTTTTATCATTTGTTCATTTTCTGACATTCTTTTCCATTGGAGCTTTTTCATCTCCTCTTAGTGGGGAAGCAACATTACTCCTATGGCTAGATATACAAGCCGATTCCTGGCAGAGGCATCTTAAATTAATCAGAGAGGATTAGAAATTCTGAACCCCTGGCATGTCCTTTTAATAGGACTGTGCACAATGCTTCTTGGGAGGTGTAATTTGAATAGAACAAAAAGGAACAGGTCTTGAATGGCTGAAAAAAACTAGCTGCTATTGTGTAAGCTTTTGCTTTTATAAAATAAACCTTATTGAAATTTTGCCTCACGTCTATCAAACAGAACAAAGTGGGCCTTCAGGAACACAGGCATTGCAATACTTTTTCTCATTTCAAGATGGCAACCACTTTTATGAACTATTGCCTCAAATTACATTGCTAAAGGTTGCAGAGAAAAGCTAAATGGATATGTAGGAAGAACTGAAGTATAGTTTGCTGGTTTGGCTGCTATTTGATGAATGGTAGAACTGAAATGGAGTCACCATTTTTTTTCCTTCCTATAAATGTTTCTAAGAGAACAGGATAACATAGAAATAGTATTTCAGCTGTTATATGAATTACACCTCCTGTGGCAAGTAGGCAGTAATTTGCATTTACTGGCAAAATTTCAGGGAGTTCTGGAAAAAAACAGAAATCATGAAGGTGGAATATAACCAGTAGAAAAAGAAGTGCACCAACATTTTGAGCTAATATTACACATTTGGATATTTCGGGAGCAGATTGTAGAATTAATCACACAAATGGTTGACATATAAAAATGGCCAATCATAAATAGTTTTCTTTGGGGAAAGAAACGAGGGCTTTTTCTCCTACCTACGTTACATTTTTTTTCCAGGTTTCCTTGTCTATGGCACAATTCAGTTTTGGCCTCCTCTTTTCTTTCCCATTATCAGATTTTTGTGATATCAGAAATGGAAATGGTAGTGTGGATTTGGAACGGTTAATTAGCCCTGAAGCAAGGAAAGCTAATAGTTCAAAAGCATTTTTGTCAAATTGCAGGAGTTTGGATTGTTCAGCATACTGGGGGAAAATGGAAAGTTGCTTGACAAGGGAGTTTCTGAGATTTTCTAGTAAAAGAAGGTTTGGCATTAAGAGTTTTAAGGAAGATATGGAAGAAACAAAATTGATGATAATTTCTATTACTTTCTCCAATTTTGTTCAGAAATAGACATTAAGAAATGCACTTTTATCAGTGTCCATGGGCTGAATAATGCAAAGAAGTTGTAGGAAATCTTCTGGAGAAGGAAGTAACTGTGGTAACCTCTGGTCAGCTAACAGGAATCTAAGGTCTGGTTTTGACTGGAATGCTATTTTAACTTTTTAAAATTATTTCCTTTTTGTTTCCCCCTGTAGCCTGAAAACCTATTGCTGGCTGAACCAGGCAGTGATCAGGTGAGAATCTGTGACTTTGGCAACGCCCAGGAACTGACGCCAGATGAACCACAGTACTGCAAGTATGGAACCCCTGAATTTGTTGGTCCTGAGATTGTCAGCCAGAGTCCCGTGTCCGTGGTCACCGATGTCTGGTAAATTGGAGCAACTTACACATCGTGATGTTTATCTTTGGGCACATCCCTGAATATAGATGTGGAGAAGGGACTTAAAGAGTATCATCTAGAGCAGGGGTGTCAAACTGCCGGCCTGTGGGCCAGATGCGTCATGGCAAAACTGCACCCACCCATTGCCGGCAATGGCAAAAAAGTCACGATATTTTTTTAAGGTTTTGAAGGACACGTCACGTGATGTTGCGAGTTTGACACCCCTGATCTAGAGGTTTTAAGATATCGGAAAACAACCACAGCTCAAAATTGGTTCTAGGGCGATGACTGCTGCCTTAGGGCAATGTTTTTGTATTTCTGCTTAAGATCGCTAGCTTCATGAAGAGCCTGGGGGACGGAGGTGACAGGAGAAAATGCCAAACATCTCAGCACCACAGATTATTTAGGATTCATAATTTCGCCTTCGGGGTGACATAAATCAGGTTTTTATGTCAGAACTGAAACCGCCCTAGGAAATGTGAGACAAGATTGTGGAATGAGATCATGGTACACAACATTCTTCACCGTGCTAAAGTGTGCTTGTTTGAATTAAGAGTTGGATTTTTTTTCCCTTCAAAACCTTTCAAAAAAAAATCCCAGGGACTCAGAACCCAGGACTTCTGAATTTATATTGATTAGCTTTTTTAGATTTTCCAGGTATAGATGCCATTACTAGATGGCCGTATCAAAGCAGTGAAATTCTCTCTCTCATCTCTCTTTACAGGCCTGTGGGAGTCATGACATATCTATGGTAAGCCCCAGGTTTGGGGAGTTAATCCAGCACTCAGAACCTTTCCACTTCCCATATAATAGTGAATAAGTGGCACCTAAGTGGGGTTTTCTTTGTTCATCTGATTATAGTCTGGCCTGGCATTCCTTTCTCTTTGGATTGTTCTCATGCTGCAGATTATGCCCTGGGGAAACCTAGAAAAGCTACTACAATTCATTGGCCCCACTCTAGAATTGTTTGCTGTACACAGTGAGCAGATAAGGAAGCCCCAGACTTTATCCCACCAATGCCTTTTGAGCAGCTGCTAAGGATTTGCTGACTGTTCCCTCTCCTAGTCTCACAGGGATCTCCCCTTTTGTGGGTGAAAATGACAAGACCACACTCATGAACATCCGCAACTACAATGTGGCTTTTGAGGAGAGCATGTTCACCGGATTGACCAGGGAGGCCAAAGGCTTTGTTATCAAGGTGCTGGTTAATGATCGCCTGTAAGTAATAGTTGCTACAGGGGATATGGTGGTCTGTGGGGTGGGGTTGGGGTTTGTAAATTGCACCACTTCCCTGTACTAATAGACGGGCTGAAAGGAAACTTCTCCCAAAGTCACAGTGCCACAGGTGAAAAAAGCTCTGAATAGGGTGAAAACAAAATCCAGACATGCATTACAGATAATTTAGAGTTAAAATCCTAAAGAAAACAAGTGTATTGACAACTGATACTTTCACTGCAATTTCTTTGGCCACCCATTAACTCTGTGTGTGTATCAGTACTTAAATTTATTTATTGTCATTTAAGGGGTGTGATGGCTCAGCGGTTAAAGATGCTGAGCTTATCAACTTGAAAGCTGACAGCCCAGGTTCAAGACACCGCGTTATGGGGTGAGCTCCCATTACTTGCCCCAGTTTCTGCCCACCCAGCCGTTCAAAAGCAGGCAAATGCAAGTAGATAAATAGGTACCACTTTGGTGGGAAGGAAAACAGCATTCCGTGCACCTCAGCATATACCGGAAGTCAGGTTGGCCACATAGTCCCAGAAGCGTCTTTGGAGAATGCTGGTAAGCAATTGAGATGAGCACCATCTCTTAGAATCGGATACAACTGGACAGAAGAATCCTTCACTTTTACCTTTATTGCCATTTGATCTTGTCTATTAATAAAACAAAAAATCAAAATTCAAGGTGTTTAAGCGAGATTTATTACAATCATCCCAAACTTTGGGACTTTCAAGTGCCTTAAAAAGGTTGAGAACTTTTCATAAAGTCAGTTGGTTGGAGCCTCAGGAAGGATTGGATGAGTTTGTGAACTTTGTTTTCTCTCAGTTTTTCACTCTTTTGCACACTGTTGACTTCAGTTCATTGGCCTTGATCTTTTAAAATAATTTTTGCTAAATTTTGTATGAAGTTCAGTGAATATTTCCCCAAATTTATTATTATTATTATTATTATTATTATTATTATTATTATTATTATTATTATTATTATTTATTAAACTTATATACCGCCCTTCTCCCGCAGGACCCAGGGCGGTTCACAAGGCAATTAAAACAACATCACAATACAAAAATTAATAACAATTAAAATAGATTAAATTATCCTTAATTAAAATCTAAAACCCCTATAACTCTGATTAAAAACCCAATTAAGGTAAAGGTAAAGGTTCCCCCGCACATGCGTGCTAGTCGTTTCCGACTCTAGGGGCCGGTGCTCATCTCCGTTTCAAAGCCGAAGAGCCAGTGCTTGTCCGAGGACGTCTCCGTGGTCATGTGGCCGGCATGACTAGACGCCAAAGGCGCACGGAACGCTGTTACCTTCCCACCGCAGTGGTCCCTATTTTTCTACTTGCATTTTTACGTGCTTTCGAACTGCTAGGTTGGCAGAAGCTGGGACGAGTAACAGGCACTCACTCTGTTACGCGGCACTCGGGATTCGACCCGCCAAACTGCCGACCTTCTGATCGACAAGCTCAGCGTCCTAACCCACTGAGCCACCGCGTCCCTAAAAACCCAATTACAATAAGTTAAAAATTAAAAATTCTCAGTCCTGGCCGGAAAGCTCAAAGAGCCAGGTCTTCAGGTCCCGGCGGAACGAACGAAAATCAGGGGCAGTCCTAAGCTCTACGGGTAACTGGTTCCAGAGGGCAGGCGCGCCCACAGAAAAGGCCCTCCCCTTGGGCATTGCCTGCCGGCAGTCCTTTGCCGGCTGCACCCTGAGAAGGCCCTCCCTGTGGGAGCGCACAGGACGAAGGGAACTTGATGCCGGCAGCAGGTGTTCCTGCACGGGGATGTGGCATTTCGGAGATGGCTAATAAGTATCTAACAACCCACCTCCTCCTTGTGCATACTTTGCTCCCTCCCTCTCCATCCGTATCAGTTTTATTTTAACTGAATTTTAAATTGAAGATCCCTCGTGATTGTTTTAGTATTTGACAGTGAATTTTAATTGAGTGTAAGCTGCCTAGAGTGGCCTCTGGTGAGATGGGTGCCATACAAGTTTAAACAAACAAACAAACAAACAATAATGCAAGCAGTCTTACCTCAGATGCATATTCTTGCAAACAGTTTACAGATTTTTCCTTCATATTTTAGCAAACAATGTCACAACATTTAAAACCATGCATTAACCAGGGTTATAACATATGACATTAAAGAAAGTCACAGTCCAGTGAGAAATAATGCAGTGTCTTTCCGACCCCTGGGAAGTTGTACGAGGAGAAATTCTTTTGATAAAACAAAGAAGGTATTCAGCTGGGGATGGCCAAACTGGGAAGAACATAATCTTATTTGCTGGAATGCAGCCAACTCCAACTTTGTCATTTCCCTGTGCTAATGAACGCCACTTAATCTGCACATTAATCCTCCTTACCTTTTCCAAATAGGAGGCCTAATGCGGAGCAGACCCTGGAACATCCCTGGTTCAAGGTGAGTCCTATTAAAATAAGCTGCCTGCCTCTCTTGGGAAAGAACTGGGGAACCTATTCGGGGTTTTGAGCTCTCTCTCCCTCTCCCTCTCTCCCTCCCTCCCCCTCCCCCTCTCCCTCTCTCCCTCAGAAGCCCAGCAGGCTTGGGCTTCTCCCATAAACACTGAGAACGAAACTCATTGTGTCCAGTTGCTTCACTCTTTACCGCCCATTTTCCCTTCCAGACGCTGGCCAAGGGCAAGAGTATCAGCACAGATCATCTCAAGCTGTTCATATCTCGCAGGAAGTGGCAGGTAAAGAAAAAAATATCTCCTAGCGATGTGGCGGCAGTTCTTTGGTGGTTTGACTGGGGGGAGGTTGCCATTTTGCTCAGCCAAAAATAATGGGGAAGGAAGGAGAGAGAGGTTCTGCTAGGCCAGGGGTAGGCAACCTCGGCTCTTTTATGACTCATGGACTTCAACTCCCAGAATTCCTGAGTCAGCTATGCTGACTCAGGAATTCTGGGAGTTGAAGTCCATGAGTCATAAAAGAGCCGAGGTTGCCTAACCCTGTGCCAGGCATAATCCGAGCAGCTCTCAGCTGCTCTTCAAGAAAAAAAAAATGAATTCCATTTCTGACATCCATGCTGTAGTTTAGAAAAATTCATACAGGGAAATGGGAAAACTGAGAAATCCCAGTAAATTGCAATGATTTGTAATCCTTGTGTTCGTTTACAAATTTATTATTAATGCGTGGCATCACAGAGGTGAAAACCCACTTTTCCTCTCTCCCAACACAATTTTTCATTCCTACCCTGATGTTGTAGGAATAAGCCCCATTAAAAACAGCAAAACAAAATTCTGAATTGTATTTTATATATATTTAAAGTATGTGGTGACAGCATTCAGAGTAACGTACATTAGAAGTAGCTAAGTTTGATATTAAATACTATAAAACAGTGAATTAGAAAAGTAGTGGATAGCCACTTATTAGAAAAGATCAAAATAGAGAATTGCACTGTTAGCCGGTGATAAGCAAGAATGTTGACGGGTCATGTACTTTTTATTCTCTATTATATATCACACTTTTCATGTGTTTTTCATGGACCTCTTTAGAAAACGTTAATGCAGAAAAAGTACAGACGTGGTTTTACATGTTTGTAGAAGACATATTTGCTTTTTCCAAGGCTGACCGAAATTGTGTCGTTTTAAAGAGGGGCCGCTTTAGGTGGAAGTCAGATCAAAAGGTTGGCATCACAATTACAGATCAAAATTTAGTAAAGCAAATTAGAGATTCAAATTGTGCACATATAAAGAGGATATATAATGCTTTAATTGAATTGGATTCGGAAACGGAACTGGTTAAAGACTGCATGATAAAGTGGGCACAAAATATTCAGGAACCAATTTTGCTGGACACCTGGGAAATAATTTGGGTCAGAAATGTTAAATTTACCCAGGCTCAAAATTTAAGAGAAAATTTTTATAAAATGTTTTATAGATGGCATCTGGATCCCAAGAAGTTGTCCAATATGTATCCTAATGTACAGTCTAAATGCTGGAGGTGTGGTAGTTTAGAAGCTACCTATTTTCACATGTGGTGGACTTGTAGAAATATAAAAGCTTTTTGGATTAAAATTTGGTGGAACATTCAAAAGATTTTTAAGAGAAAGATAAAGTTCTCCCCGCAATTGTTTTTATTGGGCATTGTTGTAGATTGTGATGTTAAAGAAACTAACTTGATGTTGAACATGATAACGGCAGCACGGTTACTGGTGGGACAATATTGGAAGAAGGATAGTTTGCCCACTGTAGAAGAATGGGTGTTTAAAGTTTCGAATCTTGCAGAAATGTCTAAGATTTCTGCTTATCTGAAGGAACATTCACAGGAAAGATATATTTCAGTTTGGAGGAGATGGATAAATTATATTCAAAACAAATATGGAACTAAAAAGTACCATTTAGCTTATGAGTAGATTTTAGTGGGATATTGTTATTGGTACATTGTTTGTAGTTATGTTAAAAGAGAGTTAAAGCGCATTATGAATTTGGTTAATTGTATATTATGCATAATTTTTATTTAGAATATGATTATTGTAACTATAATCCTGTATTTAGCTCTGGGAAGTGGGGGGGGGAAGTGGGTGGGTTTTGGGGTGGGAGGGGTTTGGGGATATATTGTAAAATTTTGTTTTTGTAAAACTCTTTAATAAAAAAAAAAGAGGGGCCGCTTATTCTATTTAAACGGGTCTTGAAAAAAAACATTTTAGCCTAGCAAATATTTTGCCTGCTTAAGTACTGTACAGAACAGGGTGGGGGATGTTATTACTGGATAGGCACAGCAACCAAACCTATAAGGTGGAAGAGATGGGAGATTTCTACGTTTTTTCCTGAATCCCAGCTCACTTTTTCTCTCTGTCCTTCCTACGCTTTTTTTACACAGCGCTCCCAGATTAGCTACAAGTGTAACATGGTGCCGCGACCGATCCCTGAGCTTCTAGAGGACACATCCACCCACTTGTCTATCGCTGTGCCACGTCTCCTAAAGGAAACATCAGTCCTGTCCTCCTCTTCGGATTCTGATGACCCTGAGGAGCTGCCCTACATTCCTATGCCCCACCAGCCTGAGTTTTCGGGTTCCCGCGTGTCCCTCACCGAGATTCCCACAGAGGAGGAGCCTGTGGGTCCAGATGGGGCTCCAGCGGAGGAGGATACATCCATGGATTGGCAGGATGAAGAGCAGAGAGGTACTGTGGCTCCCAAGAGAAAGGAAGACGTAGAGTCATCCGTGAGGAGGCCCCAAAAACGTTCCACGGAGGCTGACGCCCTGGGCTCTTTGGAAGAGGAGACTAGTGACATCCAGAAAAGGCCAGAGAAAAGGAGGGCACTGAAGAAAGGCTCCAGTCTGGACTCTCCAGATGCATCTGACAAAGCCTCACAGAAGGGAGGGCTGCGCCGAGGCAGTTCTGCAGATAGCGCCCTTTTGCTCAACCTTCCCTCAGATGAAGCGGAGTCCCCCTCCCGCCCGATCTTGACCAAAGCGGCCTCCATGGAGCTGCCCCGTCGCAGCCCCAGCCCTGGCACATTGTATCGTAGGAAAGGTGGCCTCCCCGAGGAAGAATATGCTCAGCGCCTGGAGCTCATGCGTCAGCGCTTACTGCGAGGCAGTCCTGTGGATGGCAAACTGAGTGGCTTGCGGGGGCCCCTGCTGGAGACCCTGGGCCTTGAGAAGAAGGTCCCGAGGCCTCCCCGGTTAGAAAAACAGATGTCCCCAGGGCAAAAAATGGTGCGTGCAGCTTCTAGTGAGACAGCCCCACAGCACTTGCCCCCAGAGGGACGCCTCCTCCAAAAAAGTAGCTCCTTCAGCCAGGGTGACGGGGAGCCTGTCACCCTGCACCGGCGCTCTGGGGCACCATTGGAAATCCCCTTGGCACAGGCAGAGACTCAGAGATTAAAAGAGACCCCTTCCCTCTCAGCATTGAATGAGTCCCGGCCTCACACACCGCATGAAACTCTCTCCAAAGTGCCCAGCCTTGAGATGGAGGTAGGAACTAAGTCCCTCACTAGGTCTAGCCTGAGGAGACCTATCCCTAGACAGTCTGAGGAGAAGCCATCAGCCAGATTTCCTAAACTTGATACTCCAATGGCTGGGAAAGCCATGAGCTCCAAACGGGAATCCATACCATCCAGGCAAATCTCACCCATCCCCGGCAGCTCTGCTCCAAAATGTTCTGCTTATGCTGATGTCATGAAGTCCCTGGCTGGTGAATCTCCCCAAAGCCCTCAGAGGGAGAGCGCTGAAGCTTCCATTGCTGCTCCTGAAGGTGTGCCTCAGCAATCCCCCCCAGAAATGCCACCCTCTGCTGTGGTCTCCAGCCAAGAGAAAGAACTTCCCTCCTCAGCTGAACGCATTGCGGACATTGACTCTGAAGAAGTCTTTGAAGCCAAATTCAAGAGAGGCAGGGAAGGCTCCTTCAGCAGAGGCTATAAGCTAATCTCCAGATCTGAGGAGCGACACCTGGCCAGGCCCCTGGTGCAGGAAGAAGGCATTTATCGGCCAGGACCAGCGGGTGCTCCACTAGAATTTTCCAAGTCTACGGCCCCCAAGCAGCTAGGAGCACGCTCCCGTTCAGTACAGGACCTGCACGAAGTGGAGAAGGAAGGAGGCTTCATTCGCAGGATGTCAATGCGCCTGCGTCGGACTCCCCCTGCTGAGAGAAAGAAGGTCAAGGAGGGGGAGGCAGGGAGTATGGGCCAGGGGCGTAGACCTTCCTGGGGCTTGGCTTCCAAGGACAAAAAGGACGCAGGGAGCCAACAATCCGAGCCTGGCTCCAGTGAATCCCCCGTGATGGCCGTACGCCGGAAGATTGGAAGTACAGTAGGCCGCCTCTCCACACATCTGCGTAGCCACTCACAGCAACAGGCTGGTGACGACCGTCCTGTTGCTACTGGTGACCGTGTCAGGCAGCATGAGAAGAGAGCTCCCTTTCTCTCTCAGATACGCCGTGCAACCTCTGAGGGTGAAAACCTGCTCCAGGCGGGCATCCCACAGAACCAGCTGGCAGCCCAGTCTGCTAAGGTCCCCTCCACAGAATCGTTCCAGTCTGAGTCGTCCACAGGCAATGGTGAGCTACAAGTCATTACCGGGGAGGGGAAGGGAAAGAGGAAGGACTGCAAGTGGAACTTATGGCCAGGCACACCTCTGCCTAAGTGCTGTTGATGCTGCCTTCTGTATTTTGGAAGATGCATTTGATAAGGTTCACATCTTTCACCCTATTCAAATAGTCTTTGTTCCTGAAGACCTGTCAGGGAAGAGCAAACGTACCCAACATGTTAATTTTGCAGGTATAGGCACTCTTTGTGACCACATTCAAATATTCCCCAGCCATATATATCCTTGCAGACTGAAATGATGTAGTCTAGCAACCAACATTGTATCTTGGTGCACAATGACTGCTGAATTAACTATTTTTTTTTGTGGGGGGGGGGGTTTCACATAATACTCTAAAGTCTAAACCATAAATTCTAATGGCTGTTGGTGGTTTACAAAAGTAGCCATAGTAAATACTAACACACTCAGCATAGTGTTCAAATGCAGTGTGATAAGCCTTCACCTGACCTGAATAGATGCTTTGTTTTACTTTGTTTTTGCCACCTGGAGCCTCCATGTGAAGCCTCCATGTGTTTTGCACTCTACCCCATAAGTTTCAACTAGCACAAAATATAGTCAAGCGTTAAAAGTAAAGGTAAAGGTTCCCCCACACATGCGTGCTAGTCGTTTCCGACTCTAGGGGCCGGTGCTCATCTCCGTTTCAAAGCCGAGGAGCCAGCGTTTATCCGAGGATGTCTCTGTGGTTACGTGGCCGGCATGACTAGACGCCAAAGGCGCACAGAGCGCTGTTACCTTCCCACCGTAGTGGTCCCTATTTTTCTACTTGCATTTTTACGTGCTTTTGAACTGCTAGGTTGGCAGAAGCTGGGACGAGTAACAGGCGCTCACTCTGTTATGCGGCACTTGGGCTTCGACCCACCAAACTGCCGATCTTCTGATCGACAAGCTCAGCGTCCTAACCCACTGAGCCACCGTGTCCCTAGTCAAGTGTTATTCGGTCCCAAAAATTTGGAAGGGCACAATTCACGATAAGAAAAATGTGAGAAAATATTCCCCAGGCTTTCTGCTCTTTGGGAATGATGGCCACAGTATGCAATTAAGTAAAAGCCCAGAAGAGACTGTGACACCCCAAGGAGGATTATGAGTAGCATCTCCTGTGTTGTGATGTTAGGGCAAAAGTGAAGGGCTGAAGGGCAAAAGTGAAGAAGGGCTGGGTATACAAAAGATAAAAGTACAGCCACGGTGGAGCAGAGCACCAGTAGCAAGTGTGTGTAACCCTTGATTTTATACATTCACCACGGGGAAAGCCAGGTTTCAGACAAACAGACTTGCCCTCCTCCAAAGGCATTAATTCTGTCGTTCTGGTCAGGAAAGAGCCAGCCCATATTTGTTGCCCCTACAGTTTCCAGCGATGGCCACCGACGCAGCTCTCGTTGGGATCGCTGGAGTTTATCCCGTGCCAAGAAGGACAAGGTGGCCTCTCAGCCCAACCTCCCTGCCAGCCTGAGAGGGGAAGGCGTTGTTATTGTCAATCAACCTTACACTCTGAGTGAATCGGGTAAGTCAGGGGGTGTCAAACTCAATTTCATTGAGGGCCGCATCAGCATTGCGGTTGCCCTCAGGGGACCAGGTGGGCGTGGCCTGGGTGGGCGTGGCCTATTGGGTGGGCGTGGCTAGAGTGCGTATGGCCTACTGGGTGGGCGTGGCCAGCTCTACATCGTTCGCATCAAGGGTGCCTATGGGGGCCTGGGCAGGAGTGGGACAGATCTGAGGGTCTCTGGCAGGAGGAGGGTCTCTGGGCCAGGGCCAAGGCAGTGGGGGCCGTTCCCTCACTGTTTCCAGGATGGCTTTGCGGGCCGCATGAAACCACTTCACGGGCCAGATCCGGCCCCCGGGCCTTGTGTTTGACATGTCTGAGGTAAGTATATGCCATTTAGTGTCAGGGAGGGAGAGCGCTGGATCTGTTCACTTCCATTTTGCTCTGTTACAAAGTTTTCACACTTGCGGGAAGCCCCTCGATATTGAAGGCTCCAGCTTGAGGTGCTTTTTTTCACACTTTTTTTTTTGTCACCTGAAATTGTACAGGTGACTTTTTGTTTGCTTGCTTGCAACTGGGACCTGCACTTCTTGAAAACATGGGTTGTTTTTTTTTCACCAGGGGAGGGGCAGAGTGGTCAGGTTACGGTAAGGTGTCACGTAAGAGGAAGGAACCATGTTTGTTTTGCTTTTCTTCCTTCAAACTTTAAGGATATTTTTTTTATTGTTTCTGTTCTATTTTAGGTGCACTAAGTTCAGCCCAGCACAGTTTGCCACTTTAGTTTTTCCCATCAGAAATTGGCTGGAAGCGGCATTGCAATTTTGTATGATTTGCCACTTAATTTTATGGTGGCAGCTCAGGAAGGGGGTCAAGAAAGGGGCTCAGGATTGTAAATCACCTGCCTTCACTAGAGGGAATTATTCCTATCCCAGTAATAAGAATTAGATTCCTGCCAAATCCTTTAGTACCAACCAGGTGGCATTTCGCAGCCTTTTCCAATGAATGCCTCTTATCTGTTTTCCTACCAGATTTCCCTCCTGTTTTCCACATAAAATTAAAGGACCAGGTATTGTTGGAGGGAGAGGCAGTGCAACTTTGCTGCCTCCCTGCCGCCAGCCCCGCCCCTTGTATTCTGTGGATGAAAGGTAAGTTCTGCACCACAAGGAGAACATGCCTCCTACATGTGGGCTGTGATAGGCCAAGGAGCTACCTAGATCTTGCAAGGTCAAGAAAGGGGGAACCTGATTCATTCTGAGTCTCCTTGCAAGGACTATACTATCCTTCTCCAATCTCGTGTGGGAGTACGCAGCTCCCATCATCCTCTGCAAGCTCTGCCACTGGTGGTGGTGGCTGCAAGTGAGAGCAGTGCTGGCCGAGCTGAGTAATATTCAGCCTTGAAACTTCATCACTGAACTGAAATTTATCAGAAAGGGGACATAACTGTAGCCCAAATAGATGAAGTGGCTCAGTTAGAATCTTATGGTACAAAGTCTTAAATCCTTGGCTTGAACTGCCATCCCAGTGACTGCAAAGAGTTGGAATTCAGAATTAAATTGCATCAAAAACAACAAGCCCTTTCAGTTAAATCCAACTTTCTGGGTGTGTTCACATGACACAACTGACTCAGCCTCCGTGACTCCTGGTTTTTTCTGTGACGTGGCACATGATCAGTTGAATGTAAATAGCCTTTGTTATATGGACAATGGTCATCTTGCCCAATGTCCTTGTGTCTTTTATGCTATTTATAATCTTTCTTCCTTCCTTCCTTCCTTCCTTCCTTCCTTCCTTCCTTCCTTCCTTCCTTCCTTCCTTCCTTCCTTCCTTCCTTCCTGTAATTTGATACCGCTCTGTCTGGGTTCACGCACCTGTATGTAATTAAAAATGTGTGCATATATGGGATTAAAAACAAAAGCAACTAAAGAAACAGTAAAAAAAAGTCCATTCTATAAGCCACAAGGCTTCTAACTCCATGTGGTGGACAGGAGAATCAACTCAATCAACCAGTCTTCTGAGTTCATATGATATAGGTGAAGGTAAAGGTTCCCCCGCACATGCGTGCTAGTCGTTTCCGACTCTAGGGGCCGGTGCTCATCTCCGTTTCATAGCCGAAGAGCCAGCGCTTGTCCGAGGACGTCTCTGTGGTCATGTGGCTGGCATGACTAGACGCCAAAGGCGCACGGAACGCTGTTACCTTCCCACCGTAGTGGTCCCTATTTTTCTACTTGCATTTTTTACGTGCTTTCAAACTGCTAGGTTGGCAGAAGCTGGGACAAGTAACAGGTGCTCACTCTGCTACGCGGCACTCGGGCTTCGACCCGCCAAACTGCCGACCTTCTGATTGACAAGCTCAGCGTCCTAACCCACTGAGCCACCCCTCCCTTTCATATGGTATAAACTAGTTAATTTAAGACTAGTTTCGGTTAAGAAGTTTTATGTAGCATTCGAATAAGTCTTCTTTCGTTTTCTTTTTTCTTTTTCTATTTTAGTTTTTTTATATATATTTAATATTGCTAAGGTTTGTTTTATCCTATATAAGTTAGAGAGTGATGGATTTTAGAATTTATAGTTGTTAGTATATGGTTGTTTATGATTGCTTTTATATATATATATATATATATATACCTTGTATTTAGCTCTGGGAAGTCGGGGGGGGGAGGGGGGGGAGGGAGGGGGGGAGGGGGAGAGGTAGGGGGGGAGGGGGGAGGGGGAAGGGGTGCTTTTTAAAGGAAAACTGTATTTTAAAACTTTTCAATTAAAAAAAAAAGACTAGTTTCCTGGGATTGCTTAAAACCAGTAACTTGGGAGGACTGATCCTGATCTAGAAATGACCATGTTAAGCTTAACATGTCACTTCTGCAGTCACTCAGTGTTAGACCAAATCCACCTGGCAAACTCAGAACCAGAAATTGGAGAGTAAGGGGAGGGACAAGTTTCAGCTTTGTATCAAAATTATGTGTTTGAATACATTGTTATCAGATGTGGGAAGCCATAGCAAAGGAGCATAAATGTGAAAGTCTGATGAAGAGCAGTCTGAATCATCAATGTCTCTAGTTTGGTTGAACTGACTATTTTCTGTCTTCCACAGATAAACGTGCCCTGGTTTCAGAGGGACTTCTTAATATTGTGGCATGTAAGGATGGCCGTCAGCTACTTACCATTTCCAAAGTCTCCAAGAAGGATGCAGGCCTGTATGAATGTAATGCTACAAATGCCTTGGGCACTGCAACTAGTTCCTGCACCATTGCTGTGGCACGTAAGAATAAACAAAGGTTTTCTAAAAATTCCCCTCCCCCCCTCGAATCAATATTGTATTTCTGCCATATATATAGTTGCTGTTCGTGTCCCTCAGTTCATTCTCTTTTTAAAACCCATTTGGAACAGGTCTTCCTGGGAGACCAGGCACTCCAGAAATTCCACAAAAATACAGAAACACAGTCCTGGTCTTGTGGAGGCCAGCAGACACTCAGGCGCCCTGCACATACACACTGGAACGCAAGATAGATGGTATGTACCTATTGGATGTGGCAGAGTGTGTATCTGCTGCAGAGATTCTCAAGAGCAGCTGTTCTCCTGAACAGCTACCTGAAGTATCCTTGCATTTTTTATTTGAAGAATTCTGTTTCTTTCTAATGAGTCTGTCACTAGTTGCTTGCCCACTCCTGTCTGATTTGATTTTTCTCTTCTTTCCCAAACTGCTGGTGGTGCAACGCAAAGAAGAGAGGATGGTCTCCCTTCTCTAGCTCTTTGCATTCAGTAAAACTCATCTGTTGTGCAACTCTTTGTTGGCTGGAATTCGTACCATTTGGGGGGGGGAGGGGTGTGAGAAGCGACAGTGAAAAGAGCAGTGTCACAAAATGGTCCTGTATTGGAAGGGGTGGGTTCTCCGCACTTGGGATGTGGCTCTTTGCAGTTTAAATCAAAGTATTAGCTGACTGTCTGTTACGTTGCTAGCTGAGGTATTTTCTGCTTCAGAATGGGAGAAAACCACGCTGTCCATTTTTAGCAATCGTGCTTCTGGAATTTGGTGACAGAAGGAACTCTGGGGTTGTGGGTTATCATCTCTGATTCAACGGACTAAGTCCAAGTATGAAGAGCAGATTTTGACCAGTGGCCAAAAACAAAATCCAACTCTCTGGAATGCTGGAAGTTTCTTGAGGCTAGAAGTATTTTCTTGTTTGGCACAGCCTCTTCCCTTTGCCCACCAATATACGTACTTACATTAGATTTGCAAAGCAAATTAGATGAGGTTGAAAATAAAACATGACAGCCAAGATCATTCATGGGATCTGCTTTTTAAAAAACAACAACAACAACAACAACCTAACTCCTTTTTTCTCCCCCTCAGGAGAACATGATTGGAAAACAATCAGCTCAGGCATTGCTGACTGTTACTTCAACGCAACGGATCTTCCCGTAGGAAACACCGTCAAGTTCCGTGTTGCCTGTGCCAACAAAGCTGGACAAGGCCCGTACAGTAACCCTTCAGGGAAAGTGTTCATTGAGTCTGCAGGTGAGAAGGAGGAAAGCCTCGTATTAAATTATGTTAGCTTACATTATTTCTTCAGGGAAATAAAATTCCCAGAACCATTTACAAGTATCCATAATAAAATAGTCCTTACGCTCCAATTTACAGTCAAAAGCAGGGGTCTTCAAACTTGGCAACTTTAAGACTTGTGGACTTCAACTCCCAGAATTCCTCAGCCAGCCAGGGCTGGCTGAGGAATTCTGGGAGTTGAAGTCCACAAGTCTTAAAATTGCCATGTTTGAAGACCCCCCTGGTCAAAAAGGTGACTATCAAAAAAGACTGAGAGGGAGGGGGGAAACATGTTGAGATAGTTATCTGGATGGATGGGAATTTTCTTATTCTATATTTGATTCTACTCACATTAAAAATAAGATTTGCCCTGCTTCTATCTTTCTGAACTGGCATTTTCTCTTCTGTTGTTAACATAATACCTTTTTATTTATTTTACTTATTTATTAAATGTGCTTGCCGTCTAGGCTGCAAGGCGGCAATACCTTTAGGTTTTAAGCTTAGTCCACATTCTTACCTCCCCACTTCAGAGTGATGCAGTTCTTGAGAAGTCCTCCTGTGAGTAATTCAGAAAGCAGGAGGCAAACACCAGGAGAGGTTGTTTGGTGGCATCTCATCAAGCTTGCTTCTTATAGCAGCAACCCCTTGTTCCAGCCTGTGTGGCTAGTGCTTGCCACCTGGTTCCACATTCTGGATTGTGCCTTCAACTGGCTGTAAATCCATCCCATGGTAGCAAAACAGAGAATGTTTCTTCCTTCATCCCGTTCTATCACAGTTGGCTTTCCTGTTTTGGAGAGGAGTCAACTCAGCATTCTCACTGGCTTTTGGAAGGAAAGTGAGCCTAGAAACTTTCCCTTTTGTGTTTTTCTTCCCATTCAGAACCCACAGCTGCCCATTTTGGTCTTCCTGCCAAGAAGAACAGAACAGCTTCAACCAGATCTACTCAGACGCTTCCTCATCAGACTCCCCAACCAATGACGAAAAGCACTGGTCCTCCGTCGACCCCTGAGCCAGTTTTAGGACAGGTTCCTGCTGTGCCACAAGTGATTCAAGCCAGTGAGGAGATATCTGTGGCTTCAGAGAAAGAAAAGCTCCCAATTGCAGCCCTCCTTCCATCCACCCAAGATTCCCCCACTTTGGAAGGTCCATCCATGATCAAGGCTCCTTTCCCAGAATCAACATTAAAGCCTTCCAGGACAGCCTCTTCCCTCAGCACTCATAATGTCCCGACTACCACCAAGGGTTTGCCGACCCCAGCATCATCCCCTGGTTCTTCTGTCTCCCAGTTCTCCCCAGTCCAGCCTGCACTTCCAACTTCCACAGTGGACTCACCAGGGACCATCTCTCCTAAAACCGTGCCATATGTTGCCACCTCTTTTGTCTCCATCCCACCAAGACCACCTGTCACAGCAGATGATGCCCCCAGCCCCTCAGTCTCCCCCACCACAGAAGAAATACCTTCACACACACGTTTTCTAAGGCGGATCGTCACCTCCAGTAAGGATACTAGTAGTGGAGCCCGGGGCAGTCTTACTTCAAAAGATGAATCCGCTTTGCGCCAAGGAGTGCCTCAAAAGCCATACACCTTCTTGGATGAGAAAGCGAGGTAAGCGATTCATATCAATAACAAAGCTGCCTTAGACTGAATCATACCTTGGGCCATTTAGCCCAGCGTTCTACATGCACGTGAGTTGTCCAACAGGCTCATGAGATGACATTTTTTCCTTTCCCCTGGAGCTTTTCGGCCAGAGATGTCAGAGACTGAGACTGAAATCTTCCACGGAGTTATTTCTGCAATGTGGTGTTTTAGATGGTATGCAGCCTCAGACCTTTGTAAATAATAACAGAGGGTTTTGCACCATTGCCACAGTGGGGCTGATTGAGTTGAATAGATGTTGCAGCTCCTGGATCTTTGCAATACTGTGAACTGAACTCCAGAGAAGTTTCTCCTCTTAGTTTATTTCATGGATTAGTCAAAGATCATTTGGTTTGTCATGTTCAGCCCCTTAGTAAATGCAGGAATCCGGATTAGAATGTCTGACAGAAGTTATCCAGCTTCTTGAACAAATCCAGCAAAGGGCAACTCAACCCCTCAGTGGATAATTGGGTTCACTGATGAAATTGCTTCACCCATTTCTCTTAATATTCGGTGGGAATTTGCTATTTTATAACTTACCATGATTTTCATACCCTGCGCTTCAGGAAGGCAGAACTTCCTTCTGACATCCTTTCAGGTACTTGAAGAGCATTCTCACACCTTTATTCATGCCTTTTAAGGATGAATATACCTAGTTTCCTCATTAGGAATATTTATAAGACTACAGCTCCCAAGCTCTCAGGGAGCTTATGAGTAACCGTGTGAAACCTGTTGCTAATCTCTCAAATTTTGTAGGGATTATTGACCTATAGTTCTGTATTACAAAAATCAGTTTGCAAGGAGCTTGTATGATATGCTGCACAATCACCCTTTTCCAGTGCTTTTTTTCTAAAAAAAAAAAAAAAGCTGCCGGAACTCACACACGTCATACAACCCCCCTTGCCTACCCTACAAGGTTCCAGCCAAAAAAGGTGCCGGAACTCCATTCTATGACAAAAAAAGCCCTGCCCTTTTCTTTAACTAAGCATTTTCAACATTGTCCTTAAGCTGTAATGCTCAAAACAACTTCAGATGTGTTTTGTAGGAGAGAGACCCAAAACAGTGGTTTGCATTTCCTGTTTCCCATTTTGTATTATCCTTTGTAATGTCCGAAACATAATTATTTTATCTCCACCCCTTTGATGAGCTCTGTGGGATTACACATGTTAGGACATCAAAAAGAAAAAAAGTGTGATAAACAGGTTACATAATTCACCCTTCTTGTTTCTCTATCAAGTTGTAATGTCAGTTATAAGTACAGCTAGTCAATACGGATTCACCAGGTTTTTACATGGAATGGCCCCGGTCTCTTGACTGATTGATTTTGCAGGTGAAGGCGGTTCTAGATTGCACTAAACAGCACCCAGCCATGCACTAAATGTATATTATATGTTTCTGTGCAGAGGCCGTTTTGGAGTGATCCGGGAATGTAAGGAGAATGCCACAGGCAAGCGTTTTCTGGCCAAAATTGTACCCTATGAGGCAGAAGGCAAGCAAAATGTCCTGCAGGAGTACGAGATCCTTAAGGGTCTGCACCACGAACGCATCATGACCCTCCATGAAGCCTACATTACTCCTCGCTATCTGGTGCTGATAGCAGAATATTGCACTGGGAAAGAGATCCTCTTCCACCTTGTTGACAGGTTTGTTGGGGGCAAATGGTGAGAATGAGACTTCAGATGGTTATAAAGGTCTTTGTGTCCAAGAGAGGCAAACAGGAATCTGCAGGATTTGGACAGCAAGCAGAGAATTCCATAAGGAAATATATCAGGCCAAGGTTAAAGAGCTTTGAAAGAATATGGTCGCAACGTGTTGGCTAATCCCAACAAATCCTTTGCAACCTGAACCAGATTTAATTACCAGGGAAATTGATAGTGGAGATTATCATTTATTCAAGGCAAGGTTATTCAGTACGAAGCTTATACCTCTCAGCCACTGAATTGCGGGTGAAAAGGGAAATTTCTGCTTGATCCAACTATGTTTACGTTTTATTTTACGTTTTATTTAATTTATATACCGCCCTTCTCCCTGGGGACTCAGGGCGGTTCACAGGGCATATAAATAAAAATACAATACTATACAAAAGTTAAAACAGAGATTAAATCAATGCCCAATTAAAAAACAATAATACAATCTAAAATAACAATTTAAAACCCAGCTCCCCCATCAGGCCAGACCGGCCAATTCAAACAAATGGGTCTTCAGACCACGACGGAAAGTTCGGAGGTCCGATGCCGTCCGGAGCTCCACCGGCAGTTGGTTCCACAAAGCCGGGGCACCCACAGAGAAGGCTCTCCCCCTGGGGGCCGCCAGTCGGCATTCCCTGACCGGAGGCACCCTGAGGAGGCCCTCTCTGTGGGAACGCACAGGGCGGAGGGGAGTTGAAGCCGGCAGCAGGTGGTCCCCGAGGTACCCCGGACCCATGCCATGTAGGGACTTAAAGATCATAACCAAGACCTTGAACCTCACCCGGAAGACAACTGGTAACCAATGCAGCTCGCAGAGCAAAGGTGTAACATGGGAGTACCGGGAAACTCCCAAGACAACTCTCGCGGCCGCATTCTGTACCAGTTGGAGCCTCCGAGTGGTCTTCAAGGGAAGCCCCATGTAGAGAGCATTACAGTAGTCAAGGCAAGAGGTCACGAGCGCATGAGTGACCGTGCACAGGGCATCCCGGTCCAGATAGGGCCGCAACTGGCGCACCAGGCGAACCTGGGCAAAAGCCCCCCTAGTCACGGCCACTACATGATCTTCTAGGGTAAGCCGTGAATCTAGGAGGACTCCCAAGTTGCGAGCCCTATCCACGGGGGGTAAGAGCTCACCCCCCATAGAAAGAGATGGAACATTTTGAATGTCCCGGGATGCCGGAATGCACAGCCACTCAGTCTTGTCAGGGTTGAGCTGAAGTCTGTTCCTCCCCATCCAGACCCGAACCGCCTCCAGGCAACGGGACATCACAGCGAGGGCATCACTGGGGTGGTTTGGGGTCGAAAAGAAAAGTTGGGTATCATCGGCATATTGATGATACCCAACTCCAAAACCACGAATGATCTCACCCAGCGGTTTCATGTAGATGTTGAACAGGAGAGGCGAGAGAACCGACCCCTGAGGAACTCCACAAACGAGAGACCTAGGGGCCGATCTCTGCCCCCCTGCCAACACCGACTGCGAACGTCCCAGGAGATAGGAGGAGAACCACCGAAGAACCGTGCCTCCCACTCCCAATCCCCTGAGACGCCGCAGCAAGATACCATGGTCGATGGTATCGAAAGCCGCCGAGAGGTCTAATAGGACTAGGACAGAGGAATATCCCCTGTCTCGAGCCCTCCAGAGATCATTCACCAGAGCGACCAATGCCGTCTCCGTGCTGTACCCGGGCCTGAAACCCGATTGGTAGGGGTCCAGATAATCCGCTTCATCCAGGACCAGAGGGAGCTGATGCGCCACCACACTCTCAACAACCTTCGCAAGAAAGCGAAGGTTGGAGACTGGACGAAAGTTGTTCAATACAGCTGGGTCCAAGGCAGGCTTCTTGAGGAGAGGTCTCACCACCGCCTCCTTCAAGACGGTGGGGAAATAACCCTCACTCAAAGAAGCAGATATAACCGCCTGGAGCCAGCCTCGTGTCCTCTCCCTAGCTGCATAAACCAGCCAGGAAGGGCACGGATCCAACAAACATGTGGAGGAGCTCAGCCTCCCCATAATCCTGTCCACTTCATCAGGGGTCACAGAATCAAACTTTTCCCAGATAACATTGACAAGACCGTCCGTGTCCTGATCGCCTGACTCTGCCCAGCTGGAGTCCAAACCGGTCCGAATCCGAGCGATTTTGTCCAACAGATGTTGACTAAATTCCTCAGCACGACCCTGCAAGGGATCCTCCCTCACCTCCTGATTAAGGAGCGAGCGAGTCACCCTAAACAGGGCGGCTGGGCGATTATCTGCGGACGCAATGAGGGTAGAGAAGTAATTACACCTCGCCACCCTCATCGCTGCGAGATAAGACCTAATATAGGTTCTTAACCGCAACCGGTCGGGTTCGGATCGGCTCGACCTCCAACAGCTCTCTAGGCCCCGTTTCCGACGCTTCATCTCCCGGAGCTCCGCGGAGAACCATGGAGCTCGCTGGGATCTGCGCCGGGACAGGGGCCGCAAGGGTACAACCCGGTCAAGTGCCTCAGTGGCTGCCCTTTCCCAGGTTTCCACTAAGGCATCCGCCGAGCTGTGAGCAATGGAGGCAGGTGGGGACCCCAGCGCCGCTTGGAATCTATCAGGATCCATTAAGCGTCTGGGGTGGTACCATCTAATTGGTTCCGTATCCCCACGGCGGGGGGTGGCAAAACGGAAGACCATCCGCAGGAGATGATGATCGGTCCATGACAGGGGCATAATAAATGGAGAGCCCCCACCAAGATCATCCAACCACCGTCTAGATAAAAAAATCAGGTCAAGAGTGTGGCCTCCCTCATGAGTTGGTTCAGAAATTACTTGCGTCAGGTCCATGGCCGTCATGGAAGCCATGAACTCCCGAGCTAGCTCAGATGAGCCTCCCAGGGATGGTAGATTGAAGTCTCCCAAAACTATAAGTTTGGGAAACTCAACCACCAACCCTGAGAGGATATCAAGCAGCTCGGGCAGGGCTGCCGCTGCACGACTAGGCGAAATGTACGTCAGCAGCAAACCCAACTGCGCCCCCGAACCAAATCTCACAAAGAGAGACTCACACCCGACTATCTGAGAAACGGTGGTCTCCCGCGGACATAAGGTCTCCCTAATAATAACCGCCACTCCCCCACCCCTACCTTGAGCTCTTGGCCGGTGCAGCACCCGGAAGCCTGGTGGGCAGAGGTCAACCAAAGGGACCCCACCCTCTGGGCCCAACCAAGTCTCCGTGATGCAAGCCAGGTCCGCCTGCTCACCCTCAACTAAATCCCTAACGAGGGGAGCTTTATTAACCACGGACCTGGCATTCAGGTACACCAGCCGGAGCTCAGGAGGCTGCACATCCTCGCTCCCGGAACCTCGGGGAAGAAGCAGAGGGTCGGAGCGCCTCACCGCTTGCAAATAGCGGGGACGGCCCTCCCGGTAACGATACGGCCCCCTGTCTATCCGCCTGCTGCCTTTCCCCGTCGTGGGAATTGATAATCCCACGACCCGCTCATGAGCCCCGGCGACAACGCCACCCCGTTCTCCCCCCGTGCCATCAGACCCAAGGCTGGTCTGAACCATGGTAGATCGGCCACCCCCCATAGCCAAACCACCGCTATCTCCCACCCCGCTCCCTAACCTTATAAAACATTTGGATAAAAAAATAATCAGAGGCTTCCTAGAATTACATGGATAGCCCCTGCCCCTGCCCAGCCATCTCTCAGAGACCCAAAACTCGGGCCCGTCATCAAGGTCATCAACATTTAAGGAGGCAGGTCGCACCCAGGAGAGGGGGGCACCCCTGAGGGCGTACAAACGCGTACTCGTATATTGCCGCATAAGTATAAAAGTCCAAACAGTCCAGGATAGGCATCCCTAGTTGTCCATGGGAGGATTGAACATGACAGAAACCTGGATCCACCCAACTTCACTGCCACTCAGTTGGGTGGCCCCCAAGACAGGCCGCAGCCCGTTCTCTCACAACAGGTAGAGGCTCCGTTCCTGGGGGTGGACCAGATATCCTCTGGGTAGGCAAACCCATAGAGCTCCCACCTCTATGTGGTTGCAGATGGAAAAGTCCAGCCACTCTCCCACCGTGGCCGATACCCAGGTATGTCGAAAGTCCAAAGGGAGAGGGGAGAGGATAGGTAGGCAGATGGTAAAAAGTGTGTCCAAGGCAAGGAGGATAGGCAGGCCAGAGTAAAAGTAGTCTAAATCACCGGCGTCACTGCAAAAGCAGTCCAAAGATGATACACGATGCAGGAGCCCCATGTCGTCCTTGCTCCGGTAAGATGACTCCCGGTCATCATAACATAAACTGGTTAAGCTGATGTCAAGCAGAATACTAACAAGGTCATAATTTGAAAAATGAAAATCTCACTTTAGCAAGGCAGGAAGGAGCATTACATTTATCTTAAAATAGTTATATAATATGATGATGACAAATTATACTGTAATACAATGACCATGATTGAACAACATTATGGTAAGCTTTCCCAAATAAAGGCCCTCCAGAAGGGGCCACAGATTGGGAATTTTAGGAGCTGTACTCTCAGTATACTTGAAGGGTGGATGAAGGCTAGCAAAAATCTCCAATGTGCTTATTTAGGGCTAATTGTTTTCAAATAGGAAGTATGGTACAATTATACTAGGACATGCATCTGGAATTGATTTTTGAATTCCCAACCGTCCTTTAACTTCATTTCTATGCCCATAGGTTCCGATACTCAGAGGATGATGTGGTGGGGTATATAATGCAGATCCTTCAAGGTCTAGAATATCTTCATGGACGACATATCGTTCACCTTGACCTGAAGCCTGAAAACATCATTGTTTCCACCACAAACGTAGTAAAAATTATTGACTTTGGTAGTGCCCAGACATACAATCCAATAGTTTTGCGACAGCTAGGGCGTCGTGTTGGCACTTTAGAATACATGGGTGAGTCTTTCTTATATATATATAAGCTTAAGATGCAGTCGGCCCAGGTTCGAATCTCAGAAGGGTATGACTGACTGATGAGAACAAATGAGTTTGAAATGGCCATATCAGCCTCCCTTTAGTTCTTTGTTATCAATCCAAAAAATTTACACAAATATGAGCTGTCACTGTTGTGACTACAGCCTGTGGATGGCCTTGGGTTAGGCTGACAGGAAATAACATTTGCCCCGTATTTGGGGCCTAGCAAGCGTTTGGCGGGTCGAATCCCGAGTGCCACGTAGCAGAGTGAGCGCCTGTTATTCGTCCCATCTTCTGCCAACCTAGCAGTTCGAAAGCACGTAAAAATGCAAGTAGAAAAATAGGGACCACTACAGTGGGAAGGTAACAGCGTTCCGTGTGCCTTTGGCGTCTAGTCATGCTGGCCACATGACCACGGAGACATCCTCGAACAAGCGCTGGCTCTTCGGCTTTGAAACGGAGATCAGCACCGGCACACACACATACACATACACATACACATACACATATACATATATATAGACAATCAAATTGCTTGTTCTGTACCAGCCTGCTACCGGCCCTGCAGAAAAGGCAGGGACAACTCCTTTACAAACGGCAAGAGGCTGGAATTAAGCCTGCCAAATTTATTAACATAAAACAGAGCAAAACAAGACACCAACCATGAAACAGGAGCTATGAAACAGGAACTATTCAAGCGGTTGCCTTCAGCAAACCAGCCCTCCCACGCATTCCCCTTTTATACAGTTCAGGGCGTGGCTTCTCTCTGCCTCCTTCTGAGGTACCCCATTGCCTTCCTCTGTTTACTCCTGATTGACTGCCTCCTGCGTCGGGCGTCCTTGAACAGGGCCAGCTGTGGGTCATCTTCATCCACACTGTCAGGCTCACACAGCTGGGTCTCTGTCATGACCAGGTGGGAGGGGCCTGGCTGAGGGCTCTCATCAGCAAGCTCTTCAACACCCCCCTCCTCCTCTGAGTCGTCCGACCCAACTGCCGAACCCACAGGCTGACCCTGAATCACCACACTGCTAAGGAGCCTGAAAGCAGAGCAGGAAGGAAAGAACTATAAAAATTAGCTACAGAGCACTTGGTGAGACCCTAACTCTAGAGGTAAAAATGCTTTTCTTTTGCATGGTTGACATTGGGAGGTGGAGGAAGGGCTTTGCTTGTGCTGCCAGCCAAATACCTTCCTGCTAAGGTTTTAGATATCTTCTCGTAGCCAGAAATCTCGAGGCATGGAAAATCCCACAATTCATATAGACATCTTACCTTTCTGATTGATTGATTGATTGATTGATTGATTGATTATTTAATTAATGCATATGCCGCTCATCTCATGACTCTGGACAGCTTGCAATATTTGACCATGAATAACCAAGAGCTAGTGAGGAGTAACGGTTAAGTGCTGGACTAGGAGTGGAGAGATCCAGGTTCAAGTCCACTTTCAGCCAAAGAGGTTCACTGGATAACTTTGGGCAGTTGCTCTCTCTCTCACCCCAACTACTACACAGGTCTGCTGTTGTGAAGAAAATCGGGAGGAGAGAACACTACACACACCAGCTGGAGCGCCTACGCAAGAAAGCCGGATATGAATCTAAAAAATAAATAATCAGTGGAATGATACTCCTTTGAAGATTGCCCGAATAATTGTGCAAAAACATTGTATCAGCCTTTTTGTGACCACATTTTACTTGGTTATAGTCCTTTTTACTCTGTCTCTGATGGGTCTGAGCCAATATTTTTGTTCTGAACTCTCATCCTCTCTCTCTCTCTCTCTCTCTCTCTCCCTCCCTCCCTCCCTCCCTCCCATGGGTTTATTCGACTTTCTTCGGTATATTAAGTGGAAGCCCTTCTGGGCACAATATGGAATTTGGCCTTGCATGTCATCTGCAAGGAAGAAAGAAGTATAGTCCTTTCTTTTCTTTGCAGCTCCAGAAATGGTGAAGGGGGATCCCATTGGCTCAGCAGCTGACATCTGGGGCATAGGAGTGCTCACGTATATTATGTAAGTATGGATGAGATGAGCGATGGCAGGAAGTTGAGTGTGTCAAGTAGAATTAAAGGTCTTAACTGATTAATGTCCTGCAATAAAAGTATATCAAATTGGAGCCTATACGGTAGTTCTGTTTCCTTGATATTCTGCTTACCTGGGCAATAACATGCTCTGTAAAGTTTTAAAGGCACCAGCATCTTATAGAAACCTCTAATAACAATGCTCACAGAACGGCACCTCACTGTGGAATGTTAGCTCCATAGACAAGCGGATCGTTTATGTTGTCCATTGCTCCCATTCTCGATTGTTCCCATCAGGCTTAGTGGTCGCTCACCGTTCTTTGAAGCAGATACCTTGGAGATAGAGAGCAGGATCCTTGCAGGGCGTTATGATGCCTTCAAGCTCTACCCTAACGTCTCCCAGAGTGCTGCACTTTTCATCCGCAAAGTCCTCTCTGCTCATCCATGGTGAGTAAATTGTGGGGAAAGAAAATAACAGAACCTGGGAGCAGCATAGGTTTTGTCAGCCTAGTTGAGCAGCATCTGAAGCTCCAAATAGCACCATCATAGTGTAAGTGTGAAGGTTATTAAGCATACTATAAGCTTTAGGACAGGGCTTTTCAACCAGTGGTACAGGTACCACCTGTGGTACATTGGCACCTGGCAGGTGGTATGCGACCATCCGAGAAAGGTAGTGGGGGAGGGTTAGGTTGAATCGGTGGCAGCACCGCACAAGCCTGAGCGAGAGACGGATGGAGCTGCAGGGCTGTCAGGGCTCAGCGGAAGCGCCAGGATCAGCGCCAGGCTCCAGCTGGAGCTCGGCGCTGATCCTGGCGCTTCTGCTGAGCCCGGAAGAGGCGCCGATCAAACTGGAATGTTGCAGCATCTCCAGGGTCTTATGATTTACATTCAGATGCTTGGCAACTGATTCATATTTATGACGGTCACAGTGTCCCAGGGTCATGTGAAGTGACCAAAACCTGCTGCAACCACCCAGCAGAGGGGGGGGGGGGAAATAAAAAACAAACACCCCCACCCCCGCTGCCAATCCTCAACAGAAATGCTCATAACAATGAGGAAGAGGACAGGAGGAAGAGTGCTGCCGGGGAGGCAGGCAGGTGTCTTGCTTGACTGTGGCTTGGGGGGGCACTTTTTTCAGTGCCATTGTAACTTTGAACAGTCACTAAGCGAACTGTTGTAAGTCGAGGACTACCTGTACTTCATCACTTTTTTTCCTTTTTTTTTGTCATCAAGTTTTTGACACCTTGTTAGGCGACTGGTGGTACTCGGATGTTTCCATATCCTAAAAGTGGTACAATGGGTGAAAAGGTTGAAAAGCCCTGCTTTAGGATATTCACAAGGCTTTGCTTGGAGGATTGCAAGAGGAAGCAAATAATTGTTTGTTTGTATGCTTACTTAAACAATGTGTATGGCTGCCCACCTTGCCACTGGTACTTAGCAGCTGACAATGAACTAAGACCATAAAAAGTGTAAAGAATCCAATGTTTGTTTGTTTTTTAAAAAATGAAAGAAGCTATGGCAACAATCGATCTGTCGTGTCCCAGAGGGCCAGCTAAATCCTTCCATCTTACAAATCAATAGCAAAGAGACAAGCAGCAGGCAAACCAACCAACAGTGTTTCCAGTCCCGATGCTTAAGAGAAAACCTGATCTTTAGCACCTTACAGAAGACCACTAGGGTCAGGGTAATTCATGGCAAATATTAGAACAGTCATTAGACGTGATCAGCAGCATAATTCCAAATATCCTTTCCTGCAAATAAAATCCCATCAGCAGCATAATTCCAAATATCCTTTCCTGCAATTATAATCCATCACGTGTACCTTTCACCAGTGGTTTTGTGGAATGGGAGTGGGATGGCTTTAGAGGTGGAAGATGTTGGAACTGCATTAGCCGTGCCTTATTTCTGTTGCAAATTCTGGATAGATCGTGTCCGGGTTCAATATCAGAGTGCATGATTTATACAAATCAGGTTTCAAGTACAGCCTGAGATATCTCCCAGTAAGGCTGAGAAAAGTTCTTGTTGGAAACTCCGGAGCGCTGCAGCAACCCGTCAGTGTCAAGGACGAGATGAAAACCCAGGAGCCTGCCTTAGTGTAATATGGCACCCTGTGCATTTTACATTCCACCTGACTTTCAGTCGGGGGTTTTGTTTCCATCCTG
Organism: Vipera ursinii; assembly: GCF_947247035.1. Classification (NCBI taxonomy): domain Eukaryota; kingdom Metazoa; phylum Chordata; class Lepidosauria; order Squamata; family Viperidae; genus Vipera; species Vipera ursinii. The sequence goes on along the minus strand of NC_139512.1, from coordinate 119,701,819 downwards.
AATATAACAAGGGTTCTGGAAAGCTCCTCCTAATAAATCTATCTCTTGCAGGAGCCGTCCCACTCTCAAGGATTGCTTCGCCAATCCGTGGCTCCAGGATGCCTATCTCATGAAGTTGCGGCGTCAGACCCTCACTTTCACCACGAGTCGCCTGAAAGAGTTCTTGGTGGAGCACCAGCGTCGGCGCAATGAAGTGGCTACCAAGCACAAGGTCTTATTGCGCTCCTACCATGGCGCTAGCAGCCACGTGCCCTAGCCGCCTGCCCTGCCGGAGGAGCCACAAAACATTCCAGCAGGGGGCGTAACGGGCCAAGTACCTGTCCTCCCAGCCAGGGTGGGACCGGTTGATATACCTCATGGATGACAAAGAGTCATCAGCACTGGCTGCTGATCTTCCCCTTCTCCCACAATCCTCACAGCAGGGCAAGCTGGTTTAGAGGGAATGAAACAGTGCCTGGTGACGAGACTTGCGACTGTGGGGTTAGTTCACAAAGGGGTGATGTGCTCTGGGAAATCGGAGAAGGGCTTTGAAGAGGCAAAAGCCGGGACCTCTCCTCGTCAGAAGAAAGTTCCTTGGGGAAGATTCAGATGACGCCTTCCGCATTGTGTCTAATGGATGGCCTCCGTTCCTTGGGACATCGCCCTGAGGAGTGGCCCCGTGGTTTTGTTTTGCAAAGTAACCTGAGCTGGGAAAGAGAAAGATGGATCAGCCCTGCTAGATTAGGTTTGTGTGAAGGCACAACAGGAAGGGAAAACTTTGTCCGCCACCCGTGTAACTGATACGCAGTGCAGCCGTGGAATAATTTGTTGTCATCATCATGGGTGTGTCTGTTTCCCAAGGCAGGGAATAGGAAAGGAGGGGCATGCATTAAGTCTACATCTGTTGTTTCTGCACTGCGTCGGGTTGGGTTCAAGGGTTTCAGTGGCCTCTTCCAACGTTATGGTCTTAGGATTTTACAGCAACCCAATGTCAATTGAAATCCACACATCTTAAAAGTTGCCAAAGTTGAGAAACACTGATATTAGACAGCCATTAGAAGATCTTTCATCTTCAAACTTTCACCACAATCTCTCATTTGCATTTTGCACATGCTTTTCTGAAAGTATAATCCTTTTTTTTCCCCTTCAGAACTCGTGCAGAAGACACGAGTCCACTTTCATGAATCAAGTATATACAGTATTTTCTACACAACTCCACCTCCTCAAAGTATTTACATTTACACAAGACTCTTTCCTTCATGCTCTTTCGCCAAAGTACATCTTGCGACCTGCAGAACACCTGGCCAAACAGGCAGAGAGCTTCCACTTTTGTGCAGCTTTTTCTTCTGCAGTAGGCTTTCTCAGGATATACAACATGGTGTGTTGGTTGTATTGTTAAGGAAGGAAATGCAACGGCCTCTGAGCTCATCCCAGCCCTTTTACCTGTTAGCCTTGCTGTGGTGAAGGTGGCTGACTTTATCTCTGCTGTGGTAGAAACTCACTAATGAAGCCACTTACATAGTCAGGAGAATATTTATAGCCGTCTCCCTTCTCAAGGAATGAAGTCGCAGGCCGTCCGTTTTCTACCTTGCCTGGCCTGTATAGTGTCCATAGCAATCAATCTTTCAGGTCTTACTGAAAAGGATGGAAGCCATTCTGAGCAATAGAATCTACAGGTTCTCAAATCTGCAGAATCTCTGATGTATTGGGGTAGAGAGGAGTTTACAAACCTAGATTGGGTAGGATAGTGGAAATAAGATGTTGACGGTTGATCAGAAGAGAAACCCGAACCCAGGCATCTAGTGCATAAATGCAACTATCCTGTCTTGCCTTGGGGTATGTAAATCCATGCCTCTGATTCCCTCAAGTTCATTTCTCACCCTGTCCAATGTATTTTAAATGTGGAGACGATGCACATTTCCCCTCTTGCACAGGAAACGCAAAACAACAAACCTCTTCCAGGTGGATGGTTTATCACAAATCAATCACTCTTCTTCTGCTGCAACTGTAAATGGAACCACACATGACTTTCCACATTATCATGGATATTGCAGTCTTCCCGTAAACTCCTCTCACTCTTTTCTAGGTCTATCCAAAGCAACAGCATAAATGCTGTAGATGGAAAGGAAAATATATATATATATTCACCTGAGCAATCATGGGGTGGGATATCTTAGTAACCTTTTTTATTAAAAGAAATCGTTTGTTAGTGTTAAGTGCTACTTACATGTCAAAAAAGTTTGGAAAGGCTTTTCTTTTTAAAATTAGTATTATAGTGGTATTTTAACACTTTTAAAATATATAATTGGAAAAGCATTTTGGCACTAATTTAAAAAAAAAATAAGGTTTACAAATGGATGCTTACCACGCAGTTTATATTAAAAGTATGCTGAGATTTCAGGGGTACAGCTTTTCCAATACCCTATTACACAAACTGAAGATAGGCCTCAAAAAAAAAACACCCTCTATACATTTTGAGATTGTGCTAGTCTTTTTTCAGAAAGAAAGAAAGAGAAAGAAAAGAGAAAGAAAGAAAGGAGAGAGAGAGAGAGAGAGAAACAGTGGGAAACATGAAAAAGTTACAAATGTTTGAATTCCTTCCCAAAGGGTGAGTGAAAAGGGGGAAATCTGCAATAAATGCCTTGTGTGGAAGCAGTTCACCAGTAAAAATAAAGACAGAGAATAATTTCAGTGGTTTGATGTGATTCATGGAGAAAATGGAAGCTTACAAAAGAAAGGTACATATTTTGTATTTTCTCTTAGTAAAAATGTTGAGCTGGTTAATCAAGGTGTTCTATCAAAGACAAGGATGAATGCCAATAGAGACCCCTCGGCATGTGTTTGGATTTATCCAGGGCTTTTTTTGCCATAAAACGCTCAGAACGGAGTTCCGGCACCTTTTTTGGATGGAACCTTGTAGGGTAGGCAAGGCGGGTTGTATGACCCGTGTGAGTTCCGGCACCTTTTTCTTTTACCAAAAAAGCACTGGATTTAACTAAAAATATGAGTGGAATTGCTGAGCAGCAGCACAGTGGCCTAGAGATGAAGAAGCTCACCTCCCACTTGAAAGGTTGGGAGTTCAATCCTAGGCAGTGGCAGATATTTTTTCCCAGGGTACAAAGAAGAATATCTGTTGCGAAGATGAGCCCCGACTCCACTTGGAAGAAAGACATTAAAGCAGACATGTCAAACTCGTGACATCATGTGACATCGCACAATATATCGGAGCTTTTTCGCCATTGCCAGCAATGGGGTGGGCGTGGTTTCTTCATGACGCATCCAGCCTGCGGGCCGGCAGTTTGACACCCCTGCATTAAAGGGTCATAAAAAAGAAAAACAAAAACGAGTGGAGTTGCCATGGAATTATTTTTGATCTGATACGCATTGTTTCCCCTTTAGGTACAAATTTAGGGGGGGGTAAGTGCAGCACATTTTCTCAGAATGCATCATCAAAGAATTGACCAAGGGCTATATACAGTAGTATTAAATTAACTTTAAATTTAAAGTTAAATTAAATTAAATCCACCAGAGCCTTGGTGGAGTAGTGGCCTAATGCCTCCTTAAGTAACACCAGCTGCCTGCAATTAGTGCAGGTCCGCATCCCACCAAGCTGAAGGTTGACTCAGCCTTCCATCCTTCCGAGGTAGGTAAAATGAGGACCCAGATTGTTGGGGGCAATAAGCTGACTTTGTAATAATGCCGCTTGGGGGGGTGTATGAAAGCCCTAATAAGCAGGCATATACATAGAATGAAGGCTACTGCTAAGCTTGTAAGCCGCCCTGAGTCTTCGGAGAAGGGCGGGATATAAATGGAATTAAAATAAATAAATAATAAATAAATAAATAAATAAATAAAAAGGGTACTTTTAAGTACATACCAAAAAAATACACACACAAATTCACACTGTGACTAATGGGGAGGAAGGAAGCAGAACAAGTTTTTATTCTGCAACCTGGAAGTGAGGCTGGATTCAACCCACAGGATGAACCCTTCCAAAAATATAGAGACAAAACTTAGATAGTCCATAGTAATGCTGGACTTAAAAAGAGAACCAAAATTGGTGTCTTTGACCTGTTATGAAAAACTTCAACTGATTCTTGAAAAACTTGTTCATCACCATAAGTAGAAGGTGGTGTTGGTATTGGTGGTACATGTGTGCGGGTGAATGTGGGTGAGGAGTGGATGGTGGGAGGAGTAATGGTGTGTGTGCAGGGGATGAAGGCAGCTCCATTTGTTCTTAACCATTCATTAAATTTAGATTAGCTTACTACCCCTAAACAGTTTCACACGCTTTCTAATAGTCTCCTGGTTTCATAGCCTGTGGAATATACTTGTTCCTCCCCGCATTCTTTTTCTCCTCACCCTCTCCTTTCCCTGAACTTGCTGAGCATCACCCACATGCAAAAGGATCTCGCACAAGTGACAATAGTTACACAATTGCAAGGTATGGCCCAGTCCTCATACTACACTTCTTCCATGATTCTCAGTAGTTCAGGCTCCCTACGCACACAAATTTATCCACCACCAGTCTAAAATTTTAAAAGTTCTGGTTTAAATCAGGCTGAAGGCACACAATGATCCTTGCCTTTAAGCTCAGGCATAAATAAAGGGTTCTTTAGCCCCACCTCTCCAGAATAGATGGAAACAACTCAGTTGGCAATTATTTTGTTACACATTTCAATAATTAAACAATTTTGTATGAGGTTTTTATCGGATGAAGCATGGTGACCTTAAACTGGCTGGCTCCTATGGAAGGAGGGCTTTTGAAATTAGGTTCTGTGCCGGGACCAAACAGGCAAGTAAGGAACAGAACTGGACTACACACTCACTACCTTATGTAACTTGGTCTGGCAAAGTATTGCCTAACTCAGACATGTCAAACACAAGGCCCGGGGGCCGGATCCTGCCTGCAAAGTGGTTTCATGCGGCCCGCGAAGCCATCCTGGAAACAGTGAGGGAACGGCCCCCACTGCCTTGGCCCTGGCCCAGAGACCCTCCTCCTGCCAGAGACCCTCAGATCTGTCCCACTCCTGCCCAGGCCCCCATAGGCACCCTTGATGCGAACGATGTAGAGATGGCCACGCCCACCCAGTAGGCCATATGCACTCTAGCCACGCCCACCCAGTAGGCCACGCCTACCCAGACCACACCCACCCGGCCCCCTGAGGGCAACCGCAATGCTGATGCGGCCCTCAGTGAAATTGAGTTTGACACCCCTGGGCCCTAACAGAATCCTTCATTTGTCAGATCAGCGCAAAACTGGTTTTAAAAAAATCAGTTATTAGCTATAATCCAAGTCAGATTTAGATGTACAGTAATCCAAGAACTGATTTTAAAAGGTACTATAGTGAAACAAATACTCTTTGCATTTGTTAATTTCTCATAGACTCTGGATGAATAAGTAAGGAAGTTACACTGCTCTGCTAGCACAGAGTTCTGAATCATCTTCCCAGTACACATTTTCTAAGTTTCATCTGGCAAGGGCTCCTACTTTTCCTCAAGATGCCACTAGAAATCCAGGGGAATCCTATGGAGGCTGAAGATATAGGACTAATTAATTGAATACTGTTGTGATGTAGGAACAGCCTGTGCTCTGGACTTAGTTTCTGAGTGGGCCCCAAGAACATATTATGGGCTCTTCTTCACAGTACTCAAGCTTGTTTCAGACATGCCAAGGGAAAGAGAAAAGGTATTTCATGGGCTAGCATTCACATAGTCTTTTCTTCTGTGGGTAAATCCCATAAAGTCTAAGAAATCCTTTATTTGTCCCAGCTTCTGCCAACCTAGCAGTTCGAAAGCACGTAAAAATGCAAGTAGAAAAATAGGGACCACTATGGTGGGAAGGTAACAGCGTTCCGTGCGCCTTTGGCGTCTAGTCATGCCAGCCACATGACCACGGAGACGTCCTCGGACAAGCGCTGGCTCTTCAGCTTTGAAACGGAGATGAGCACCGGCCCCTAGAGTCGGAAACAACTAGCACGCATGTGTGGGGGAACCTTTACCTTTACCTTTTTAAGGGACAGAGTCTTGCCAAACTCAAGTTATAACCCTCTAACTACCAGATACTGTATATCCTGAGATTCTAGGAGGTGGCTAAACTGACCCCAACCAGCTCCTCTTCCCCATTCAGCTCTGAACTGCAAAGTCTCTAAATTCAGGCTTCTCTTGGAGGGAATGTACTGCCTCCTCTTGAAAAGTTCTGAGCTGCCTAGGTTTGCTTCCACTGAGTCTTCAGTGCACAGTCCATCACAGTATTAGAGATTTCACCTTTAGCACGTGGAAGTTCTCAAGGTTAATCTTTACAGTACTCCAGACAGACTTGGGCCTTAAATTTCCATTTAAAATCCTGGAGAGGTTCGATTAGTTAGCGTAGTAGGCAATGAGCCTATTGCCTTTGGTTTACACTCCATTTACACTAATGGAGTTCCCAATTTTTGCCATATTCCCTTGACCCGGTCCTGTCTCCCTTTCCAGCCATCATTTCCTTAACATTATCCTGTTGTTTTCTGTACCACAAAAGGAATCAGCAAAGCAGATGGGAGCAAAGAAGGCAGGGCAATGTATTATTATGCTAGGAACTGTCTTTATTACTATGTTAAGAATTGCTAATCAGGAAAGTTCAGTACTAACTAGACGACTCAAACCTCTAACTCATTCTGACACCCATGCCCACTCCCCTACTCACATGAGTAAATCAGAGGTAACCTTCCAAGTCTTTGAAGCTGTATCTGCAAGGACAGATGGAATGTGGCTTAGATGCCATTCTGGAAATCTGGTACACTCAACACTTCTCAAACACCTTTAAGACATTTGAACCATTGTGTATCCTTTACATTTGCTTTTAAACCAACGAACATACCAGAAAGTATCAGACAAGCTATACTGAAACTGCAAACTAGTGAAAAAGTTTTCTTAAACAAGTCACGTTATTTTATCTTTTTAATTAAAAAAACAGAATTAATTGAAAAACAGCCCCAGAGCTCATACAGTAGTTACTTCAGAAGAACTGTTTCCTTCATCTGTTGTTGCATGGTGAAGCAAAGGATGGGCTTGCATAACAAGCTTATGTGAATCGGTTGATCAAAGGTGGAGATTGCACACAACATGCTCAGCTTGGTTAGTCTTCAGTTTTTCTTTTCTTTTTTTCTGATTTTGTAAGTTGGGTGAACTCAACGTGTACGATTATACTGCGGTTCAACATGCTGTGAAACTCCCATACCCCAATGGTTAATTCCATAATCATATTAACCATGTTGCAGGAACTTCAGCAAAGTGTTTTAGCATCCTAAAAGCCGATACATTTATAATGACATTGGATTTCTTGGATTAGAATCGCCCTCTATGATGGACTGACAATGGAGTGTTCTCTTATCTACGATGATGGTAAAATGGGAGAGGGCTGGAAATGTGTAGATAAGTCAGTAGATCCATTGTTCAGGGAGATAAGTATCCAGGAATGAATGAATGAATGAATGAATCAATCAATCAATCAATCAATCAATGATGAATCAATGAAAACACACACACACACTATGATATAGTTTTATCAATAAAGTTAGATAAATAAATATAGTTTCATAATTTACTTATCTTTCAAAAGGCACCTTTAGTGTCTGTTTTTCAATACTTCACTTGATGGCAAAATAGATATTAGTTTTTAAATATGTTGGCCACATGTCACACAATAAAATTAGCCAAGCTGGTTTTTAAACAATAGTGGATGCATTTGCACAGAAGGCTAAGCTTGCTCAGTTTTACCCTTGGCTAATTTTTTAATCTGATGTGTAGACTCAGGCCTTTTGATTTGTTTTTTTTTAATGTGGATGACACCCAGCTTTATATCTCTACTGCAGGCCCCTTGAGTGATGCTGTGGATATCCTATCCCAGTGCCTGGTGTTTCTTCAGGTCTAAAGGGGACAAAACGGGCTCTAACCCAACCCTAGCAAAACTGAGTAACTCAGGTATTTGGACTCTTTGGAGACAAGGTGCTTCCATTTCTAAGTCTGGATGGGGTAGCACTACTTGTATGCAGCTCTAGTATATAATCTGGAGGTTCTCCTATTCTCACAGCTCCTACTCAAGACATAGGTGGCAACTGTGTCTAGGAGAGCCTTTGCACAACTTCAGGTGGTGCGCCAGTTGCATCCATTCCTGGACCAGAAGGCCCTGTTCATTTTCACCCAATGCCCTTAGATTACTGCAACATGCTTTACATGGGGCCGCCCTTGAAGAGTATTTGAAAACTTCAAATGGTGCAGAAGGTGACTGCAGATATAGTAAATGGTGCCACATACACAGCACATGTAATACCACTACTAACAGAATAATAGAATAACAGATTTGGAAGGGACCTTAGAGATCTTCTAGTCCAACCCTGTGCTCAAGTAGGAAACCCTATAACATTTCAGACAAATGATTGTCCAATCTCTTCTTAAAAACTTCCAGTGTTGGAACACCCACAAAGTCATTCCACTGATTAATTGTTCTAACTGTCAGGAAATTTCTCCTTAGTTCTAGGTTGGTTGTCTCCTTGATTAGTTTTCATCTATTGCTTCTTGTCTTGCCTTCAGGTGCTTTGGAGAACAGGTTGATCCCCTCTCCTTTGTGGCAGCTTCTGAGATATTAGAACACTGCTATCATGTCACCCCTCGTTTTTCTCTTCATTAAACTAGACATACCAAATTCCTGCAACTATTATTCGTATGTTTTAGCCTCCAGTCCCCTAATCATCTTTGTTACTCTTCTCTAAAGTCTTAAAATCTTTTTATATTGTAGCAACCAAAATTGGATGCAATATTCCCAGTGTGATCTTACAAGGGCATTATACTGTAAAATGGTACTAACACTTCATATAATCTTGATTCTATCCCTCTGTTAATGCAGCCTAGGACTGTTTTAGCTTTTTTGGCAGCTACACCACATTGCTCGCTGATATTTAAGTGATTGCCCACTAGGACTCCAAGATCCCTCTCACAGTTACTACTATTGAGCCAGATATCACCTATTTTATACCTGTGCGTTTGTTTTTTCTTGCCTAAATATAACTACATGAATCGTACTGGTTTCCAGTGTGTTTCCAAGTGCAATTCAAGATGTTGGTTGTCATCTTTAAGCCCTACATGGTTTGGGAATGTGTTACCTGAGGACCATCTTTTTCCATGTGTAGACTATGTAAAGGTAAAGGTAAAGGTTCCCCCGCACATGCGTGCTAGTCGTTTCCGACTCTAGGGGCCGGTGCTCATCTCCGTTTCAAAGCCGAAGAGCCAGCGTTTGTCCGAGGACATCTCTGTGGTCATGTGGCCGGCATGACTAGACGCCAAAGGCGCACGGAATGCTGTTACCTTCCCACCATAGTGGTCCCTATTTTTCTACTTGCATTTTTACGTTCTTTCGAACTGCTGGGTTGGCAGAAGCTGGGACAAGTAACAGGCGCTCACTCTGCTACACGGTACTCGGGGTTTGACCCGCCAAACTGCCGACCTTCTGATCGACAAGCTCAGCGTCCTAACCCACTGAGCCACCGTGTAGACACATCCAATTCAATCTAGCAAATTGGACATGCTGCAGATCCCATCAGTCAAAGGTATTGACTGATGGGAACCAGCAGACAGCCCTTCTCTGCTCTAGCCTACCTTGTGGAATATCCTTTCCTTAGAGATTAGAATGGCCCCAACCTTGTTAGTTTTTCTCAAGGCTTTAAAACTTGGCTATGTACTTGGGCCTGGGGTTCAGGTGTGTTAAGGGTCCCATTTCTTGGCTTTACTGTTTATGGTACTTTTCTTGGTTAATTATCTTGGCTGCTGTATGTTTTTATGATATAATTGTTTTATAGTTTTAGAACTGTAAGCAACCAAATGTCATGTGGTTGAATTGGGTAGCTATAGAAATTGAATAAATGAATAAAATGTAAGGACAGACATATTGAAGCTCTGCATGATAGACCCTTTGACCACACATGCCTCTCCTATGTCATTCCACTATGTCATCACTATCCTTCAAAGGTAGCCTTTCCCCCAACAACTTTGAAAAAGGTGAAAATAATGCTATCACAGGTTGATTTCTGTGAGGAAGCAGAGGCCAGGATGTAGAATGAAGCAAGAATTTCCCTCAAGGAGAGAAGAGATTGCCCCAATGTTCTATTGAACTGCAAGGCTTCAGGGAAAAACAGTAGTTTTTTTCCCCAAAATGGCAGACTGCAGCATCTGAGCCAGCAATAAAGTATCCCCTTTTGGATCTAACTGGCTCATGAGAACTGACACTGAATATGCAAAGATACTGTATGGAAACACCCTCCATTTGAGAGCTTCATATTTCAGTACATAACTGGGAGAGTTGCAATAACATAATTATTACCACTTGTTGAGGCTGACTTGTCCAATGAAATAATTCAGTGTGATGAATGCAGATTGACATTTATTTTATCTGTGAAAGGCACATTTCAATCACTTTTCTGGATCAAATATGTGCATTGGAGTAGATCTCTTCACTTTTACAAGCTGTTTGACTAGCCCTTGATCCTAATACTGGAGCTCGCTCCTGTCCGGTGTTTTTGGTCCTCCAACAGCAGCATGTATTGGTAGCAACCCGGAGAGGGTGTGTATTTGTCAGTCTGCCACTCCTCTTCTCTGTCTCTCAGCAAAGGACGGGAATGGTACAGCTGCTCCAGTCTCTCTGGGCTGGTCAATGTGATTACACAGCACTGGGTTGCAATCAGCGCGGCCCCAATTCTCACAGGTACCTGGCAGCAGACTATATAAGGGAGTGCCAAGATTCCCCTCTGAGCAGGGGGCACACTTGCCACCCCCCACCCCAGCCAAAGAAGGAGATGCCTGGGCAGGAATGCAGTTGGGGGCATGAACAGACTTGAGATCTCCCCTCCAGAGATATAAATTTGAGTGGGATGAGAGGCTTGTGGCCTTTTCCATCCCAGCAGAGCTACACTGGTAGAATTGACGGTAAGAGATTCCAACTTTTCTTGTGGAAAAAAGAATAGATCATTAGGACTTCTGCCCCAATTTAATGACTCTCTCCCCCAAACATTAGCCTACCTGAGAACCTTCCTCTCCAATTGGGGGTCCGGATGGAGCCTTGTCTTATCCTTCTTCCTTCCTTCAAAAGGAAATTTTGCCCTTATGATGACAGAGATGGATGGGATCCTCACCAGCCTTGCCTCATGCAAATTTATGCTAAGTTTGCAGTATGAATGTCAAAAGGAAGCTCTCTAACCTGGAAGGTCACTCCCTTCCAGTTTGATGTTTTTGGAAGACTCTGGATCTGGGAAGGCAGCACCCACTGGAATTTCTTGGCAGTGCAGGGATGATACATATTTGGAAATGTAATGTCCTCCCTAGTCAGTCAGAAGGGGTCAGCGGTGATGGAAGCAAAGAGAGGGCTGGAGTTTGTACCATTTGGCAATGGGGATTTTCTCTCTCATGTTAACATGTCATTCCTCCTCCTCCTCCTCCTCCTCCTCCTCCTCCTCCTCCTCCTCCTCCTCCTCCTCCTCTCCCCTTTGCACTGTAGATGTCAAAAGCTGCACCCAAGAAAGCAGCAGCCCTTCCCCCACCAGGATGCTCCCTGGACATTAATGATCCTCAGGTGCAGAATGCCGCCATTCGCATCCAGTCCTCCTATCGTGGACACAGGTGAGGCAGGTAGCCAGTGAAAGATGACATCTTCACTGGTAGTAAGAAAAGGGGTTCTTGAAAAATTAGTCTGGGAGGACTTTGTCTGTCTGTCTGTCTGTCTGTCTGTCTCTCTCTCTTACCACACACACACACACACACACACACACACACACACATTTTAAAAATTACAGCAACCATAAATATATTTCTGGGCTACAGGGTGGTACATAAGTATTTTAGAAATGAAGAAACAATTCCAGGACAAGGTTGGTGCTGCTTCTTAATGTCATCATTCTCCAGAGTTTGGGATGACTTGCCTCCAGCTTTGCCTGCCTCTGTGTTAGCTTGTAATTCGGTGTTCCTCCTCCTCTTGCAATTTACAACCAAAAAGGGAATCTTCTCAAAGGAGGCATTCCAAATGTGAAGCATTCCAGCCCATTGCTTACACCCTTGCTCATTTTGTAGACTTTCAGACTCTGGAGAAAGATATTTATATCAGTGATCCCTTTGCAGTCCTTGCTTTTTCATGCTATTATTAGTTTTTTTTAATCATTGACTACTGTTGTCTTTGTATGAATTATACTTTTGGACTCAAAAGTCATTTGGAAAAGAAGATCAACAAATACAAGGCACATGAAAGGGAAATTTAGAAGAAAGATTGATAGCCTGCTATATCTCTTGATGTTTTGACGAAAGTGTCTTTTGTATATTTTGATGAGAGAATGCAGTATGGGAAGCTGAACATATTATCCTCAGTAGTTCAGCTAGGAAAGAGAGAGACTTAGTATATGACAAAGATAGCTTGGAAATAATTGGAAAATTGTGGTAAGTCGTGACTGGATGTTGAAGGACTACAAAGAGGTGGTGGTCATGAAATGGATGGGGAAGGGCTGCTAGAGAAGTAGTAGTAACAGAAGAAGATTTTTCAGAGAAAAGAATTACCTCAATTCCTGCCATGAGCAAAGGATTAGGGTGGATTATTTCCAAAACCTTTTCCATTTTCCCCCCAATTCTGTGATGTTATGTCTAGTGTTAGAGATATGACATGAAGGATAGGAATCTGATAGGAATCCAATTCAGTGTATTCTCCAAAATCTGGGATTCAACAACATAAACATCCTAATTTTTTCCTGTTATAGAGCGATCACCTCGAGAGAGGATTACACAGACTTTGCTTCCTTGAAGAGTTTGCTTCAGCATTTAGACTGAATACTTTATTTATAATGCAGCACCTTGATGAAGCCTTAGGACCAGCTCTTATCATCACACACCCAATCCCTCTTCACAACCCAGTGTTCTAGTTGTTTACAATTAAGCACCCAACATAACTGTTGAACACTCTTACTTACAGGCTTAGATTTATCCATAGAAAATAAACAAACTGGGCCATTCCATTTCAAGAGTAAGCTCAAACTCCAACAAAATTTAAGCTAATCTTCATTAATAATATTTACCCCCATAATTTTATTAGTGTTAATTCTCTGGAACAGAGAAGAACAGGTATATAACAAGAGGATTTATAATTAGTTGGGTTTTGCCCACTTATATCCAAAGCATTCGGTGTCAAAATAATGTTGCTCAATTAACTGCAGTTTAATAATGCTAATTTTTAAGTGCAGAGACAAGTTGCTGTCTAAGTGTTCAATTCACCCCCTCCAAATATTCATATATATATATGTGTGTGTGTATGTGTGTGTGTATAAATTTTTTTTAGATTGCTAACAAATAGTTAACAAGCATTTCACACACACACACACACACACACACACACACACACACACACACATATATATGTATATATATATATATATATATATATATATATATATATATATATATATATATATATATATATATATATATATATATAAACACACACACACACACATAAGGCCACATAATTTGTTTTGCCCGGGAACTGTTATCATTTGCCTTTTTTGCAGATCACTCTTCATGACACTTTGCTATTGCACTATTCATGAGAACGAGAAATGAGAACACAGTTTGGCAGCAGGTTATTCTTTAGATCTGTTGAGACTACAACTCCCAGAATTCCTAGTCAACAGAATAGATGAACATGCTACGTGGAAATTCTGAGAGATGCAATTTTAACTTATTCAGAGACCACTGGACTGGGGAAACATGGAGCTATAAGATTGTGAGCAAAGTTCTGCATGCTTGCTTGTTCCAGTTCCTCTTCTCCACTCTCAGGTCTCGCAAGGAACTGAAAGACAAAGGCCCTCCACGGGTACTACAGAACCTCAAAGATGTGATGCTGATAGAAGGGAGCGCGGCCAAGTTAGAATGTCGCATCAGTGCCTTCCCTGACCCCTTTATCCGCTGGTCTAAAGATGGTGTGGAACTCAAGGACGGGCCCAAGTACCGCTACATCTTTGAGGATCCTGACATTGTGGCCCTGGTGGTGCGTGATGGAGGCCTTCCTGACCTGGGCAAGTACACCATCTCTGTGAAGAATCCCTTTGGAGAGTGCTCTGACTCAGCTCGACTCCTCATAGAAGGTAATGCGACTCTCTTCCCACATTCCCTGCTAAACATAGAGCCATGCATCCCCTGGGCATTGAAGACCTTCTCTAAGAAAGTCTGTCACTTTGGCATCCTTCACTGTCTACTCTACTGCTTCAAGTTGTAGCCCTACCCATTTTCTATTCATAGGCCAGGTCTGTCTAATCATAATGCAAAAAGCCAACTCCTAACTCTAGCCCTGCCTCTGCCAAGACAGAGCCTGTCTGCCTTCCTTCTTCCCTCCTTTCACCCCCTCCCCTCTAGTAAAGTTGTGTTGTTTGTCTAGCTATTCATGGTCCTGTTGAGATGCAGCATAGGCAGTGGGAGAATTCGCTGTTGAATTCTAGGAATAGTTCAGTCACCAAGGGAAGAGGCTGGTTTTTGAGACTGATATTCCAGTCAGGTCTTGATTTACATGACCTATCATTCTTAAGTCAGAAGGGAACGTTACAAACAAAACAGGTATGTATTTATTTATACAAGCTGATACTTACAAAGCATGTAGATCCTGTAATATCCTGCTTTTCCAACTCTGAATTAACTAAAGAAACTTCTGTGTGGTCATACCTTGAGTGCTACATGACTAAATGTTGCCCAGATGCGACAGAAGAAGAGAAGGCAACTAACTCCGGTGTTACTTCTTCTATATTATTGCACTGAACCTGAAGTCTTGAAAGCTCTTTGGTGGATACATCAACAATTCAATGGGAGTTTTTATTACTTAGGAAAAGAATATGACCAAGCAAAATGGAGTGATAATCTCAAGAAGGTATCCTAAATTCTAGGGTGTTCTAAGTACAGTATAAGTCCCAAGAATAGTTTCTCCATAATCATTCACCTGTCTGTTGCAATGGTTGGATGAACAGAGAGAGCAATGGAGAGAAGAAATAGAGTTAGGCAAAGGGACTGCATAATCCATCTTTTTAAGCAGCCAGATAACTCGGAATAGCTGCAGACAAATTCAAGTCTGCAGAGTGGCCCAAGGTAACCCAGGTCTCCCCTAAAACATTGTAGGAAAAAATGAAAATAAGATTTACTATTGTAATTTACTTCCCTCCATTGTGTCAGAATAACAGAGTCGGAAGGGACCTTGGAGGTCTTCTAGTCCAACCCACTGCTCAAGCAGGAGACCCTATACCAGGGGTAGGCAACCTCGGCTCTTTTATGAGTCATGGACTTCAACTCCCAGAATTCCTGAGTCAGCATAGCTGACTCAGGAATTCTGGGAGTTGAAGTCCATGACTCATAAAAGAGCCGAGGTTGCCTACCCCTGCCCTATACCATTCCAACAAGTGGCTGTCCAGTCTCTTCTTAAAAACCTCCAGTGATGAGTTGTGAAGCACCCACAACTTCTGGAGGCAAGTCATTCCACTGGTTAATTGCTCTCACTGTTAGGAAGTGTCCTTCAGGAACACTTAGTGGGGAAAGCAGCAACCCCAGAGCAGGATTCCTATCCTGCCTTATCTTTAGGAAAGGCTAGCCATGCTCTAAAGAGGAACTCTTTCACCCCCAGGAAAAGCTTAGCAGTTATTTCCCACAATCTCAATAATCTCAGGATTTCTTTTGGATGGGTCTTAATACGAACTGGCAATAGTTTCTTTCAGTAATTTTTATTTTTTATTTTTTAATTTTAATTCCATTTATATCCCACCCTTCTCCGAAGACTCAGGGCGGCTTACAAGCTTAGCAGTAATGTCACAGGGACGTTCAAAAATATTGCATTTTGTTAATTATCAGCCAACCTCTTACTTCTCCCTTTTACTTTTTTAACAATTTATCGGAAAAGACTAGCAATAGAAGCACCATTTGACAAATGTATTTTATAGCAGTTCCACTCTATTATGTTTTAGATAAGAGTGACAGAAGAATTCATAAAGGGAGTTGTATTGAATAGGGTTATTTCACACTTCTAGAATGCAAGTTAAATTGTTTTTAAAAGAAGACTACACAGGCAACAAGTGGATTATCACCTTTTTCTGTGCCCAGAGCCACTGTCATCTTCAGGGAAGAGAGAGGAAATACTAAGTAATTAGCTCAAAGTATGCAGAAATCTTTTCGGATTGATGCACTGAGAAGTGGCTATGGTGGCTCTCTTTGCAATACAATCCCTAACAAGATCTGTCGATGCTAAGTTGCAATTACTCAGCAGTTAACAACCATTACAAGAAAAGCAATGCCAACATGTGGAAGAAGACTCACATCACACAGCTTTAGAGTGCTGGGTCCCAGGATAAGTTCTCTCCAGGTAGATGTCTGGTGAAAGGGCCCAGCTCTGATCCTACCTTTTTTTCCCTCTCTTTCAGTACCTGCCAAGATACAGAAAGGCCCGGACAATTTGAAAGCCAAGAAAGGCAGCACGGTCAATTTGACAGCTCACATCAGTGGGCAGCCAGCCCCTGATGTTGGCTGGGCCAAGGATGGGGAGGATATTGAAGAGGATGATCGGTGAGTGAAGCCCAGCCCTGGGTACTGGATGGGTAGCCTCAGATCAGAGGCAATCGAGTTAGAATGGAGATATAATAAGAACTTCTGATCTTCTTTCCTTCATCATACAAGCCCTTACCGGTAACGTTTAGGCACGGAGAAAAAGCATAGATGATGCCGTAGCTTAAAAGTGTATAGTACAGTGTATAATGTGAACTTCCAATAGTATGATCATTATTCCTCCTCATTCTCCAGTTCTTTCTCTAGTGATTGTCAGGTTAAAAAGAGCTTGTTACCCTTAGTTTAGGATCCTTTGCATTGACAGGGCATGAAGGAGACGGCAACCTAGTCCAGATAACTGCTGATTCCCTAGTAGCAAGCACTCTTATATGCTGTTGATTAAGTCAGGAAGAAATTTCTATCTACTGTAGGTCTTAAAATGGGTCCCTGAGTTCTGATTCCCTTTCCTTCCTCTGCAGAGTGTACTATAACATTGGCAGTGACTCAACAACTCTCACCATCAAGAAAGTGACGCCAGCTGATGCTGGGAAGTATGAGATCTTTGTGGAGAACAGCCTGGGCATGGATCAGTCCTTTGCGCGCCTCGATGTGAACTGAGCTCCTGTCACCTCAGTCTGATCCGCCCCCAAAGAAACTCTCCTGAACCCAGCTTTCACAGCTGGGGGAATGCAATTAAAAACAAACAAACTGGAGCAATAGGGATATTTTGTTCCCCTGAAATACCCCAAAGCCCAGCTACACCTCTCACTGATGCTTTAGGTCTCTCACTCAGACAGGACACCTTCAATAAGGGTACAACCTTTCCCAGACTTGCTGGCAAGAACTCTCCCCCCACCACACACACACTTTGCTCCAGGACTCAATCCATTTCTTGGGCAGGCAGGGCTATCAGCTTATCAATAGCTTTGCCATCAGTACGTCATAAGCAATGTTCACTGAAAAGCCATCTAGGTGGGGGTATGAAAGGGGCAGCGCAGATTACACACCAGTGGTCTTTCCCCAGAGCTGACAAGATAGGTCAGCCATCCCAGAAGCCTCCATATTCTTCTGGGCCCATTTTCTTGCTTGACAAATAAAACCAAATGACTCTATACTGTCTTGAGAGTTTCGATGACGATGATTCATTGCAGTCAGCCAGATGTTACTGGATTTGGCATTTTTGTCCGCCTACCAAGTCATTATTATCATTAAACATTTCCTCATAACTTTTTTTCTCAGTCCAAGTCCACACCTCTGGCAACCTGAAGTCATCCTTAGCTGTTCCAGTGCTGTAGTGTTTTTTCCTTTTTTCCTGACATAACTTTTGCCACGGATAAGAACAGGTACGCCTCCTTAGCTTTGGAATTGGATCCGCTCTGCTACTAATAACCTAATAGCTGGGAGTGGTTTTCCATGTAGCCCTGAGCTATGAAATGGTTTGACTTGGCTTTATGTAATGTAATGTGGCTTGAAAACCAGGGTTTTGTGTATTTTAGTGTATTGTAGGAATCAATTAGGATTAATACTCTGCATAAATGCTTCATGGTTGCCCATGATATTAGCTGAGATTTTAACCTACATTGTGGATAAGCAACTTCAGCAGATTCATCAGAACATTTTACACTTCTTCCGAGTCCATGTTCTGTGACTTTCCCTACCTGTGCACTTAGTATGTATTTGCTGGGGGTGATGGGAGTTGCAGCCCTAGAATATCTAGGCTCTAGGGCAAAGGGCTGTGGATTACAGCAGGCTCCTGAAGACCAAAAGCATTTGGGACTTCTCAGAGAAGAAGGCACCTTCTGGGGGGCTACCCTCTTTTTCTTGGCAATGTTGCCTCCTGCCGTTGCTCAGAAGCACTGCAGGATCCCTTTTCCAGTCAGCTGCTCTGGAGATATAAATAACTCTCTTCCTGACCATATTGGGCATTGTTTCAGTCTCCAACTTTTCCTCGTCATCTGGTCCACCTGACAGGACTGAAATGAGGGGAAGTGGAGCAGACAAACTCTATTCCTTCCAAATCATGTTATGAGTGCTCCTTGACAAAGCTTGGCTTCAAAGAGTGCATATCTATTTTCTTTCTTTATTAAACACATTGATATAAAATGTATATAATACAAACTCATTAAAAAAACCAAACACCCCATCTCACCCACCCCCATGGCAGCAACGCAATCAAATCAGCTATTTGATCAGCTCCATCTCCACCAGTGGTTTTGGGGCCAGCTGACAAAACCACTTTTTAAAGGGCTTTTTGGAAAAGTAGGGTGGGGGCCCTTTGGTGGGGGGATGATGTTCCACAATCAAGGGGCCACCACCAAGAAGGCTCTTTTTCATGGTCCCATCAAATGACAATCCCTTTTCTATGAGACCCGTGTTATGCCTTGCCTTCTTACCCTGGTGGACCAGGTTAGATGCAATAAGGAGGAGGTGGTCCTTCAGATAACCTGGCCCCCAGCCATGTAGTTTCAAAAGTGATAACCAGGATCTTGACTTGCATCCGGAAGCAGATTTCCTGACAGATAGTTTCTTAATGCTGTTAATTCAAAGACAACGCAAATCTTCTCCTGCTTTCCCTAACTTAAAAGATTTCATGTAGCCAGCACAGAACCAAGAACATACAGTTAGCAGTGGAGAACCCTTCGCACACTTCAAAAAATTCCTGATTTTGCAAAGTGATAATTGCATAATAAAAGCCTCATCTGAAAAGACTTAGCAACTTCTCTCATACTCATGAAGCTTTATAGGACTCTTAGCAGAGTGGGATTTAACGTTCATGACACGCTTTAGATTGTGTTACTATCCAGTGGATGATCTATTACAGATAAGCCCTGCCAAGTCTTGGAGATAAATCAGTTGGGAAAAGACTAAAGGTAGGTTTTAAAGAAGGCTCTAGCCTCAGCACCTTGAATTTATTTCTGACATTTCAGGATAGGCAGAATAGCACATTTCTTCCTTGTCCTCTTGCAAGCTTTTTCTTCATGGTTCTTGACATCACGTGATCTGTCTTGCAGGACACCCTAGATGCCGTGGAATATCCATTCAAAGCTAGTCTTCTCTGGATGCGAAAACTTACAAACAGTTCATTAAATAATGTACAGTAGTGGCCAAAATTGTGAAAACCCTTTTTATCAATGGAAAGATAATTTAATCAAGAATGTAATGCAACATAGTTTGTTCAATTATCTGTACTGTACTCTATGAAAGGTTATAGCCAAATAGCCAGAAAAAAGGAAGCACAACTTGCTTAGGTTGATATCAGGTAGCTTTCCTTCATCTGATTGTAGCCAATGAGCATGAGTGTTTAGAGAGCCAATCAGGTGTCATCTTGTTTTGGCAATGAGCCACAGTAGGATTCAGTTATTGATGTCATGTATTGAAGCTGAGAGGAGGACATTTGTCAATGTGTTATGTGATCGCTATCAAGTTGTTTGGGTTTTTTGTGTTCTTTCATTTAGTGAGCTTGTAAAATGTAATAAAATTAAAGTAATGGTGCAAAGAGTTGACTGGTTGCCCAGAAAGCAATGTAAAATAGTATTATTAAGTGAATAAGGCTACAGTTATAAAGAAATTAGAAGAAAAATTGGTGGAAACTTAACCAAAGGTGGCATTTGTATGTAGTGCTTTTATTGCCCTGTACACCGCCCTGAGTCCTTCGGGAGAAGGGTGGTATAGAAATTCAATTAAATAAATAAATAAATTTCTACTGTACACTTTTCCCAAAAGGTTTCCACAATTTTGACCACCACTGTCGTAGGAAGCCCACTGAAACCTAAATATTTCACCATCATTCCAAGCCACTAAAGACTTGGGGATAAAGTGAAGTAGCTCAAAAACATTGAGAACTGAAAATATCCTTAGAATGCTGATGGACAAATTATTGGTGTGTGTGTGTGTGAGAGAGAGAGTGTGTATAAGAGTTTGGCAAGAAACACCCTAGAAAAAGGACACAGCAGACTCACATCTAGAACTGCTGCAGGCCTCTCCTCTTTCCCCCAATCTGACATGTGGCAGTTATCTGTCTTCAGTGCTAAACATGGGAAGGAAAAGCCATTTGCACATGCTTGGAAACTATTATGTCTTCCTGACTTTGTAAGGCTGAGAAGTCAATCCAGGGAAAAGCAATTCTTCATTGTGCTCCCCAGTTCAGCAACAGAAATCAGCACCAGATGGCTTTCGGCTAATCATTCTCTTTCAGCCCAACTGACCTCATAGGGTTGTTGTTGCTGTTGTGGGGAAAATAGGAAGGAAGGAAGAGGAGGAGGAGGAAGAAAGGAAGGAAGACGTAATTAGATAAGTTCGTGGCTTTGAGTTATTTATAGAAATAATAAAGGTAGGATATAAAGTAAATGAGGGACGCGGTGGCTCAGTGGGTTAGGACGCTGAGCTTGTTGATCAGAAGGTCGGCAGTTTGGCGGGTCAAATCCCGAGTGCCGCGTAACAGAGTGAACGCCTGTTACTCGTCCCAGCTTCTGCCAACCTAGCAGTTCGAAAGCAGGTAAAAATGCAAGTAGAAAAATAGGGACCACTACGGTGGGAAGGTAACAGCGTTCCGTGCGCCTTTGGTGTGTAGTCATGCCGGCCACATGACCACGGAGACGTCCTCAGACAAGCGCTGGCTCTTCGGCTTTGAAACGGAGATGAGCACCGACCCCTAGAGTCGGAAACGACTAGCACGCATGTGCGGGGGAACCTTTACCTTTACCTTTATAAAGTAAATAAATAAATCTGCCCAAACCCAACAGTGTCATCTTTTTTTTAAGAGTTTTACAATATATCCCCAAATCCCCCCCACCCCAAACCTGCCCACTTCCCCCCCCACTTCCCCGAGCTAAATACAGGATTATAGTTATAATAATCATATTCTAAATAAAAATTATATATAATATACAATTAACCAAATTCATAATGTGCTTTAACTCCCCTTTAACATAACTACAAACAAAGTACCAATAACAATATCCCACTAAAATCTACTCATAAGCTAAATGGAACTTTTTAGTCCCATATTTGTTCTGAATATAATCTATCCATCTCCTCCAAACTGAAATATATCTTTCCTGTGAGTGATCTTGCAAATAAGCAGAAATCTTAGACATTTCTGCAAGATTCGAAACTTTAAACACCCATTCTTCTATAGTGGGCAAACTATCCTTCTTCCAATATTGTCCCACCAGTAACCGTGCTGCTGTTATCATATTCAACATCAAATTAGTTTCTTTAACATCATCTTTGATCCAGGTCAACCTGATCAGTCCTCTTGAACGGGGAATCTACAGCAGGTGGCATCATCTACCTTATTTTGGCTGAGTCCAAAACATTTTAAGTAGGGTTATTCCTGATACATGTTTGGGATGGGGAATCACCGGCAAGCCCCAAATCGACAGGCTAGATGAGAAGTCAGAAACAGGCAAACACCTACGTAGTCCCGGGTTATTGTTTCTTGAGTTTCCAGGAGTCGAGGCCAAAGGGAATAAAACCCGAAAACGGCTAGTAGTGGGAACGAAGCCAGGGCCCGCACTGCATTTTGGGTCATCTGGAGTCGCGGCAGGGGCTTCGGGCTGAGTCGCGCCGCGGCCCCGGTACTTCGCGGGGACGTGAATGCAAAGGCGGGAGGCGGCGGCGAGCGGGAAAAGAGGCGGAGGCTTTGCGCTTTCCTGGCATTTCGGCTGGAGAATCCCGATTCTCCCGCTCCGCGCCTCTTCTCCTGCGGCTTTAAGGTTGCGACTCCGCCCGGAGTCTGAGCTTAGATCCGTGAGGAGGTGGAACCGGTGACGTGGCGTTCTCACGTGCTCGGAAGCAGAAGGCCGTGTCCCAGCGGGGTGATCTCGCGTCGGGGGTCTTGCCTTAGGGATAGTGCCGAGGAGCCCATCTGACACCGTCTTTTTCGCCGCCCAGACCCAAGTGGGCCATGCTGAAAGCCGTGATCCTAATCGGGGGTCCCCAGAAAGGTGAGCTGATACCCCTCCACATCGTCCGGAAGCTGATGCCCATTTGGGCTAGAGGCGGTAGAGCAGCCCCTTTGCAGAAATAAAAGCGAGTCCACAATTTGCTGAAATCTCTTCTCCTGCCCCCCCCCGCGCCCCCCAAAAAACAAGCCTACGATGTGCGGGTTTCACGTGTCCCTTTAGCCAGCTGCTTTTACCTGTAAGAGTATACTTGACCCTTAGCTGACTTCTGCCTCCGGTATCCCCCAACCCTTTATCAGGGCAACAACCTGCCTCCAGAAGTGGTGAATGCTCCAACACTGGAAGTTTTAAGAAGATACTGGACAGCCATTTGTCTGAAATGGTATAGGGTTTCCTGCCTGAGCAGGGGGTTGGACTGGATGACCTCCAAGGTCCCTTCCAACATTATTATTATTATTATTAACCCCTGATTTTCCTCCTGTCCAGGGCAGCCGGGCCTCTTCTTCGGAAGGACCTCCCTTCAGATGGCTGTAATGTCTCCCCCGAACCTTCTTTGTGCCAGGCTAAACATTCCCAGCTTCTTCAACCCTTCTTCACAGTTTTGGCTGGATAGGCTCCCCTTGGTTAACGGGCTCCCTAAAATGCTGGGCAATCTGTGGAGTGCAGAACTGATTTCCACAATCCTGTCCGTGTTTCTTTGAGAACTACCTAAAAGATGCATATATTTTTTTTCCAGCAATGATGTCTTTCCCACTTTGTAATCCCCTTGGTGTTTTACTGTCTGTTCTCTGCTTTTGGCAGAAGATTGCGAGGCCAAAAGAAGGGCAAATTCTGGGGAGAGTTGGCTCCCGATTGTGGAATTGTCTTGCTTTTTCAGGGACCCGCTTCCGGCCCTTGTCCTTTGAAGTGCCCAAACCCTTGTTCCCAGTGGCAGGGGTACCCATGATACAGCATCACATTGAGGCATGCACTAAGGTAAGGGGGTTATTCAGATTAAACTTGGAAGGGCAGGGCAGCACCTGTCAGTTTGTTGCCTTACCTTAAGCAAACATAGTCAGGCAATGAAGCAAGCAGGAAAGTGAAGTCAGCTATGTCATTTCTAACAGGTACCCAACATGAAGGAGATTCTTCTGATTGGTTTCTATCAGCCTAATGAGGCACTCAACCACTTCCTGGTGTCTGCCCAGCAAGAGTTCAAAATCCCTATCAGGTGGGTGGCCAGTGGTTATTGTAAAGAAAAATGTAAAAAATCCAGTGCTCAGATACCGGTTCTGGCCTTTAAAAAAAAATGCCCTGTTGCATTGGCCAATACATTGTTATCTTATTTGCAAACAGCTGTAATTCAATCTGTCTTGTCTTAAGCCTTTCCAGATATGCTAGGCCAGATCACTCTCAGGAGCTGAATTTGGTTTTACCAGTTGATTCCAAGTTTTTCATTCCTTTGGATGTATCCATATGTAATTTCCCCTAAGGACTGAGGACTGTGCCTCATGTTAGATGAAATAGATGTAGTATTTGAAAGATTATCCTGAAATAAAAAGTAGTCAGTCTATAAGCTTCCAGTATTTGAAAGTAGGAGGCTCCGATGGCCATCTCATTTCTAATTTCTGTAGGTATCTCCAGGAATATGCAGCACTTGGCACAGGTGGGGGTATCTACCACTTCCGTGACCAGATCCTTTCAGGTAATCCTGCAGCCTTCTTTGTGCTCAATGCTGACGTCTGCTCTGAATTCCCGCTCGAAGAGATGCTTGCCTTCCATCGTCAGCGTGGCAGTTCCGACAGCTTCCTCATGCTGGGTACCACGGTAGGAGACAGTCCTGCCTTCCCAAACTGGGTCAGTCATGAGGGAGTGGTTGGGAGACTGAGGCTCAGTTAACTGGGGAATCCCAGGGTACCAGGCAGGAGAGCCTGGGGCCTTAAGATCCTCTTTTAAACCTCCCAGAAGCTTCCGATGTTTCTGTCCCCTCAGTGCATCCATGCCAATCTTCTTTTCTGCAGGCCAATAGGAAGCAGTCTCTGAACTATGGCTGTATTGTGGCAAATGCTGACACACACGAGGTATGAAGGTAGGAAGCCAGGCAGAAGCGGGGGGGTGGTGGTGGCTGGGAAGGAGGCAGGGCCCACTAGTGAGCCGAAAAGAGAAGGCCTGCCTTCCGCATGCCAGATCCCAGGAATCTTTTTCAGCACTGTGCACGACATTGGCAAGGCTCTTGTCACTTCCACCTATGTCCCCTTTTCCAGGTCTTGCACTATGTGGAGAAGCCCAGCACTTTTGTGAGCGAGCTCATCAACTGTGGCATCTACCTATTTACCCCAGCCATCTTCCATCACATTGGGGAAGTCTTCCAACGTAGCCAGCAGGAGCTGCTCTTGTGAGTGTCCTTTCCAGCGTTACGTCTGGGTCCTTCCTGCTCTGCATAACGGCAGGTCACTCATCTACCATCTCTCTCTCTCTTTCTGTTCATCTCCTCTTCCTGCCAACCTTTGCCCTCACGCAGGTATTCGTACCTTGGGTAAGTGTCCATCTCCCTTCATCCTGCATGTGCATTTTTCAAGAGTCATTGATGTTCCTTTTGGTTCCGTAGAACTTAGACACTAGGTAGAAATCTAGTTGTTGTTTTTTTCCAGTTTCCCAATTGCTGGAGGAAGTTGTGCTGCTCCCAAATTCATTCTTCCTATGGCTTGAGAGCTTCATTTTCTGGTTGCATATGTACTCTCTCTCTCTCTCTCTCTTCCTAGGAAGCAATATGCTGCTCCTCAGCTTGTCTTTGTCTCATTCCCACAGGGAGGAGAACACAAACGGTTGGCAAAGGGCTGGAGCCATCCGGCTGGAGCAAGACATCTTTACAGGCCTCGCTGGGCAGGGGCGCCTCTTTGCCTACAGGACGGAAGGATTCTGGAGCCAGATCAAATCTGCCGGGTGAGGAAGAGGGAGGGGCTTTATTTGACACCCAAGGTGGTAGCGGTTCCCAGACTCATACAAGGTCGTCCTCAACTTATAACCATTCATTTAGCAACCATATGAAGTTTACAGTGGTACTGAAAACAGTGACTTAAACCAGTCCCTGCATTTACAACCGACACAGTATCCCCACCCTTACGTGATCAGAATTCAGGCGCTTGGCAACGGGCGTGTATTTACAATGGCTGCAGTGTTCTGGGGGTCACGTGTTTGTCGTTTGCAACCTTCCCAGCTGGCTTCCAATAAACAAGGTCAATGGAGGAAGCTGGATTTGCTTAACAACTGCACGATTCAGTTAACCTTTGCAGTGATTTGCTTAACAACTATGGCAAGTGGGAAAAAAAAGTTGTAAAAATTGGGTGCGACTTACTTAACAACCACCTTGCCCAGCGACAGAAATTCTGGTCCTAACTGTAGTTATCACTTAAGGATTCCCTGTATTCAGTGGCACATGAAGTGGACAGGCAGTGGTTGCAAATTGGAGCCGAGTGTATCTGTGAACACAGGGTTGACTCAGCTGCCTTGTACACAACTTTGGGTTTTATAAAACTTAACTATTTCTTCCTTGAGCAAATATGCAGATAATGCAAATGAGGGAGAGACTTCAGAATGCGCCATGAAAAATATGTGTCGCAGTGGTAAGAGAAACCATTCCCTTTGTTTGAAGTAGCAAGTCAGAGCAGATGAGAGACGGTGAGCCTGGCTGCTCATTTTGTTTCCTGGGCTGTATATTGCCCCTGTAAATCTCTCTCTTGCTTCTTGTCTAAATCATCTGTAGAAAAGGAAGAGCATCCAAATGAATTAAGATGTGCATCACTTTAACTGAAGCCTTGGTTTTGTAGGTTAGCATCCATCAGGGTTAGATCTGTGGCTTGTCAGATAAATGGCAGGACCCCAGCATAAAAGAAAGAAAATCTGAATTTTTGAATATAAATATGGATACTGTGCCAGGTAGAATGTCATTTTCTTATAATTGAGTTTGTGTGTGTGTGTGTGTGTGTGTGTGTGTGTGTGTGTGTGTTTGTTCCTGATCAGAGTAATTTGATTTCTTGTTTTGTCTACATGAGGCTGGCAATACAGGTAAAGTGTGATGTTTGAGAATTGGGGGCCAAACATAATAGCTCCCATGTTCTTTTTGCCAGCTCTGCCATCTATGCCAATCGTCTTTATCTGAGCTGCTACAGCCAGTGTCATCCGGAGAGACTTGCCCAGAACCAACCTGGTGGGCCCACCATCCGAGGTATCTCCTCCTTCCACATTACACTGTGAGGCAAAAACAGCAATACATTCCGTTGGCGGGAATAAGGCACACACTTTTGGTCGTCCCTATGGGTAAAGCTGTCCTCTCATCCAGCTCCATCAGTCCTGTGGATGTCTTGCTGGAGAGACCATAATGGCAGATCAGTTTCTTAAGCTATCATATCTGTCCTAGGACTCCAAAATGTCTGGCATATTTTCCTCAGTTCCTGGGGGGGATCAGAGGGGGTTTCATTTATTAATACTACATTGTTGTTTGGATTGTTTTGGATGAAATGTTTTTGAAAGTGTTTTTTTTTACCTAAGTTGGAGAATTGTCTCGCTTTTCCTCATATAATTGGTTCCAAAATCTTGAGCATTCTGGCAAGAACCTTCCTTGCTTTGCTACAAGTTTCAGTAGTGAGGTAATTTTAGCGGCTGATCCCTGTGTGGGGAAAGGCATTCAGAAGTGATGTTGAGAGGTGTGTGTCCAGGGATCACCGAATAACTCAGTGCTAGAGCTGGAAAGCCCCTATTGTAAAGCAGGTGACCTCCTCTAGCAAAGCCTTCGGAAGAATGGAAATGTCTCATGGAGGAGAGAGGAGAGCAGAAGTAATTGCTGCTGCTTTTCCATACAGGGAATGTCTATATTCATCCAACGGCCTCGGTGGATGCCAGTGCTGTGGTAAGTCTGTGGGTTGGGCGATACCTGCTGCTTCCCACAAAAGAATGAGGACCCAGGGTCACAGTGTCTTGGCAGGCCTGCCATTCCCCCCACCCCACCCCCCACCCCGTGCTCAAATAGGTTATTTACAGCTGTGTGTGCTTGCATGGGTATAAACCAGGAGTAGGCAACCTTGGCTCTTTTATGACTTGTGGACTTCAACTCCCAGAGTTCCTACGCTAGCACAGCTGGCTCAGGAATTCTGGGAGTTGAAGTCCACGAGTCATAAAAGAGCCAAGGTTGCCTACCCCTGGTATAAACAAATTAGTTCTTTCCCCTCAAGCTTAATTGCAGTATTAAGGGAAGGATGCTTTGAGGGGATTGGGGAGGGAGGGGGTGGGTGTAATAGAGTATATAACCTTGGCAGACAGGAGGAAGAGGAGTGTAGGCAAACTCAGACCAAAACTATCTCAGCTCACAGAAGGAACGGGCAGGGAAAGCGCCTCGGAAGGGAGCTTCCTAGTTCTCTGGAAAGTAAAAGGGAGGGAAAGGAAGAAGTGCTTTCAGACTGGCCAGGTCCGCAATAAAGGTATTAGTTATTTATTTATTTTATTTTAATTCCATTTATATCCCGCCCTTCTCCGAAGACTCAGGGCGGCTTACAAGCTTAGTACTCGTGGTTTTGGTTTCTTGCCTTGATTACCTCAAAAGTGCTGACAGGACGCGATGACTGGTCTTTCCTTTCCCCTCCCTTTTCCCCTCCCAATAATAGGATTTTAAAAAGCACTGGTAGAGGGTTTAAAGGGTGGTTGGTTGGGGGGCTAAGCCTCAGCTGACACTTAGAGACTTCTTAAAAAGAATCCCCCTCACCACCCTCGCTTTAGCATGTCTGGGGCCGGGCTGGGTTTTCGAGGGTGTTCCATCTAGTCCCTGTCTTTGCCCCTGAGGACAGAAGAAGCCTGGGGGCTAAGGAGAGACTCTTGCCTGCCCGGTCAGTGACCACTGGCGTCTTTCCCATGGTTTTTTTTCCTGTAGCTGGGCCCCAATGTCTCCATTGGGAAAGGAGTGACCATTGGTGCAGGAGTGCGAGTACGTGAATCCATCATTCTGCACGGAGCGTCTCTCCAGGTAGGTGTTTTCTGAAAATCCCGTGGGCCAGAACCTGGCATTTGCATGACTTGCATTTTTAGCATTGATATTTATGCAGTCGTTTTATATCATTGTTGCTGGGCGTCCCATAAACTTCCTGCAAGTCAAATAATGGCATGTCATCTGTGGAAAATTAAATCCTTATCCCTCATTTATTTATTTATTATTTAGCATACGGCAAACCCCTCAGTTTAATTCTTACTTAACTTATAGCCGTGTCTTCACTGATTATACAAGCGTTGCCCCATTGATGCTTAAAAATATATATATTTTTGTGACTTCCTGCCAGCTTTTCCATAGACTTTGTTTGTCAAGACGCCAGCAGCGAAGGACCCAAATGGCAAACATGTAATTGTGGGATGATGTGACACTGTAAACTGCGAGGCAGTTAACGGTACCATATCGCAATCATATTTTAACTATAGGAATTCTGTGATAAAAGTAACTACTAGGACAAGTCTGGGTAAGTACCCCTCACCCAGTTCAGCCATCGATTGCTGAACCAATGGATGTTAAAGGAGTATGATCAGGCATATATATATATTAGTGTGTTTTATTAGTGAGTGTTCTTCTGGGGTGATTTAGATATTGGATCACTTACGAAATGATAAAAAAGAAAGGCAGGTCTGTTATTAAACAAAGCTCCTGTCTTCTCCGAAACAGTGCAATTTCATTTTCCCAGTTTCATTTCCTCTCCATGCGTCCCGTTTAAGAAATGTGGGGAAAGATCATCCATCATCTCCCACTTTATTTATATGTTAGAGGTTGAGTGAAATGGCGCTGCGAGTGCTGGAACATTCTGCTTTGAGATGGTCCCACCTGGAGGCACCAAGGGTGGCTCAACAAAAATGCCTCCTGAACATTGTTGTCCCATCCCTCTCTCAGTTCTGGTTTTAGTATAGTTTTTGTCATCTTAAATCTGCGTAGGTTTAATATTTTAGTTATTTTTGTTTTGTTCTGTAAGCTGCCCAGAGCCGCCTTATAGGGGAGATTGGAGGCATAAAAAATTAATAAATTTAATAAGAGGCTTTGCACCAGACTCTTGATCACAGCTTTGCTCAGACTACTACATGCCTGATCATACTCGTTTAACATCCATTCGTTCAGCAATCGACGGCTGAACTGGGTGAGGGGTACTTACCCAGACTTGTCCTAGTAGTTACTTTTATCACAGCATTCCTATAGTTAAAATATGATTGCGATCTGGTACTGTTAACTGCCTCACAGTTTACAGTGTCACATCATCCCACAATCACATGTTTGCCATTTGGGTCCTTCGCTGCTGGTGTCTGACAAACAAAGTCAATGGGGAAGCTGGCAGGAAGTCACAAAAGGTGATCACATGACCGTGGGATGCTGCAGCCGTACAGGATTTGCCTAATAATGCCTCTTGGGACTGCCACAGATGCTTTCATAGGCTGGCACGGTCACATGAACCTGCATCTCATGACTACATCACTTAGTAATGGAGTTCCTGGTCCTAATTAGTGTCAGTAAATGAGGACTATTTGTATTGGATGCAACTGTTGCCATTCCTAACTGTAAGCAATGTTGCCTGGAATTGGTGGAATCCACTATAATTGGACAGGTCCATACACAGAACCAATATAACATAGCATTGGAAATATGGCCTGGAATCATGGAGACCCTAGTTCAAATCTCATTCAGCCATAAAACCTGCTGGGTGTCTTTTGGTCAGTTCCTATTTCTTGGTCCAACCTACAAGTTGTTGTTAGCACATAATGAGAGGAATCTTATTCAAAAGCACAAATGAAGAGAGAATCACAACCTACAGTACCCTGAAACCTCAAAGAAAAGATCGGGTATTAATGCAGTAACACAGTGATAATCTTGCCTTGTATCACTTGGGGATGTTACATTGGGATTAATGCTATACCTAGCAGGTTTTCCTAACATCTAGAGGGTTATATGACAATTTGCTGAGGCCAACTCACCACAGCCAACTTGTCACAGGCGACTTGCTACAACTAGGACAACTTACTGCAGGATGAGAATTACACTGATATAAATTGTCCTGCAATGAGTTATCCCGCAGTGAGTTGGCCATGGTGAGGTGGCCATAGTGAGTTGTCTGTGGCAAGTTGTCCTATTCTGCATCTAGAGTATTTGCTTTTCATATTTTTCTACTGCCCAGCAGGAGGTGCTACTGTGCTGTAAATGTTTATAATAGAGTATTGCACTGAATGAACAAAGAGATTTGTTGGTCCTCTTCAAAGCTAACTTATTATTATTATTATTATTATTATTATTATTATTATTATTATTATTATTATTATTATTATTATTATTATTATTATTCATTGCACAGTCAGCCAGATGTTGAAACTGGATTTAGCATTTTTGTTTAGCAATCGAGTCCTTACCAAGGACATGGGATAGGCAGATGTGGATGTTTGAATTGATAGTATTATAGATATCGTTGCAGAATGGAAGCTGTTCCTAGTAAGGTTGCCTTTTGCAATTGACTGATGGTGAATTTGTCAATGCCAATGGTGTCCAAGAGGTGCTCTAGTTGTTTTGGGATTGCACCCAAGGGGCCTATTACGATGATGATGATGATGATGATGATGATGATGCCTATCGCCTGCAGCGCTATGTACTTGTGGCCCAGGTTCTGTGGCCTACAATTCTCTGGATCAGATGCAGGGTCTTAGGAAATGAACTGAAGCCCTTAAAATGTCTGCTACTGCACTTTTGGAGGCGGGAATCTCTTTTGCACAGGCTGCGGGGGGGGGGGGGTATTCATAAAGGCTGAATTGCTTCCCAGCTGCCTGATGTATCAATGAACTAAGTCTTTCCTCCTTTTTCTTCCCCTCTGGCCTCTGTCCTTTTTGCCTGTTTCTTTTTAAAATGCGTGGACTGAATTGTTGGAGAGTTGTTCCCTGCACTCCTTTTTCAGCACCCAAGGATAATCTCTATTGGATCTAGCAAAAGTCTGTGGTTCAGTAACATAAGGCATTAATTGTAAAATGCCCCAAGTGCTGGGAAGGAGCCGATTTTTAATTTGCTTTTTTCTACAAGTTCACTGAAATTTCATGGGATGTAGCCTTTCCTGGGAAGCTTCGGTTGTTTGCAGTTCTTTCAAAAAGGAAAGAAGTTGCAGGGGCTGCGGTGCGCCTGATTTGTGGGAGAACTGAACTTTGGCAGCTCCGGGCAATGTGTGGCTGACTCCCCATAGAATGCCCCACTCTCTTTTCCATAGGACCATACGTGTGTGCTCAACAGCATTGTCGGCTGGGACAGCACAATTGGACGCTGGGCCCGTGTAGAGGGCACCCCCAGTGATCCCAATCCAAACGATCCCTATGCAAAGATCAACAGCGAGACACTCTTCCGAGATGGCCGTCTGACTCCATCTATCACCATTCTGGGTAAGTTTTGCATCCTGTCTCTCCCTTCCCCAATAAACAGTGGGGACCCTCCTGCCTTTTTAAGCAGGAGTCCCTTGTGGGATTACAGCTCCTCCCCAGCCTGTTTTCTGAGCTAATCCTTTTTAAACCTCTCCCCACACCCCACCCCGCCAACAGGATGCAATGTGACCATTCCCGCTGAAGTGGTCATCCTGAACTCCATCGTGCTTCCTCACAAGGAACTCAGCCGCAGCTTCAAGAATCAGATCATTCTTTAATGAGCCGTGAATTGACCACTGGTGACTTCCAGACAGAAAGTTCAAGGGCGTCATAATAGTGTAATTTGTGACCATCAGACTTCCTCTCAAGCCTCATTCAGTCTGGGTAGGCCAAGATCTATGGCTTTGGTGTCGTCTGCAATGTCCTTCTGGGCTTTTTCAGGGAATGGGAATATGAATATGAGTCTCTTTCTAAGGCTGGAAGAAGTTGACTCACCCCCTCTCTCCCTGACTTGACTGCCAGTAAACCTCTCCAAGGAAGAGGCCTGCCTGAACTTTACCTCGCTAAAGGCCATTGACAGAGAAAGGTGTGTAGCTGAGAGGACGCATCTCTGCAGCCTTCCGTGGCTGCCAAATGCCTTTGTTCATCCTCCAGTTAAATCCCATCGGTCCCAAGAGCTTCATTCCTCATGCCACCTATGAAACAGAGTTAGGGGCAACTTCAGATCAAGTATTGCAGCTCACATGGCAAAAAGACCTGCAATTCTCCCTTCCTTTCCATGTAGTGTCCCCTTCCCCCCGCTCCCCCCCCCACGCACAACATTGTGAACTTGTGCACTAAGGAAATCGTCAGATGCCGGACCTCTATCTGCCTCTGGTTGTTTACAAGGTGGAGGAACTGATTTGTTTCCCTGTTCTAATACAATGCAAGCCAAGTTGAAACTTTGAAATGAGTGAGAAAGTGTTGCTAAGAAGTCACCAATAATAAACCTATATTGTGGAAAGCTTTGGGTATATTACCTCCATCCCAGTGAATGGAATGAATGGCTTCCCATATAAAGCCTGGAATAAGAGCTGCTACTATTCAGAGGCTTTTGGGAAAGGAAGCAGATAGGGACTCCCAACACAGATTCATTTGGTGCCCAACTTTCATTCGTGTCCCTGGAGAAAGAAGTCCTTACCCATCAACCTTTCCATAAAAGAACTGAGGTTGCAAATGCAATGCACCTAGCTGACTTCTCTTTTTATTATTATTTGGAGAAAAATATCCTTTGAAAAACATAGCGGGTTGGGAGAAATGTATCTCTCTTTCCTTCCCCCCCCCCCACCCACCCCGTGTTATTCATGTTGTAAGCAGGAAAGTTGAAACAAACATGCCTAGAAAAACCCTGTTTTTGCAAGGATTCTCCATGTTATCTGTGCTAGCAGTGAGAATATGGATGAATGGTCACCCTGGTTTAACTCTCATCATGTTGAAAGTCAGGGCTGATGGGGGAGGTTAGTTTAACCCTGTACCTTCAGTTCTTTCTGGGTTAAAGCTAACCAAATGTCGACTGGCTTTTTTGAGTCCCTGTAATAAGCTAATCAAAGCCCACTAACCAGCCCAAATGTTCTGAGGTGGCATTTTTCAAAGTGATGTTTTCCAGCAAACTCTTGTCCCTACAGAATCCTGGGTCCCAAACAGCTGAAATCAATACCTGTCCCTTGATCAGTTTGGGCTGATCCATCTCTGCTGGTTTTTCTTCGAGTCCCACTACGGAGCCCCTGGCATGTTCATCGGATACCCATTTATCAAGAGAGGATTTATCTTTCTCCTACTATTGGAAGCACGATTTTCTTTATAGTTGGTTAATGGCAAAGGGAACCCGATAATGGTAAATTGGCAACTTTAGCTAATTGCTTCCTGTAATCTTTCATTGCTCCCCTCCTCCAACCTGCAGTACCTCTCTGAATATCATTTGGGCTCTGGAGCTAAGCAAGGTCTTGTCTGGTTAGTCCTGGAAAGTGCCTGGGAAGCCTAGACTGGGATGTCAAAAAACATCCCTTAAGAAATGCAGTTTCTGCTATCTGGAGCCCATGATGGAGTCGGGCTCAACTCGAATGAGGTTCCTGTTTGCCTTCTGTTTGCCTCTGAGGCCTCAGAGCTTAAGTAATGACTAGAAATAGAACAGGCCGATTGGTAAATGAACCTAGCAATCCTTGGGAAGGGCTTGATGCCTGCAGCATTAGTCACACATCATTAATGTGTTATTCCCGAGGATGCTGTGTTGTAAAGCCAGTTGTCAGAAGGGGAGATGCTGGGGAAGGATGCTTTTATTTATTTTTTACAGGAGCTGCATCAGAGTTGTAAATATAATCAGCGCTTTCCGATTCTGCTCGTTATTTAATTCTGTTTAAGAAAGCATAAAACCTGCCACTCTCTTACGTGATAATAATCCAACTTAATTGGATTTACCTCTAAATCGATTGTATTGTTTGAGTAGCAATATCTCCAAATTTTCTCTAAGAAAATAGAAGCTTTGTACTGGATGGAAAAATGGAGAAGGAATGATACAAAGACCTGTGGCTTATAATTCATCCAGGGTTTGTTTTTTGTTTACTTTCTACAAAGAGGTTACAACTTGCTTCACTGGAAGTCACACTGAAGCTGGTAAGAATTTTGAATATGTTTGCAGAACTTTTCTGGCTGGCCTGTCTTTTACTTCTGAGTAGACATGCAGAGGACATGCAAATGCAAATAATTCTATTGATTATTTCCGAATGCATTCATACACATAACACCTACATACTTAGCTACTTTAACTTTGGCCTTATCAAAATGGAATGTGACCCTCAAAACATTTTTAAAATTATTTTATTAAGGATCCTCTCTTGATAAAGATAAAGATCTTGATAAAGATGCCCTACGCACAGTCACGCATGCACTCGTGACCTCCCGTTTAGACTACTGCAATGCTCTCTACATGGGGCTGCCCTTGAGGACCACTCGGAGGCTTCAGCTGGTGCAGAATGCGGCCGTGCGAGTTGTGATGGGGGTTTCCCGATACTCCCATGTAACACATCTACTCCGTGAGCTGCATTGGCTCCCGGTTGCCCTCCGGGTGAGATTCAAGGTGCTGGTGATGACCTATAAAGCCCTAAATGGCATGGGTCCGGGATATCTGAGGGAACACCTGCTGCCGGCATCAAGCTCCCTTCGTCCAGTGCGCTCCCACAGGGAGGGTCTTCTCAGGGTGCCGCCGGAAAGAGACTGCTGGCGGACGACACCCAGGGATAGGGCCTTCTCAGTGGGCGCGCCTGCCCTTTGGAACTAGCTGCCAGTGGAGGTTAGGACTGCCCCCGACCTCCGTTCGTTCCGCCGGGACCTGAAGACCTGGCTCTTCGAGCTCTCTGGCCCAGGCTGAGAATTTTAATTTTAATTTTATTTGTTCAGGGACGGATATAATTTTTTAAAATCTGTTTTTAACTTTTGTATTTTTTGTTTTAATCACCCTGTAAACCGCCCTGAGTCCTTCGGGAAAGGGCAGTATATAAATATAATAAAATAAATAAATAAATAAATAATTACAATAGTAATAATAATACAAACTAAAAAGGAAAAGAAAAAATAGAATAAAAGGTGCAAGAAGGCAAAAAAAATATTAAAGGGTGAAAAAAAAAACCTTAAAAAGTGATTTCCCACCTTAATCGTGACAAGTATAAACAATTTCATTATTTCTTCAACTCCTCTTAATTAGCAGATACAAAACACCTCATTCTATAACTCTTAATTATAGGCAAATCCAATAAGTAACATCTCCAATCTGGGTATTAGCAAAAAATCCAAACTGCCCTAAAGTGATAACATTAATTAACAGATATAACTCTCACCATATCTCAAATCTTAACAGCAGATGCACATTTAGAAGGCATAAAGTGGTCTCGGTATCCTACTATGAACAAAAGATTGATACTTAAGATAGCAAGAGGGACAAATTCTCCTGTAAGAAGAACAAGCTCACGTATATTTTAAGTAAAACAACCATTAGATATAAAGCAATTTAAATACTATCAGATTACATAAAATGACTACAGTATAGGGGAAAACGCCTAAGTGCTATGTCAATTGTAAG
The DNA here is from genome assembly GCF_947247035.1 of Vipera ursinii. Taxonomy (NCBI): domain Eukaryota; kingdom Metazoa; phylum Chordata; class Lepidosauria; order Squamata; family Viperidae; genus Vipera; species Vipera ursinii. Next base: position 119,665,864 of record NC_139512.1, on the reverse strand, counting down.
CAAATTCAATACACAACATTTTTCCAGTCCAAATGTCAGCAAATTCCAAAAAAAACCACCCACCCCAAATAACATGTCCCATTTTAACCCTGATCAAATAAACCAAGTTTCTGTTCTTTCCATTTACGTAAAATAATCTTACTCTTTAGTTCATTTAGATTATTGATCCTTGTCTTTTATTTTTTCCAAAATGTTAAAAAGCCTCTTTTATAGGTCTAGCAAGAAGAAATCTTTCCAATTGCTCTTTGAGATTGGCATGTTTATTTCGTATTAATTTTTAAAGCCTCATCCAATTTTTTTTGTATGTCTAATGACAAATTGTTGTCCATGTTGCTTTCAGATAAATATTGCTGTAAATCTTTTTCTGTAACAAGTTCTTCTGGGAACAAACCGTCCCTAAGAACACACAACACAGCTGACATTATTGATTAAAGGTCCTGATGCAATTTCTCAAAAATGTCTCCGAACTTGTCACCTTGTTATGTCTCCAATATCAAAACTATTTTTTTTCTTTCCCATAAAAATGCATTTATTTTTTAAAAAATTAATTCCAAAGTCTTAATATTCAGAATCAAATATTCTAATTTTTTCTGAGCCTTTAGCCTGCTTAAAACTTTCTATAGCAAAAAACGTAACTTGAATTTTGTTGTTTATTTTAAATTCTTAAAGCTTATGAAGAGTGTTTCATTTTCCTATATTAAGAATTGAAGGCACTCAGTGTTGCCATTTTGAAAGTGTCTAACTTATTTAGAGAATTAATAACCAATGTCCAAAAGTGATTAGCGAAGGAAGCGCAAGCTTGGTGTCCTTTGAAAGGCTCTGATTGTGGATGGAGCAAATGTGACAAATTCCCTTGGCTCCTGGTTTTCCCAGGAGCCCCTACTGTGCAGGCTCCTGAGGAGAAGCAACCATATGAAGTGCAGCCTGGGAGATCTCGAGTCCCCTCTTTGACCAGAGATGGTTAATGGAGTTGATCTACCCATCGGCTCCTCCTTTCAGCCACAATTATCAGCTCCGCTTCATACACGGAGCTGCCTTCGGCCTGCCATTCGCCCTCAGAGGTCCCACCCTCAAAACGTTACTCAGAACCAGTTTCTGAATGGTTCCTGTCACTAACAGCCGTTGTGAACATAACATGCAAGCCTATCTTACCCACATTCCGATTATTAGAGGCCATTCAATGTAATAACTCAATATAGAAGAAGGAACAATATGAAGACTTAAAATCAGCAGTAATGAAGTCGACAGACATCGGGGAGAGCCAGCTTCAGGTTGCATAGAAATCACTGGGTGAATTTGGGTCAGTCGCACTCTCAGCCCAGCCTACCTTGCAGGGTAATTGTCACGGAGTGTAGCTGCTGGCAAGAGAAAGTGTAGGAAGGGAGCTCTGAAGATCACCCTTGATCAAATGATAACATTATGGGTATCTTGGTTGAGGCCTTGAATATGGAACCACCACCTCCCCCTTTATTTCTCATAGAGGCATTTTGACAGAAATGACTAATGCAGCTGTTGACCTACTTGCACCCATTGCCCAGACAGAGCCTTTGGGTCCTTGGTTGTGAGTTTGGCCTTTGACCCTCCCCAAGCCCATCCCATCCCTTTCCTATCACCTCATGAGTGCCCACCCTTGCCCTATTCGGCAGCTGGTCTGCTTTAATCCTTGGCCACTTCTGCCCTGCTAATGGAATTGTGAATTTTATCTTCCCTAAAACGCAGGCTTCTATAAAATGCTGGACTGTGAAACTGGAGGGGAGGGGGATTATAAAGTACTTAACACACTGCTAAGGCTCAGGGAGGGGAGGAATTAAAGAAATAAAATGCCAGGGATTGAGCTGGGGTGGGCAAGTCCCTCTCTGCTCTGAGCTCTGGCCACGTGGCGAAGGGTTTGTTGTGCCCACCAGGCTCTCTGGGTGCTTCTGATAATCAGGCCAAGGCTTATCTGGGTAGGCCAAACCTGGAGGGAATAGCAATTATTTTTATAAACTAATATAAACCGATTTCCAGGTGCAAAATCTAGCAAGTGAGGAAAGAGCAGAGTTGAAATGAGGTGAACGTGGCTCAGAACTTTGCTGAAAGCTTGAGCGAATGTCAGTGAATACATGAGCAAAGATGTGTATAATTAGACTTTTCATAAAGCAGGCTATAAAGTCCGCCATCAGAGGCCCCTGTATCAGGTTAAGTCGTTCTGGCATAAGCGGAGACATCCTTTTGTGGATAAGCAAGTGGCTGAATTATAGGAAATAGAAGGCAGGCATAAATGGTCAATTTGCACAGCAGAGAGAGATAAACCGTAGGGAGCCTCAGAGATCTATAATGGGACCCAAGCTTTTTTAACACATTCATTAATGACTTGGAAAAGGGATTGAGCAGGGATGTAGCAAAATTTGCAGATGATAAATTATTCAGCATAGTTAAATCTAAAGCAGATTGTAAGGAGTTCCATGGGGATCTTATAACAGTGGGAGAGTGCATAATGAAATGCAGAGTTGATAAATTCTGCACAGTGCATGGGGGCGGGTGGTGGGGAGGAGGGAATAGCTCCAGCTACTGTGTTTAGAATTGGCCGTGTCCATTAATAAAAAGAAAAGCAGCGCTCTGGTCCCAGGCGTATTTACAGAGAGTTAAGTCCATGGCTCATTCCAGAGTCCATCAGGATGGGGCAATTTGCCAGCATCCTGAAAAAAAGGACCAGCTAGCATAGGCATTTGCAAAGAAGCTGGACGAAATAAAAATAAACGAATAATAATAGCCTTCAAATAAAACTAACAGCTTTGTCTTTGCTTTCTGTGAAAACAAAACCTAGAAAGAGGGTAGAGGGATAAGGGAAGGAAAGTTGCCAACAACTGTATTTTCCTCCACTCACTTCTTTCCACTGTGGGGGAGAAGGGGGCAGCTTCTGAAATGGATTTGAGTTTACACACAGAAAGACAGACAGACAGATACACACACACACACAGAGACAGACAGACACACCCTGGTATGTAACAGTTTATGTACCCCTTATTGATTTGTATATTCCAGTGACTGCCTAAGTGAACAGAAACTCACACAACTTTTCCACTGAGTAAAATTAATCTCAATATCTATCTGTAAATTTGAATGCATACTTGATGATTTTTGTGCATTTAATGCACACAAAAAAACAGTGAATACAGCACAGCACAGCAGCTGTGACACTTCGAAGGTCACCACTTTCCTTTGGCTGAAACAACAATCATTTCCGAATGATTTGTATTTCTAGGCGAGAGTCATTCTAGCCTTGCTTTGGGTCATTTTCCAACTCTTCCTTGCAGAACTTGCCTAGCTCAGAAATATTCTTAGGCCCTATGGAGATTCTCAGTTATCGTCGGTCAGAACTGAAGAAGCTTCTTGGAAGTGAAACATCTTCAAATTCCAGCTGCCTTTTGAAAAAGCACCTTTGAGTTTCTTAGTTCCTCTGGCATGGTGTTATGTATGCAGGCACCTGCATAGCAACAGCCACCAGGGGGCATTGGCCTGAACGGTTTCGGCGGGAAACCCAGTTTCGGCGGGAAACGTAGGGCCAACCCCATTGGCTGTCCGCTTACCTGGCCGGGTATTTAAGGAGGCCAGGTAACCCTCATTCCCCAGTTCGCTACCCCCCCTCCAATAAAGAGCTGAACTCACACACCAGCTGGCGTCTCTTCCTTGCGTCGGACCCACTACACAATACATGCCCTTATCGTTCTCGTACTTCATGGTTGATTTGGAGGTACGGTGTAAATACTTGTCTTGCTGAAACATCCAGCCTATTTGCTGCTTCAGTTTCTTCACTGACTTTAGGACAATAGATTGAAGACTGAGAAAAAACATCTAGCAGAATTGCCCCCAAACTGATTGTATCAGCAAAAACAGAACTCATACGGCAAATCACAGCTAGCAGTGGAGTGGTCGTCCACAAGTTGTTGCTTCTACCACAGTGATCTGCATGGAAAAAATTTTCAGAAAGAAACCCTTTCTCCAACCTCAACAGTCATTGTCTAAATTTGCAGGAGAAAACCTTGGTAAGGCTGAAACATTTTGAAATAAAAACACTTTGAAATGTTAAGACAAAATTTGAATTCTTTGGCCACAACCACACAAAGGTCTTGGCATTTGCCCTCCCCTTTTTCATAATCAACCATTATAAAGAAAGTTGTGGTGGTGGTGGTGGGAGTATTGTTGATTTGTAATGGGATAGGGGAATTGTAGGAATCTAGGATAGGATCAGGGGTAGCAATGCATGATATTCCAAGCAGTATTTCTTCTTCCTTTCTTTGGATTTCCCCTTGTGTATAACACAGAATCTCTCTCTTTCTCTCTCTCTCTCTCTCTTGTAAACATAACTCAAGAAAATCACATTAGGTTGCAAGAAACCATCAGTCCAGTTCTGAGTCAGTGTCTGTCTCCTGACATTGTCTCTGTACTGGGAACTGAATGGCATAACATGACATATTGCTGCATAATTGAACTGCCTTGCTGTGTCCAAGAGCTATAGGAAAAAGCAAGGATGGGAAACTTCCAGTACTATGCATCTGCTAGGGAAAACTGCAGTCTCGAATGTCAAAATTTCGAGAAGCTGCTAAAGGCATTGGAGCTCTAATATATATGAAGGAGCAAATTTATCTTTCTCAGTAAAAACAGTGCAGAAGAGAACTGTTTCATAACTTAATCTGTGTGTGAATCTCATGTCACTGCCAACCATATGGAAGGTTTATATTCTGGCCTTATAGTGCCATCTTCTGGAGTGTGAGGAAGGAAGGAAGGAAGGAAGGAAGGAAGGAAGGAAGGAAGGAAGGAAGGAAGGAAGGAAGGAAGGAAGGAAGGATCACTTTTTCTGAACTACAAAAAGTATAGTGAAAGGTAAATTTGTATAACTTTCACCTACTTACTATAGTTTCTTTTTCTTTTATCAGATGATGCTAGGCAAGGAATCCTAAAACTGGAGAGTCGGATATGTTTTAAGGACTATCATGTCAGGTTAACGGACACTTATTGAAAAGCAAATAAAGTAGGGAATTCTGAAAAATTAAGCGCTCAGCCATCTTAATTTATCTTTGCAGTGTTTATCTGGAAGGTGCCCCCCTCCCCACGAAGAGTAGATGGGAAGTTGATCTTTTCATCTATCAAACATTCCTATCTTGTGAGCAAGGGCCAGCTTCCCCACTTTACCAGACTTAAAGTTACCATCTTTAACTAAAACCAGCTATCCTATAGAAAGTAACTGTGTCTGCAGGTGTGCATGTATGCATGCATGTATTCTTGCCTGAATATGCTGTAAAAAGGGGGAGAGAAAAAGAATGAATATCCTACAACATAAAACGCCCCATTTACATAATCAACCGATTCCCGTCTCCATAAGCCAACCAAACACTCTGGCTTGCACACCACTCAAAGAGGAGGAGAAGGAGAAAAAAAAAAAAACCCAACCAAGGGGAGATGCAGGGAGGAAAATGAAAGCCGCTCTGTAAAGTGATGGAAAGAGAAAGGAGAAAACTGGGTGGAGAAGGGAACTGGTAAATGGAAAGGGAAGACAACGGGAGGGGGAAGATCTGTTTAAGAGATACAAAAAGGAATTAATTCATCTGAGAAGCAGCTCCCATCTCCACCCCCATGTCTAATTTTCAGGCTAATCTATGCTTTTCAGCAGCGACTTAGAATATCTGCTCATTCCTTTGTTTTCAGCAATTTCTTTTGTGCTTATCAGAAGAATTTTTTCCCCATTCTATTAAATTCACCTCAATTCACAGGCAAATGCTTTCCCATCTAACTCATTTCGCTTCTTTTCTCTCTTTTATGTACCAGATGAGTTTCTAAACCGGGTTTGAATTGGCAATATTACAAATTGCCAGCAGAGGGCAGTATCGCCATACTAAGATTTTTATTAGCCAATTCGCTAAACATTAGATTTTTCGTTGAGTATTGAATTTTACTTACACAATGGCACAACACAACCACCCGGCTGCTTCTCTTGTGTGCATTGTCTCTCCCTCTTTCTCCTCCCCCACACACATACACACAAACACACACAAACCCCACATGCTATTTTGTTTCTCCTTGGTCCCTGGTTTATATTTAATTTAATTTAATTTAATAACATTTATATACCGCCCTTCTCCCTGAGGACTCAGGGCGGTTCACAGGGCAGAATAAAATAACCAATACAAACATTAAAAACAGATTAAACAATTGCCCTAGTTAAAAACAATATGATACAACGCTAAAAACCCCCAGAAAAATTAAAAAACAAAAAATAAAACAACCCCAACACTCCCCCTCAGGCTAGGCCGGCTTGTACAAACAAAAATGTCTTGAGATCGCGGCGAAAGGAGCGAAGATCGGGCGCCATCCGGAGCTCTACCGGTAGCTGATTCCACAGCTCCGGAGCGCCCACAGAGAAGGATCTCCCCCTGGGGGCCACCAATCGACATTCTCTGATCGGTGGCACCCTGAGGAGGCCCTCTCTGTGGGAACGCACAGGGCGCAGGGAGCTTGATGCCGGCAGCAGATGTTCCCTGAGGTACTCCGGCCCCATGCCATGGAGTGCTTTGAATACCGTTACCAGTACCTTGAATCTCACCCGGAAGACAACTGGCAACCAATGCAGCTCACGGAGCAGAGGTGTAACGTGGGAGTATCGGGAGACTCCCAACACCACTCTCGCGGCTGCATTCTGTACCAGTTGGAGCTTCCGAGTGGTCCTCAAGGGCAGCCCCATGTAGAGAGCGTTGCAGTAGTCCAGACGAGAGGACACGAGCGCATGAGTGACCGTGCACAGATCATCCCGGCTAAGATAGGGCCGCAACTGACGCACCAGGCGAACCTGTGCAAAGGCCCCCCTAGTCACGGCTCCTATATGATCTTCCAAGGTGAGCCGTGAATCTAGGAGGACCCCCAAGTTGCGAGCCCTATCTACGGGGGGTAATAATTCACCCCCCATAGTTAGAGGTGGAATGTCCGAATAAACCCGGGATGAAGATATGCAAAGCCACTCAGTCTTGTCGGGGTTGAGCCGGAGTCTGTTCCTCCCCATCCAGACCCGAACCGCCTCCAGGCAACGGGACATCACGTCGAGGGCATCACTGGGGTGGTTTGGGGTCGAAAAGAAAAGTTGGGTATCATCAGCGTACTGATGATACCCAACTCCAAAGCCACGAATGATCTCACCCAGCGGCTTCATATAGATGTTGAACAGGAGAGGCGAGAGGACCGACCCCTGAGGAACTCCACAAATGAGAGACCTCGCGGTCGACCTCTGCCCCCCTGCCAACACCGACTGCGAACGTCCCAAGAGATAGGAGGAGAACCACCGTAAAACTGTGCCTCCCACTCCCAATCCCAATCCCCTGAGACGCCGCAGCAAGATACCATGGTCGATGGTATCGAAAGCCGCCGAGAGGTCTAATAGGACTAGGACAGAGGAATGCCCCCTGTCCCGAGCCCTCCAGAGATCATTCACCAGCGCGACCAATGCCGTCTCCGTGCTGTGCCCGGGCCTGAAACCCGATTGGTACGGGTCTAGATAATCCGCTTCATCCAGGACCAGAGGGAGCTGATGCGCCACCACACTCTCAACAACCTTCGCAAGAAAGCGAAGGTTGGAGACAGGACGAAAGTTATTCAATACAGCAGGGTCCAGGGCAGGCTTCTTGAGGAGAGGCCTCACCACCGCCTCCTTCAAGACGGCGGGGAAGATACCCTCACTCAAAGAAGCCGATATAACTGCCTGGAACCAGCTGCGTGTCCTCTCCCGGGCTGCATAAACCAGCCAGGAAGGGCACGGGTCCAATAAACATGTGGTGGTGCTCAGCCTCCCCATGATCCTGTCCACTTCCTCCGGAGTCACAGAATCAAACTCCTCCCAGATGATATCGACAAGACCACCCGTGTCCTGATCGTCAGACTCTGCCCAGTCAGAGTCCAGACCGGTCCGAATCCGAGCGATTTTGTCCGACAGATGTTGGTTAAACTCCTCGGCACGGCCCTGCAAGGGATCCTCCCTCACCTCCTGATTTAGGAGGGAGCGAGTCACCCTAAACAGGGCGGCCGGGCGATTATCTGCGGACGCGATAAGGGTGGCGAAGTGGTTAGACCTCGCCTCCCTTATCGCAGCGAGATAAGACCTAATGTAGGCTCTTAGTCGCAATCGGTCGGATTCGGATCGGCTGGACCTCCAACCGCTCTCTAGGCCCCGTCTCCGACGCTTCATCTCCCGAAGCTCCGCAGAGAACCATGGAGCTCGACGGGATCTGCACCGGGTCAGGGGCCGCAGGGGTACAACTCGATCAAGAGCCTCAGTGGCCGTCCTTTCCCAGGCTTCCACTAAGGCATCTGCCGAGCTGTGAGCAAGGGAGGCAGGTGGGGACCCCAGAGCTGTCTGGAACCTCTGGGGATCCATTAAGCGTCTGGGGCGGTACCATTTAATTGGTTCCAAACACCCACGGCGGGGGGTGGCAAAACGGAAGACCAGTCGCAGGAGATGATGATCGGTCCATGACAGGGGCATAATAATTGGAGAGCCCCCACCAAGATCATCTAACCACTGTCCAGATAAAAAAACTAGGTCAAGGGTGTGGCCTCCCTCATGAGTCGGTCCCGAAATTACCTGCGTCAGGTCCATGGCCGTCATGGAAGCCATGAACTCCCGGGCCAACTCAGATGATCCTCCCAGCGATGGTAGGTTGAAATCCCCCAAAACTATAAGTTTCGGGAACTCAACCACCAGCGCAGAGAGGACATCGAGCAGCTCAGGCAGGGCTGCTGCTGCATGACTAGGCGAAAGGTACACCAGCAGCAAGCCCAACTGCGCACCAGGGCCGCATCTCAAAAAGAGAGACTCACACCCGACTATCTGAGGAACAGTGGCCTCCCGCGGACACAAGGTCTCCCTCATAACAACAGCCACACCCCCACCCCTACCCTGAGCCCGAGGCCGGTGCAGCACCCGGAAACCTGGTGGGCAAAGATCAACCAGAGGAATCCCGCCCTCTGGGCCCAACCAAGTCTCCGTGATGCAAGCCAGGTCCGCCTGCTCACCCTCGACCAGATCACGAACGAGAGGAGCCTTATTAGCGACGGACCTGGCGTTCAAATACACCAGCCGGAGCTCAGGGGGCTGCACACCCTCACTCCCGGGACCTTGGGGTAGAGCCAGAGGGTCGGAGTGCCTCACCGCTTGTAAGTAGCGGAGAGGCCTTCCCTGAGATCGATACGGCCCTCTGCTCCTCCATCTGCTGCCATTCCCTGATGTCGTGGGAATAGGTAGCCCCACGACCAGCCCTGGAGCCCCGGAGGTGACCGACCCCCGCTCCTCCCCCCAGCGATCTCCATCGGCCCTAGCCAGAACAGCGGTAGTTGGATAGCCCCCCTTATCCAAACAACCAAAAGAACCCTCCCGCTTCCCTAACCCCCTAAAAAATTTTGAAAGAAAAATAATCAGGGGCCTCTTATTAGGTCTACGACGAAGGCCCCTACCCGTGCCCAGCCAACTCTCAGGGTCCCAATAAATGGGCCCTTCCTCGAGGTTATAATCGGCTGGCAAGGCGGGTCGCACCCAGGAGGGGGGAGCACCCCTGAGGGCGCATAAATCCGTGGACGAATATTTAAAGGAAGGCATAAATAGCAGTCCGAATCGTAGGCAGTCCATAGATGATAGTCCATGAGGAGGATCTATTCGGAGAGGGAGTCCCAGGCCTCCGTCCAGCCGCTGCCACTCAGCTGGATAAGCCCCCCGGGCAGGCCTACCACCGTCCTCTCACTACGGTTACAGAGCCAATTCTCGGGGGGGGGGATGGAAGTCTGGAGCAACCCCACTGGGTATGGCCTGCCCCATAGAGCTCTCACCTCTAGGGGCAGGAGATGTAAATTCGGCCATCCTCTCACAATGGCCCATACCCAGAATTCTCTGTCCTTTGGGGTATAAGGGGCAATGCGCAGTCGATTGTAAAAAACAAAAACAAACCATCATAGTCAATTCTGATGACAGCCAAGACCCCCGTTGTCTCGTCATTCCCAGAGGTTGTAACTGACCACCAGTCCATAGGCCCTCAGTTTGATAATTATTGGGGCCTTCCAGACTGTGGTCAACAAAGATTGGCTCCCCCAGGTCCATTAAATTCCCCGCCGATCTTCCAAAGTCCTTCAAAATGGCCCAAGTCCACAAGGCCCCACTGGGCTCCACCGGGATCAACCGGCTAGCCCAGGAACCTTCAGGGCCATCAGAAGCAGTGGGGGTGCCAACCCATCTGGGATATGCAAAACCAACCGGGGGGCCGGCAAACCGGGCATAACACCATCGCTGAGTCATCGAAGCCGCTGCCGCTGAGCCGCTATGGACACAGCCGCCGCCATCACCGTAGCCACCGTAGCCATCAGAACGCCGCCAAGGCCGCAAACAATCCGGGGAGAGCCACCGCCACCGCCGATAAGAAACGGACCAAAAAGGTCCAGGAGGCAGAGGGACAAACGGTTCGGTAAAAGCAGGCCAAACCACAATAATCGATGGTAAAGTGGCCCGAAAACGGCCCGGGAACAACGCCGCCGCCGCCGCCGCCGCCGTCGTCGCCATTAGGCTGATGCAGGCAGAAAGCAGGCAGAAAGCAGAGGCAGGTCGGTCGAAAAGAAAGCGGTAGAAAAGGCAGGCCACGCAGATCGCAAACAGCTCCGTCGCCGCCGCCGTAGCACCGCCGCCGCCAGCCGCCGGGAACTCCAAATGCCGCCGAAGAAGCCAAGACCGCCCGACATAGCCGGAAACTCCCGACGACCAGCTGAGCAGCTGAGCAGAAAGCAAACCGGCAGCCCAGCGAAACGCCGGTCAAGCTGGTAAAAAGACCTAGACAGTTGCAAAATTCATTGCTGCCACCCTTCCCCCAGCCCAGGGCATAAAGAAAAAAGCCCTGAGGGGCTCCTAAGACGCCTATCTTCTCGGACCTGCAGAGCTCAACCTCACACGGCCGCCCGCACGTCCGCCATCTTAGCTTAAATATGACAATTTAACTGGGGTTATACAACTAACCTTCTTTGGACATATTATTCGAGAGTGAAGGATAGAAGCAGACATCTTTCTTAGGCACACCCTCCAATTCCCAGTACAGATTAGTTATTCCTTAACACACTAACCAGCCTTGTTGTACAATCAAGATGATTAAGAAGAGCTCAAGGGCTGTATTTCTCCAGTTGGACTCTCTGCGAGTGATTGTAAGCTCAAAACCACACAAGGATAGTAGTTATCTGGTATTAATTGCCATGGAGGAAAACAGAATGATCTTATGTACCTTGATGCTCAACACTTTCGACGGCACAATTTGAGGTGGGGAGAGGGAATAGGTATTTCAGGGTGACAGTGGGAATGGTTTGCCCCAATCCTACCTTTAACTGCACCCACACACAAAAAGGATCCAAACAATTAATTGATTCTCATCTAGCTGTGGGGCTGTGTCATTACAAGCTTCCTGCAGTCTTCCAGCTGTTGAGAACAGTGAGAAGCCATCCATGACCAGCCTCAAAAAAAAATTTCTATCCCTCCCTTCTTTCCATCCTCTAACAAACTCAGTATTTCTCAACCTTCGCAACTTGAAGATGTATGTACTTCAACTCCCAAAATTCCCCAGCCAGCATGAATTCTGGGAGTTGAAGTCTTCTTATCTTAAAAGTTCCCAAGGTTGAGAAACATTGCTCTAACCAACTGAAGGGAAAGTCCTCAAGCTCCAGCTTGGCTGGAAAAGCAGCAGAGGGCACAAAGGACACTTGCTGAATTGGAGCAGAGGGAATCTAGGCCAACCCCAGGATCTCCTAGAAGAGGGCTGGCCCGTGGAGGGAGGTTCCTCATGGAAGGCAACGAGACAAATGCCCTTGCTTTGTGTCTGGAGGAGACATCGTCCTTGGAGCTGAGTGCTGTGTTGGCTGCCACACAGAAACAATGCGTGCTTGCCCCCAATGAGGCTGGCATCTCTGGGACAGGCATCCCTCTGCATGATAAGTGGTTGCGTGAAGGGACAGTAGAACAGGATGGGTATATATTGGGGAATGGTGAGGTATGACTCTTCCATCTCTTCCAAGTTTCATTCACATTCCTCAGATTCCCCTTGCTCTACTCTGCCAAAATACTTCTCACTTCAATCCCCCTTATTCTGAAAGAAGAGTAAACTGTGTGTGTGTGTGGGGGGGGGGGATAGTGGATAGAAACATTATGTGTCTTGGCCACAATAGAAAGGACTGTGGGGGTGGGGTTCCTATACAACTTAGAGAGGACTAACTTTATCACCTGCTTTAAGGTTTCAACCTCAGCAAAAAGGGGGAACCTATCCCATTGCAAAACAGGTAATAAATCATGGTTTCTCCTTTCCTCTTTCAATGAACAGGCAATTCCAGACAGCCCACCCAACACACACACACACACACACACAATGCCCCACCTTTGAGGCACCCATTTGATCCCTCAATTGTGGATCCCTTGCCTGCTCTTGGATTGTATCCCTCTCAGTTGGCTTTAATTGTCCCATTGGAGAAAACACTTTGCCACACAAGCCTTAAGGACACAATGACTCACTCCAAATTAAGATTTTAAAGAATGGCTCTTGGGAGAATTTTGGATGAGGTTCTCCTCAAACTGTTCCCCATCCATGACACCTCCTGTCAGCTTGCTTTTGTTCTGGGAGAACTCTTATTTTTCTTAATGCTTATTAGAATGAAATTCATGACATCTTTGTTCCTTTTGTCAAAAGTCACCTCTTTTTTTAGCTGGTGCTCCATGTTGCTGTCTTTCATAGCTGCTCCATATGGGCAGGTTTCCCCAAGGGTTTTCAGGAGCATTCATATGAAACAGCAGAAGCAATGGCCACATCAGGGAACACAATTTTCCTGAAATAGTTGGCTTTCTCAGGGCTGTGCAGTTGGCACCAGCTCTCCGATAGGAAGACAGCTTGCCCCCGGGCACAGCAAATCATTCCTTTTCAAATCGACCTCACAGGGTTATTGTGAAGAGAAACATTTACAGCCGTGAGCTCCTCAGAGGAAAAAAAATGAGGTTGTGGTTGTAATAATCACAAAACACTTTGCAGGCTGGTAAATCTATGTAAGGATTTACATCTTCCTACTTCCAGCATGTTTGTGAATATATATAGCATGTGAATCAGACCAGGGTTCAGGGCAGGGGGATCTCTCCCAGTCCATGGGGTTCAAGGAACATAAGGAACCATGCTGACCTCTTCCAGACAGGAAAGAATTCCCAAAGTCTTCACTCTGGAATAAAATCCACAGATGTAAAGCCAGCGTTCTGGAAATTACGACCTAAGAGCTGTAGAAGGGTTGCAGGAACAGAGTTAGGTCATGCTTCCTGCAGATCCAAGGAAACACAGGATCAGCTTTCTCCCCCGCCCCCCCTAGACAAGGTGTGTTTTGCACACATCCCAACTGCGTAAAGTTGAATCTGAGTAGGAATTTGGAGCAACTTTAATTACTGCTGGATCAATAGGCTGTACTCAGCAAAGCAGAATCCATTAGCTGGCCCCTGGAGACTGGGCCACCACTAACTGGAACAGAAGGTGTGGAGAAGCAGTGGGGCTCCTGTCCCCCATAGCCCAGGCTGAGTACCCTGTCCGAGTACTGCATCTTTCGGGGTGTGTGTGTGTGGGGGGGAAGCCTCTTTAGTTCAAACGTTCCTCCTTGCTTGCTACCCTTGTGAATAAAGGTGGGGAGCTGGAAGGCAGAATAGCACAGTCCACTTTGTTGATTCCCCCACTGTGGACCTCATCTTTTTCTCCTTGCAACAAGCAGCCCCTGACCCTTCAGAAGCCATTCCTACCTCTGGGTCATCCTGGACCTTGGCCTTCCACCCATGACCAACATGACTTTACCCAGACTGATGGTGGGGACAAGATATAAGGAGACGCCAGAGGCTCACAGGTCCCCACTGAGAATTTGGTGCTTCACTGTCACAACAAATCAAACCAGCCTCTTGGCTACTTCTGTGACCAGAGGGTGGAGTGGAGGCAGGAAAAATGGCAGTGTCAAGAAGAGGGTTGGAGGAGGGAATCAAGCAAAGCAGCAGCAGGCAGAAGAAGAGTGATGAAGAGAAAGATTGAAGCGAGGGGGGCCGTAAGGGAAGAACCAATTTACCCTTCAGGCAAGTGAGTCCTGCCTGCCGTTTCACAGACTGGAGGAAGCCACCCTTTCCTGCTTGTGCATAATCTGCTACCGTACCCTGCTCTTGAGAAGAAGTTCAATCACTTCACTTTTGAAAATGGGGGATTTTAAATTTCTGCCCCCAGTGCCTGAACTTAGAATACTGCTGATTTGGTAAGATTTCACACAGGCATACAGTATGTACGGGATAGGCTGTTCACTGTATACTTCCAGTGACATTCACAGCTAAGCATAATAACCCCCATATGGAATGTCATCACGCAAATACCACTATTAGGTGTTTGCAGATGACATTTGCATCATAAATGTTTTGCCATTTGCCCACCCCACAGATGCCTATGTACTCTTCTCCTCGTGATTCAGCTAGACATATGGGAAAAAGGCTGATGTGTGAGTCCATTTGCACTAAGCAATAGGTGTGGATACATGAGCATGACTTAATCCATGTGGCTATATTGTGTATGTGCATGTGTTTACAAAGCTTGGAGTGCAGTGGCTGCTGTGTCTCCCAGCTGCTTTCTTTTATCAATGTACATTGCACCAGCAGACTCCCATCTAAAGCTGCCTAGGCTGGGGAATGTTAATGAGGCACCAGCCACTGCGTTTATCTCCCCAGGAATAATTGGGGCGCTCACATTTGCTCCCAGATAGTTTCCAAGCCCAATTCAGCCCATAAAAGTGAAATTCCTGGCTGGCGCTTGGCACACAGTGCAGATAAGTTAACCCTTTGGGAACTGGTTGTGAGGGGCTGGGAATCCCCTCCCAGAACAGCTCAGTGAAATGTGGACTCGCCACGGAGTGGTATGTCCCAGCTTTCTAGCCTCTGCAGAATGCCTTCCCTGGAGAATTGGGAAGGGGGGGCTCTTTGATTTGGCTACCCCAGGGGTAGGCAACCTTGGCTCTTTTATGACTCGTGGACTTCAACTCCCAGAATTCCTGAGCCAGCCTGAATTGAAGTCCACGAGTCATAAAAGAGCCAAGGTTGCCTACCCCTGGGCTACCCAAAAGACTGTACAATGCTCCTGATACGAATGGAGTGGCTTGCGGCAGATCTTCTGCCAGCAGTAGTTTACCAGAGATGATCACCAGGACAATGATCACCAGGCCCCCACTGACCCCGAAGCTGACAGAGGCTGGTTGCCATGACAGCAAGCAGGGGGCATCAGTCTCTGCCTGCTGGATAAGCTATGCTCCCTGGGAGATTTTGTGCAGTGCACGTGCCAGTTGGGATCCAAGTCAAGAATGATTGCAATGTGTCCCTATGGGAGGGGGGACTGGAAAGGGTGGCAGAAATTTTGACTAGGTCCCCACAAGTGGCAGACGTCTTTGCCCCCATCTAGGAATGAGATGGGCAACTGAGTCAGCCTTTCCAATTGTACAGAGGGCATGACCTCACCGAGACCTTGAAGCAGGATTGCCCCAGCGGTCTGGGTGCGGTGTGTGGGTCGGTGCTTTGCATCTGACAGAAAAGGGGAAGGCAGAGGAAAAGGGGAGAGGCTGGGCAGGATATAAAAGCCAACACAATCCCGGGGGTTCCTTCTCCGACGGCTTCCCTAGAAGAGCAGCGCGTCTTTCGAGGGATCGTTTGAGAAGTAGGGAGCCTCTCCGACATTTAACAGCACCCAAGCGCGCTCCAGCCAGCCCATCTCAAGCGGCGCCAGTTCACTCACGTCGTCCCCTGCACCAAGCTAACCCAGGACTCCTTATCCGATAGCCTTTCGCTTCAGACGCCTCCGCCTGAGCTGCCTGACTTCTCTCGGCTGTTGAGAGGAGGTCGCCCGGCAGGGCTAGCCAAACAACTGGGAGGGAAAAGGGGTGAATTGAGAAGGACCTAGAGCAGGGGTAGGCAACCTCAGCTCTTTTATGACTCATGGACTTCAACTCCCAGAATTCCTGAGCCAGCCAAGCTGGCTCAGGAATTCTGGGAGTTGAAGTCCATGAGTCATAAAAGAGCCGAGGTTGCCTATCCCTGACCCCTGACCTAGAAGAAATGGAACCACGGGGAAAACGGGGAAGCCCGCTGAAGCGGCGGCTGCTCTTGTGTGGTAGAGACTCGTCGCCTCGAGGCTGAGCCGCAGGCGACGGGGAGAGGGCGCGCCTGGGACAAGGGGGGAGGGGGAGGGGCAAGAAAAGGGCCCCCAATGACTCCCTGTCCCCCCTCCCCAAGCCGGCATTATGTTTTGCAGTGTTGATACTTCAGATGCTCAGTTCATACCGGAGTAAAGGCAGAGAAGGAAAGCGATACTGAGGAAAAGCCATCCTTGTCTACAGCCCCCCCCACTCCCCACTCCGCCATTCCAGAGAGGAAATGTTTGTGATAGGTTAGTAATTTTAAAAACAAACCCGGTGTTCTTTTTTCCCCCCTTCTTGCTTTGCATAGCAAATATAAATATAGTATATGGAATCCCATAAACATTTAAACTGATAACTAATACAGACAACCCCAGAGGTTTCAAATAGCATCAAATTATATTCCATTTCTCCCCCCCTCCCCTCCAACACAAATACACAAAGGTTGTTTTTTTTTAACCCATGATCAGCCAGCCATACGGACACAAGCAGCTTCCAGAGATAAGAAGCTGCTACATTACCTTACATTATAAAGTGACTGAGGTGATTTTGAAAAGCTCAAACAGAGCCCAATCCTGGAATGGGAAATTTGAAGACTCTAGTCTTTTTGGAAAATAATTCCTAAAAGAAATGGCAAACCATTTAAACTTGGTGGCCAAGAACTTAACTTGGCTGTGTTGTGAAATCCCCACTAGTGACGTTCAGCTCAAAAGAAGCTTTATATCTACAGTACTTTTATTCCAAGAATATAGAGCTACACTTTTCTCCTCCTTTTTCATACTCAAAACAATTCAGTGGAATAAATGAGGTGGCGAGCCAGGGCTCTCTTTACCTAACCTTGCAAGTGTCGTGACTGAAGATTTGACTCCAGGCCTATAAGGCCCCTCATCTGTGTTTTCATGAAAATTCTTTATGTCTGAAGGTCTTCATAATGAAGACACTGTTCAAAGATATTCTATGTTGTGCATGAAGCATATTATAGCCATCTATGATCCTGCTGCTCCTGAAATTAAGAGAGAGCAGGCCACAAAGCTGGCATTTCCAAGTGATTGAAGGGGGGGGGTGTTCTTTGTTTTTTAGATTTACTCCCCCCCCCCAAACAGTAGCACCTTTCACTTCAATTCATTGAGGACAGAGAACATGTTGGGGGCTTTGGGGCTCACAGAAATAGCCCACAACCTCTTTATTGCACATACCTGAGATAGATGAATGCAGAGTCATTACAAAGGAGGAACTGAAATGGACATTGATTAAATCAAGTGAAGAATGGATAAAGCGCCTTTCAAATTTTGATATATTGTATTATTTATTTTTGTGTATAGCAAGCTATACAGGAGCAGAAAACACAGTTAAATTCTGTACTACTTGCTTTCCTTCTCACCCCTGAACAAGCAGCGTTATTGATTCTCATCATCCCTGGTATAATCATGAAATATAAGGGAACAGCCAGATGGCTGAGTTAGAGTGCAATTCACCAGTCCTCGAGCTACATAAATTTGCTGCCCCAATTGCAAGTCCTATATTGACTCAGGAATAAGGGCTCCAACCGATGCTATCCTTACTGCTTAAATGTGGAATGAATTAAAGGAAGTGATTGGTGCATTACCCGGCTTCACTTTTTCCTCACACCAAGTGTTTCCACCAATGTGGACCAGGTTAAGATGGGCAAGGATGGGTGGGCACTTGGAGTGGCCTGTTTTGCGACCTGTCAAGTTGCTGAACAGCTAGCAATGCACAGGACCTGCCAGTCACGCTATTTTTGAACATAGGCTTAGCGCTCTTCTGAAAGAGCACTGGACTTGTGTCCAGACATAGGCTACCTCACAGATTAGAGGTGCAGAGGGAGGGCTCTGCTGAAGTGGGAGGGATTAATCAAAGCCAAGCAAGTCTTGTCCTCAACCACATGGGAACAGCAGGGAGCCCAGTTTTGCTCTTATGGAGCTTATGGAGGGCCATGAAACAAGGATAGAGTAAGGGGGGTGGGGGAAATGTCCCCACCAAAATAATAAAACAGTTTAAAAATATTGCAAAAAGCACTCAGACTTTATGTACAAAGAAGGTTTTGAGCTTTTTCAAAAGATGGGGCTGACAGTTCCATTATTCAGCCTTCCTCCCTTCTGGCCATGGGACCCAAAGCAGAGCTGCTATGAAAGGGGTGCGCAGAAATCCACTCTCTGCTGGCTTCCCCTTCCTTGTTCCATTAAGAGCAAAAGGTTTCAGCAGAAGCTGAGATAAGCCAGAGGAGGGGTGGATGAAGAAATAAGTAGCTGCCTTCACCTCTTGATACACAGAGACTCTTTCAATGCAATTCTATGGATGCTTACCCATAACCAAGCCACCTGCCATTTAACAGCACAATATCCCAGGAGGATACAGGATTGTAACTTCCCTTGATTTTCTGATTGTACTTCTCTGAAGTGACACCTGTGGTTCACCTGAGATAATGATAAATTGTGGATGGATATTGCTAGAGCTCTGGTGTGGATGTGGTTTGTTTGATGAATTAATAATCGGGTTTTTAGGGGCCACAGTCAAGTTTCCTTTTAATGGATCCTATAGATGATTCTGAGTCTTGTCCATCCCTTGGAGTTCCTTGGGTAGATAGTTGGCTGTATAAATTTCTTAAATTATCAAACAAATAAGTCTACCAAATGATAGTTATTTGTAAAAACAGCATTTCAGTGGCACTGATGGAGCAGCTGATCTTGCTATTATTGTCAGGAAAGTATGTGCCCTTGAAATCAAAGCAGTCCATAGCATTTATAGGTGTGGCTGATCATTTGTCCAGCTTTATGGTAAAATGTGATGGAGTCACATCCAATCTTCCTTCAATATGTTTAGAAGGAACATTGGGTAAACAAAACATTCCTAAGACAAAGGAGCAGATTTTAGACACCCAGGCTTATCCTTTGACTCTTCTTCTTCTTCTTCTTCTTCTTCTTCTTCTTCTTCTTCTTCTTCTTCTTCTTCTTCTTCTTCTTCTTCTTCTTCTTCTTCTTCTTCTTCTTCTTCTTCTTCTTCTCCTTCTCCTTCTCCTTCTTCTTCTTCATCATCTCTTTAGTAACCCAAATTGCCAAATACCAAGCATAACTCAATTTTCCTAGAGCAGTATTTCTCAATCTTGGCAACTTTGAGCTGTGTGGACATCCAACTCCCAGAATTCCTCAGCCAGCATTCTGAACTTCACCCGGAACTTCATGCAGTCATTGTTGGCTGGGGAATTCTGGGAGTTGAAGTCCACACAGCTCAAAGTTGTCAAGATTGAGAAACACTTTCCTGGAACACAGAGAACTTTTGTCAGAGGCTGTCAGAGAAGCAGGCTGTTGCTCCCAAAACTGTGGAGTGAAAAGTATTGCCTGCATGCTTATGACACCCATCTGTGGAACTGATTCCTTTGGGGCTCCCTCCCCCCACTTCAGTGGCTCTGCTTCTGCATTAGGAACCGCACTGGGAAATGTCAGCACTTGACCTTTGCAGCTTCTGGATTAGCCTTTCTAAACAGCGGGAATGCGTTTTTAGCAGGGAACAATTACGCTGCTATCGACTGATCCCAGTGGAGTTAATGGAGTGGCAGCCAGAGGCAGAGGGAGGGTGAGGAGAGAATGAGAAGAAGGAGCTCCCTGTTTTCTTGCAACACTGCATGTTTCCTCTCTCTCAAGACTGGACTAAGGCCCCTTTCACAGGCACCAGCCTTGGTGTGTGAGAATTGCTTTCCCATGGTGAATAACCAGAAGTGTAAACTTGTTAAGGGAAAAGTGCTCATGGAACCTTGCCCCACATCATCTCTCAAGGCCAACAGTTTGGCCCTTCCCTTGGTTTGCTACTTATGGTACTGTCAACAAGGGGACAAATGAGACCTATGAACACAGAAAGTGCAAGTATATCAGGTCAGTACTGATGATTCCACTGGTATATCAGGATGAGTGAGGAATGTGAGAGCAATTTCAGTCCCCTGGACTTCAGAGATTTTCCATCTGAAATACAGGCGTCACTAAGAATGCAAGAGTGGAAAACACCACAGTAGTGACTGAAACAAACAAGGAAAAAGACACAAAAATTGACCACACTACTGACATTACTCTCTGTATTTTTTACCTCTTTCATTATTTATCCAGTTATTGAATATTGGAGGGGGGAGGGGGGAGATCCATTTTTGATTTGTTGTATGTGGTTATATACCAGGCTCAAGGTTGACTCAGCCTTCCATCCTTCCGAGGTAGGTAAAATGAGGACCCAGATTGTTGGGGGCAATAAGCTGACTTTGTAATAATGCCGCTTGGAGGGGCAAAAGCCCTAATAAGCAGGCATATACATAGAATGAAGGTGCTTTATAGAAGAAGCAGGCGAGACAGCGAAGTTAAGCAACTTAACTTATTCACGAACCAGGCAAAGAACAGAAGAACATTGCTCCTATTTATACTAGCAGCCGTCAACAGTTTGGCCAATCAGGGCTGAGCCGGGTTCCCGCGCCGTTCGCTTCCGCCAATCGGAGTCGGCTGGTTTTGACAGCTCGGAGCTGTCATCGGTAGCGCGTGCTGTTGCCAGGTGATTTTGACAGCCGAGAGCTGTCAGTCGGTTGGCGCCTGCGTAGTTCTGTCCGGCAGCTTTTGACAGCTGTCAAAAGCTGCCGCGGCTTTACCTCAGCCCTGTTTATATATATACGAACGTTATTAACATGTGAATACATAACACCAGGCTATTGCTAAGCACATTGATTTGTGCTTTAAAATTGTAAGCCACCTTGAGTCTTTGGAGAAGGGCGGGATATAAATGGAATTAAAATAAAAATAAATAAATAAATAAAAATCATACAAAGGTATCCAAATTTGTGAGTGCAGACAGATGTATGAAGAAGCAGAAGTGACTATTGTAAATCTCATTTACCTTGTCTAATTTGGCCTGTAGACATGAAGCAACAGGGTGGATCCGATTTATTTTATTGCTATCCAGGAAACAGGTTGTTTCAATTTCACAGGAGCCTGCAGTTAGCCAGAGAAAGCAATCCTTTATAATGTTAGAGGAAAAAGAGATTTTGCTAAACATATTCACTATTGGTGGTAAGGCTGTGAAGGCTTTAGCCAATTGTTTGCTGAGGAAAGTACTGATTAAATAACAAGATACCTCAAATGCCCTCTGTATAAAATGATGTAAAACTAGGAAGATAGAGATAGACAAATTGGTACTTTTTCCCCTTAAAACAATGATAGGCAAATTGGTACTCACCAGATGTATTATGCAATGGTTGCAACACAAAGCCACTGATGATGCTAATTAGAGATGATTGAAATTCAAGTCTAAGTCAGTGATGGTGAACTTTGGGGCCTGGCATGTCAAAAATTCTGAAAATGCCTAACTTGAGTCTGCTGGTATCTAACCCAAAACATCATGCTCTGTCTTCTTTGATACATAGGTTCATCATCTCTGGTCTGAGTTGTCTCCCCCATCCTAGAGGATTGTTTTTTGATTAAGGGTGTGCTCAAAAATAAGATGGAAAGAAAAAGTTATCTAGATTTATGTGGCCACAGATCAGAAAGATTTTTAGAAGACATCTCCTAGGCATGACTTTTTAATTAGATACAGAGGTTAAATATCCCCATCTTGCAGCTTGTCACGGGCAAAGTCAGGAAATTATCAACTTCCTGTCTTGGCAACTTGTCAGGTAATAACTTGAAAGTCCTTGTGCATTTGAATATGTTTTGTTGGGTGGTGTGTATGGGAATTTTGGGAGCAAGGTCTGAGTGATGATCTATGATCACATTTGATACTATTTGCTAGATGTTCTCTGCTGATGACTATCCTATTATTACTCAATATCTTCCTTTTGAGAGGTCTCTCTGAGTTCATACATCATGCTAGTTTGCTCAGCCATAGTTTATTAAACAAACTACACCTGGTTAGGTTCACATAACATGCTAAGTCAAGCCGAACCAATCCTATTAGTACAATATATATTGCTTTTTCCTTCAATCCCTGAGGTAAGTTCTCAATTATTGTTACCATTACCAATTCTTCACCCCCACTTTGGCTGACCATGGAGTAATCCATTTGCTCTCCTGCTTTCCCTGTCCTGACAGCCTTTCAAACAGCTATAAGAGGCCCCAGTTTGCTCTCTGACTTTGAGCAGCTTCTTTGGGAAATTAAGAGATCCTGCCCAAAATAGTGCTACAATCTGAAACTGCATGAGCAGTATTAAGAAAAGGGCCATTTCTGTTGTAAACCAATATTAGTCACTTCAATATTGTATATTGTTCTCTTTTAACTGTATTTTAGTCAGACATCTCTATAGTGCATTTTTTTGTTATGTACAGGTGAAACTCGAAAAATTAGAATATCGTGCAAAAGTTCATTTATTTCAGTAATGCACCTTAAAAGGGGAAACTAATATATGAGATAGACTCATTACATGCAAAGCAAGATAGTTCAAGCTGTGATTTGTCATAATTGTGATGATTATGGCGTACAGCTCATGAAAACCCCAAATCCACAATCTCAGAAAATTAGAATATTGTGAAAAGGTACAACATTCTAGGCTCAAAGTGTCCCACTCTAATCAGCTAATTAAGCCATAACACCTGCAAAGGTTTCCTGAGCCTTTAAATGGTCTCTCAATCTGGTTCAGTAGGAATCACAATCATGGGGAAGACTGCTGACCTGACAGTTGTGCAGAAAACCATCATTGACACCCTCCATAAGGAGGGAAAGCCTCAAAAGGTAATTGCAAAAGAAGTTGGATGTTCCCAAAGTGCTGTATCAAAGCACATTAATAGAAAGTTATGTGGAAGGGAAAAGTGTGGAAGAAAAAGGTGCACAAGCAGCAGGGATGACCGCAGCCTGGAGAGGATTGTCAGGAAAAGGCCATTCAAAAGTGTTGGGGACTTTCACAAGAAGTGGACTGAGGCTGGAGTCAGTGCATCAAGAGCCACCACACACAGACGGATCCTGGACATGGGCTTCAAATGTCGTATTCCTCTTGTCAAGCCACTCCTGACCAACAAACAATGTCAGAAGCGTCTCACCTGGGCTAAAGAAAAACAGACCTGGTCCGTTGCTCAGTGGTCCAAAGTCCTCTTTTCTGATGAGAACAACTTTTGCATTTCATTTGGAAACCAAGGACCCAGAGTCTGGAGGAAGAATGGAGAGGCACACACTGCAAGATGCTTGAAGTCCAGTGTGAAGTTTCCACAGTCTGTGTTGATTTGGGGAGCCATGTCATCTGCTGGTGTTGGTTCACTGTGCTTCATTAAGTCCAGGGTCAATGCAGCCGTCTACCAGGAGATTTTGGAGCACTTCATGCTTCCTTCCGCAGACGAGCTTTATGGGGATGCTGACTTCATTTTCCAGCAGGACTTGGCACCTGCCCACACTGCCAAAAGCACCAAAACCTGGTTCAATGACCGTGGGATTACTGTGCTTGATTGGCCAGCAAAACCGCCTGACCTGAACCCCATAGAGAATCTATGGGGCATTGCCAAGAGAAATATGAGAGGCATGAGACTGAACAATGCAGAAGAGCTGAAGGCCGCTATTGAAGCATCCTGGTCTTCCATAACACCTCAGCAGTGCTACTGGCTGATAGCTTCCATGCCACACCGCATTGAGGCAGTAATTGCTGCAAAAGGGGCCCAAACCAAGTACTGAGTACATATGCATACTTATACTTTTCAGAGGTCCGATATTGTTCTATGTACACTCCTTGTTTTATTGATTGCATGTAATATTCTAATTTTCTGAGATTGTGGATTTGGGGTTTTCATGAGCTGTACGCCATAATCATCACAATTATGACAAATCACAGCTTGAACTATCTTGCTTTGCATGTAATGAGTCTATCTCATATATTAGTTTCCCCTTTTAAGGTGCATTACTGAAATAAATGAACTTTTGCACAATATTCTAATTTTTCGAGTTTCACCTGTATGTATATGTGCCTTCAAGTCAGTATTGTCTCCTGGCAACTGGCTGGATTAGTCCCTGCAGTTTAATTCATGGTCTCCTAGTTTCTAGCCTGATGTCAGACTTGTCCCAACTTAGACATTTAGGGAAGAAAGACCCTCGACTCCATTCTTTGAAGTGAAAGGTACTTTTACTAAAGTCAAGTGCTTACAGCAAAAGCAAAGCTGGATCTGAGTATTCTCGCACAAAGTTTGTAATTTCCCCCTTCCTCTGGCCCTCCCACTTGACCAGTTTATCATTTGTCCAATAGCATTTCTTTTTGATGCTTTGGGAATGGCTTTGAAGATTGGTGTAGTTTTGCATTCCATTCTCAGGCTTCATCCTTGATCTGTCGGTTTAGTCCAGATCGACACCTCTTGTTCCTGTCACCCTGTCACCCCCTCCCCTTTTCCTGCTCATTCCCATGCCCATTTCTTACTTTTCCAGTTGCCTGCCCCTCCCTTTCATTTTATGGAAGGATGCCAGTGAAGCAGAGTTTGCTGAAGATGGCAGCCCTGACACTACCCCTAACTAACTAATCTCTCTCCCCCCCAATATAGTAAGTGAATGATCTCTGGAGGGCTCGGGATAGGGGATATTCCTCTGTCTTAGTCCTATTAGACCTCTCGGTGGCTTTCGATACCATCGACCATGGTATCTTGCTGCAGCGTCTCAGGGGATTGGGAGTGGGAGGCACAGTTTTTCAGTGGTTCTCCTCCTATCTCCTGGGACGCTCGCAGTCGGTGTTGGCAGGGGGGCAGAGGTCGACCCCTAGGACTCTCGTTTGTGGAGTTCCTCAGGGATCGGTCCTCTCGCCCCTCCTGTTCAACATCTATATGAAACCGCTGGGTGAGATCATTCGTGGTTTTGGAGTTGGGTATCATCAATATGCCGATGATACCCAACTTTTTATTTCGACCCCAAACCACCCCAGTGATGCCCTCGCTGTGATGTCCCGTTGCCTGGAGGCGGTTCGGGTCTGGATGGGGAGGAACAGACTTCAACTCAACCCTGACAAGACTGAGTGGCTGTACATTCCGGCATCCCGGGACATTCAAAATGTTCCATCTCTTTCTATGGGGGGTGAGCTCTTACCCCCCGTGGATAGGGCTCGCAACTTGGGAGTCCTCCTAGATTCACGGCTTACCCTGGAAGATCATATAGTGGCCGTGACTAGGGGGGCTTTCGCCCAGGTTCGCCTGGTGCGCCAGTTGCGACCCTATCTGAACCGGGATGCCCTGTGTACGGTCACTCATGCGCTCGTGACCTCTCGCCTTGACTACTGTAATGCTCTCTACATGGGGCTTCCCTTGAAGACCACTCGGAGGCTCCAACTGGTACAGAATGCGGCCGCGAGAGTTGCCTTGGGAGTTTCCCGGTACTCCCATGTTACACCTTTGCTCCGCGAGCTGCATTGGTTACCAGTTGTCTTTCGGGTGAGATTCAAGGTTTTGGTTACGATCTTTAAGTCCTTACATGGCATGGGTCCGGGATACCTCAGGGACCACCTGCTGCCGGCATCAACTCCCCTCCGCCCTGTGCGTTCCCACAGAGAGGGCCTCCTCAGGGTGCCGCCAGTCAAGGAATGCCGACTGGTGGCCCCCAGGGGGAGGGCCTTCTCTGTGGGCGCTCCGGCATTATGGAACCAACTGCCGGTGGAGCTCCGGACGGCATCAGACCTCCGAACTTTCCGTCGTGGCCTGAAGACCCACCTATTTGAAATGGCTGGTCTGGCCTGACGGGGGATTTTGGGTTTTAATTCGTCTTTTTAGATTTGTATAACTGTTTTTAACTGGGCATGGGTTTAATCTTTTTTAATTTTTGTATTGTCTTTTTTTTATATATGCCCTGTGAACCGCCCTGAGTCCCTACCAAGGAGAAGGGCGGTATACAAATTAAATAAAACTAAAACTAAACTAAAACTAAGTACTTAGATTACAATATCTATGTTGCTTTAGCTCAGGCATCAGTCTCAGATTGAACAACCACAAAAAACCTCCCTCTTTTTCATTTCCTCTCTCAGCTCTAGATTTCAAGGCTGAAATCACTTGTTCCTCATACCATGAAAAGGGGAGTAGGAAAGTTGCTGAGCAGAACAAACACAGTGTTATTATTTGGGGGCATTTGGGGAAGCCTTTATGGAAACCTGTGTGCCTGCTAGCAACATGCCAGAGTCCCTACAATTAAATAATCTTTTCTATAAAAGATTTGTGACAAAATAAAGCACACCATACCAATTCTTAGCAGCTGTTCTTGGCTCAGCTTTTCCTCCATGCTGTTGAAATGTGGTGCCATGTATTTAGAACATCTCTATGAAAGATTTCTTTAATCTCATATTTGCTTTGGGATGTGTACACATGTGAATGTGTTTGCATCTATGAATAAACCTACCAGTCTCCTGTCTTTATCCATACAATAGATAAGCCGAGAAAGAGTAACTGGTGCAGAGTCACTGGCTTAGATTTATGCCTCAGAGAATAATCAACTTTGTTTTTTCCCCCAATTATTTATTCTAATGGTTTTAATATCAACATTGCACTTGCACCTGCAAGTTAATTCTGTTCCTTTGTCAGCTCTTTTACAAAAGTCCACTTACAATCCTTCCATCTGCTGGAACAATGGCCAGTTCCTTATTCCAATGGTGTGGGCAGTAGAATAAACTTATAAAAGGAATTGCCCAGTACAAAATGGCTGGCCTTTTCCCATCTGTCAGGCACCTAGGTGATAGAAAAACTGTTTAACTTAGGGGCTGTCATTGATTGATATAAGAACATGGGGATATTTTTTATGAAGATGGCTTTCTGGTTTATCTACCATTTTAGAAGACTGCTACGTACAACATTGCAGACCCAGTGGTGAATGATTTGGAAGAGGGCTTTGGGACAGAGCCCCATGGTTTCACTCAGGAGAATGAGCAGCAGGGATCCAAAGTGTAACAGGTCTGGCTGACTGTACTGCAAATTAGGTAATGCAGTAAAATTTGTAAAAGTAATGCAAATTATCACCTCAAGAGGGGGAAGCTGCATAAGGCCATGAAGTCTAAAATGTCCTAATTGGACCACTGAAAATCGGGCCAAGATCGGGAGATTACTTGTAGCTGTACAAGCCCAAGATAAGAGTGGCAAGGAAGCATTAGGTAGTAGCAAAAGCCGATCCTCAGCCCCACCCTATCCCTCATAGCACTATTGTGATAGAATGAATTGTGGATGCTTGTACCAACAAAATAGAAGAGATTTGCACCTTGATTGTAGAATCGTAAAGACTGGGGCAATCTTAAAATGAACCGTTATTTTCTTAGATGTATATGTAGCAGGGGTAGGGTGAGCTGAAGAGGCAGTGCTAGGAGATGCCTGGGGGAGGAGTCAGAGAGAGGGCAGAGAAGAGTGGAGGCTCTGCTGAGGCCCAGGTTCTGGGGGATAAGCCTGGGAGAGAGGACAATAGGGAGAGGCTTTTATGAGGTAAGCCTGAGGGAGAGAAGGAGATAGAAGAGGAGAGGCTTCTGTGGGGCAAGCGAGAGAGAAGGAGGAGGAGGAGGAGGAGGAGGAGGAGGAGGAGGAGGAGGAGAAGAAGAAGAAGAAGAAGAAGAAGAAGAAGAAGAAGAAGAAGAAGAAGAAGAAACCAGCTACCTTAATGCTTTCCCTGCACATGAACTGTCTACTGAGAGAGACTGACCACCACCTCATCACATGTTCCAGCCAAGTAGAGGTGCCTAAGTGAGGGACCACTGTAGACCAGCAGCCATACCAAGAGGGCCAGGGGAACCCAGACTCCAGCGGTCCTTTCAGGGGTAGCGCTACGTATATTTCTGGAGAAAACTCTTAATGATGGGGGGAAAGGAAGAAAAGAGAGAGGATGATTGGCAGCAAGGTGGATGGTCTCAATAAGGACAACAGTGTGATGGAATTAGTGAGGAGATGGATTTCCAGGAGATAGGAGGTGCAATCCAGAGGAGTAAGAGGCAACTCAGTCCAGATGTTACATATGAGAGAAAGAGGTGAAGCAGTTCCTCCCTAATAGTTCACAGAGTATATTGTAGATGCAGATAGTAGAATCCTCAGTCTAGTAAGATTTTGCCTATGGGTGTGAAAGAAAGAAAAAAAGAACTCAGCTTGGAAGAATCACCACATGTCATTCTTGGTTTGGGGCCTGACCAGCAATGGGTGCCTCATTGAGAGACATAAAAGATCAGGTTGAGCACAGATCATCTTGGATCAAATCTATATAGTCACTAATAATTGACATTCACTTGATGGCACATAACCAATCAATCAACTAATCAACCAAAAATTGATGACTATGGGGAGTAATGGCAGACTAAAACAGCTTTGCTTTTAGTAGAACCAATAATCAAGTGGGAAGTGCTGAAAGAATCAGTTCCCTGAATTCCTCTCCGGAGAAGAAGAGGACTTGTGATCACCCAGAGTGTTCCTTGCAGATGTTCCTTTTGACAGGACCATAAAGTAGCAGTCCCCAGTGGGATTTATTGCTCTGGGAATTGGGAGAAATAGCTTTAACCAAGCTGCAGTTAGAGTCTTTCATAAGGACAGTGGGTTCACCCACTTCCCCTCTTAATCACTTTTATTGGAAATGGCTTATACATTGCTTTTTGGACATTAAGAATCCCTAGAAAGACAAGTTTTATTACATAAGGTGATTTCCCTCCAACCCTCAGTGAAAGATTTATATAAGTTTAAAAACTGATGGTGCTAGAGAAAAACTTTTATTTATTTGGAAGTAAGCAGCAAAAAGTGTGATTGGAATGCTGATTTTGGAAAGTTTTTAAATAGACTAAGGGGCCAGATTGATTGGAAACAAGTCTTTAAAAAGATATTATTTCTTATTTGCTTAAAATACTATTTAAATATGTGTAAGTTTTGAGTTTAAGTGTAAAAAGATTTCTTCCTGGGAAATGTTCTGGATGAGAGAAAAATGTAATCAGAAGAGACCATGAAAGCTGCGTGAGTCAACCAGAATTAAAGATTATAATTATAGGAGAACTTTCACTAATACAGAATGGAGAAAAATATTTTAACTCTGGTAGAATTTAAGGATATTTGGCAGCAAGGTATCCAGGATTTACTATTTAGACTGTTGAATACAAAAAAAAATGGGCTTAAAAAGATTTCTTAGCTGAAAATTAGAATTTGAATATGGATTTGAATATGGATTTTAAATTGACAGGATATAAGAATGATATTGACAAATACTATATCTACAAATGAAATATGGGTGAATTTCAATAGTTAAGTGACACAAATAATAAACCAGGAGAATGACTTGGACACATGGATCTTAACTCAGAAAAGTGATTTGGACAATTTTCTTCCTTTGGATTTACACAAGAGATGTTTTTAAAGTTTGAAGGAATTCCTGAGAAAAGCAAAAGGGAGAAGAAATTAGTTTTGGGGGCATGACCTAAAAAGGAATAATAAAGACCCTTAAAGCTAAAACTAAGGTATACAAAATGGGCATATCTGTTCAAACTTGAACTGTATACAGTCCTCGCTTTTCTATGGTTTTTTTCTTGGTTAGGACTGAATAATGTTTTTAAAAAAATATTTATGAATAAGATATGGGGAAAAAAGAATTTTGTATTTTTAGATAAAGTGATATAATTGAGAGAAGAGCAAGAGAAGATGATAAGAAAATAATTTGTGGGACATAATTTGAAGGGATTAAGGATTAATATTTTCAATTTGGTGTTTCTAGTACCTCTTAATGGAATTTTTCTTGATTAAGTTTAAATGAAGTTTTAAAGATTGGTTTTCAGATATAAGAATAAGACATGGAAAAATGAGCTTTAGAGAAAGTGACAAGGGGTAGTGTAAATTACAGGAAAGAATTATAAAACTGATTTACTTGTTTAAAGTTTATACGTATATACATATACATACATCCCTAGGACACACTATCTACCATAAAAAACACACACAAACCGCTATCTGAACGCACTCTCACACCACCACCCAGCACAGATCAACTCCATAGCCAAGACACTCATCTCCAGAACAAAACACCTAGCTGACGAACAACACCTAAAAACCGAACTACACACTCTCACTAATGTACTAACAGCCAATGGATTCTAAAGAAACACGATTACCAACTTAATCCGAAGAGAGACACCCACAAAAACCCAAGACAGAGAACAAGAAAATGGCAAAGCCCTCCTCCCATACTTAAAAGGGACCACAGACAGAATCAGCAAGATCCTCCAAAAACACAACATCAAAACAGCATTCTACACAGACAGAAAAGTATCCACCATCCTAAGAAACCCCAAGGACATAATTGGGTTAGAAAACGAAGGAGTATACAAAATCCCATGCACCACCTGCCCCACCACATACATCGGACAGACCAACAGAAGAATAAGTGCACGCATTGAAGAGCACAAAAACTCACTCAGAAAGGGAGAACAAACTTCATCCCTGGTCCAACACTTTGAAGCCACGGGACATGAAATTGATTTTAAAAAAACCAAAACTATCGCCAAAATTGAACATTTTAACAACAGAATAATCAGAGAAGCCATTGAGATAGAAAAACGCCCCTACAGCATGAACAAACGAGATGATACCTCTCGCCTACCAGCCATTTGGAAACCCGCCTTGATTGACAGACGAGTCCCAACCACCAAGAATGGTACCAAACTCATGATAACATCACATGACATCACCACCACACAACCATTCAAAAAGCAAATCCGAACCCACAATGATAACGACACACAACCACAAAACAGAAACCTAACTACAGCTGCAACATCAGCCACTTTAAACCCCTCCAAACCACACAATAAGCAAACTGACACCCACTATAAAAACACGGCACCACCACAAACACGAAGCCGAACAAAAGCAGCACAACTCACCAGCTCAGGTCTAAGGCTGGCAGCTGAGACCAGCCCATCCACTCAAAACACACCCCCACCCAATCAGAACACCCCCACCATTCAAAACACACTCCCACCCAATCAGAACACACCTAATCCCCCACCCAATCAGAGCACACCTCCACCCACAGAACACACCCCCTCTGGCAGTTTAAAAAAGAGGAACAAACAGCCACTACCACATGCTTCTCCCAGAAGAAGGAAGCTGAAGCCACCAGCCTGATGATGACGGATGGGATTCCGTCGAAACGTTGCTCCTACACCTTCAATTCTACGCGGGGAAAAACCCGAATGACCAAAGATCCACATATACATACATACATACATGTGTGTGTGTGTGTTAGCTCTTAATGGACTTTTGCTGATTAAGATTGAAATATGAAGTTTTATTATTTGACAATAGATAAAAGAGGAGATATGGATGAAGTGAGTTTGGTTGAAATATTAGAGGATGTGTTAAGCTATTGAAAATGTGTATACTTATATTATATCCCTTATATTAAAGGCATCCCTTATATTATTTCTTTTATATATTTTTATCTTTTATGTAGTTTTCCCTTTTCCCCTCCCCTTTTCCCTCTTTTTCCACTTTCTATTTTTTCTTATTTATATTCTCTTTGGTTTGTATTAGTTTTTTTTCTTCATAATTTTAAATTTCAATAAAAATTATTAAATGATTACTATAATGGCACTAGAAATGAAATGGACAAATATTTATTTATTTATCATTATTTATTAAACTTGTATGCTGGCTTAAACCAAATGATACTTTAAAACATTTAAAACAAAACTAAATAAAAATAGAAAACCAAGAAACTGTGTAGGTTCTTAATCCAAGCATCTTACAATAAACTAATAAGAGAATGGGAGGAAAGGGAAAGTGTGGATGAAGGTAATATGTACAAATAGAATAATAAGATAATATAAGATAACTTTATTATCATTTGTTTACTGTGAGCACAGCGACACACATCAAAAATGAAATTTAGTTGCCTGCTCTCAAAATGAACAGATATATGACACACACCTAAACTTACTATATACAACATATATATATATACTACATACAACATATATATAGACTTGACACCCTACATATACATAACATATGAATATTAAACACTGTCCATCTTGAATATATAACGGAAGGAGGAAGCCTGAGAGTTCACAAGGTTAATACTGTATGGAATTAAATTGTGACTGAATCTGGATGTTCTGTTTTGGATACCACGAAGCCTCCTCCCAGAAGATAGCAAGGAAAACAGGTTGTGAAGAGGATGTGTAGTGTCCCAGACACTCTTACGGACCCTGCTCAAGCAACGCTTCTGTGCTGTGTCCTGGATGGGAGGGAGGGAACTGCCAATGATCTTTTCAGCCATCCTCACCACTCTCTGCACCACCTTCCTGTCTGAAGCAGTGATGCTTCCAAACCAGACTGTGATGCTGTATGACAGGTTGCTCTCGATCGTCCCCCTGTAGAAAGTGGTAAGGATAGGAGAAGGAAGATGTGCTTTTCTCATGCAATGCAGAAAATGCAGGCGCTGCTGTGCCCGCTTCATCAGTGTCTCACTGTTGAGCAACCAACTCAGCCTACTTGTTAACTGCACACCCAGGAATTTAATGCTGGTAACCATTTCCACAGGTGAATCATTTATGCACAGAGAAGTGTGGCTGTGTCTGCATTTTCTGAAATCAACAATGATCTATTTAATGTCATCAAGCATAGAAAACTTGAATGAAGTTTGGAAGAAGGATTAAAAGGATAAGGTCAAAAATTTGTCCAAAGAGAGGGAGAACATTGAATTTAGAACAATAGAACAATGAGAGATGGGTATAAGTATGAGAGAAACAAGAAAAAAATGATTTGATACTTGTTCATTTTGAATATGTTTGTTTGCTTCAGATTGTAAAGTGTATGTAGTATTTTATGTTAGAGTTAAGCAAAAGGGTTTATGCATGATGCTAACAGCCAACTTAGGCCATCCAGATGTTGTTGAACACCAGTTAGCTTGGTCATCTGGAGGCATCACTAGCATTTACACAGAGTTGTTACGTCTCTCCACCTCAAGAAGTTCCCAAGGCAAGTGCCGTGGAGAGGCCCTTGCTATCACCTGGGGTCTTAAATCTATGGCCAGTTTAATTTCACTGTAACTCCTCTTGCTGAAGAGGGAGTAATAACTCCACTTCTTTCCAGGAAACTAGGTGCCAGATGAGCCCAAGAAGTGTTGTAATAAGGAGAGTGCTCAATAAAACCAGGCCAAGTGAACTCACATAGGTAACAGATGGACTAATTAGAGAGAGTCCTTTGTAGTTTAAGCAACCAGTCAGCTGAAATAAAGGTAAAATGAAAGCCAACTGTGTTTCCCAAAGACCAGCCAACACATGCTGCCCAGGAGCCCAAGTACTTCTTGAGCAATGTACAGCCAGCCATAAACACAAGAGAACAGGAAGATCTCAGTGGAGGAAAAAATGTTTGCAATAAGCATAGATTTCAGAGGTGGGATTCAAATATGTGAACAACTGGTTTTCTGTGTGGATGCCGCTTCCAGAAGTCCATTCTGGGCCTGGGCAACAAAAAATTAGCTACCGGTTCTGCTGAAGTGGTGCGAACTGGGTGAATCCCGCCACTGATAGATTTGCATGAAAAGTCTCCCAGTTACAAAGCAAAAACTTTGCATTCCTTTTCTGTGCTCACAGGGTTGGGGAATTTCTGAATTTGAATATATATATATATATATATATATATATATATATATATATATATATATATATATATATATGTTTTCTATATAGATTCTCGTGGGTGTCTGTATGTGTAGATCTAGAGTCTCGGGTTTCTTCCCGCGTTCCTTTCATCTTCTGAAAGTTGTGGCGACGTTTCGACGAAATCCCATCCGTCATCATCAGGCCGGAGTGTTCCTCCTGCTGCTTCCAGGAGCAATGCGTGGTCTGGCTGTTCCTTTCCTTCCAACTGCCGGTGGGGCTGTGTTCTGACTGGGTGGAGGCGTGACTGCTTTCCCCCACCCAATCAGAAAGCAGCCACGCCTCCACCCAGTCAGAACACAGCCCCACCGGCAGTTGGAAGGAAAGGAACAGCCAGACCACGCATTGCTCCTGGAAGCAGCAGGAGGAACACTCCGGCCTGATGATGACGGATGGGATTTCGTCGAAACGTCGCCACAACTTTCTGAAGATGAAAGGAACGCGGGAAGAAACCCGAGACTCTAGATCTACACACACACACACACACACACACACACACACACACACACACACACACACACATATATATATATATATATATATATATATATATATATATATATATATATATATATATATATATATATATATATATATATATATATATCTCAAGCCATTTACAATGAAGCCACATATGTATCAAACAGCAGAGATGAAAAAGAAAGATATGGGTGGGTTTCCAAGAAAAGTAATAAAAATCATGTTTTCTAGCTAATCACAATACTGTGTGATCATGTCAGCATAGTGCTGTCTCCAGATATCAGAAACTAGGAGAGAGATACCCAACCTTTGGGGCACCAGGGACCAGTTCCATGAGGACAGGTTTTTCTGTGGACCTGAGGGTGCGTGGTTTTGTGTGCTGCCTGGATCCCGCAGATGGGGCTTTGCTTGTTTGTGCAGATCGGTTGCTGGCATGCTGCAGCCCGGTACAGGTCCACGGACCAGGGGTTGGAGACCCCTGAACTAGGAGGCCAGCGGCAGAAACAAAAGCCCTAATGGCATCTAGATCTAAACAGCAAAAATCTCAATAACCACTAGATGTCAGAAATGTCTGGTTTTTCTGTAGGTTTTTGGCTTTGCTGCCATCTAATGGTCATTTTAAATTTTGCCACCCTTTTCTGGTACTCTTAAATGGGTTATTTTGTAAGACATTTAACAGGATAAACAGGAAAACTAAGCAAAAGAAGGCCAACTAGTTAAAAGATGACATGGATATAAGATACTCTGATTTTACATATTTGTGTTGGCAATAGTTGGCCTATTGTAGACCCAAGCCATAGTCAACCTCTTGGCGAGTTTGTTTCACAAGTTATGCAAATTCAATCAGAAGTTCTTATTTTAAAAGTTAGGAGCCTAAAAACCTAGAACTCACCCAAAATGTCCAGAAGAAGCTGGGTTTTGAATAGAAGTATTCATTGATTGAAAAAACAGTTCATTCCTTCATATCAGAAGTGCTGTAGGCTGTCTTTCTGAGATTGAAGTTTCTTTACCTTCTTTTCCTAAATTGAATGACAATTATTACAGCCTCACGATGCCTTCGTAAAGAGCCTAAGAAACAATGTTTTGAATTTTAGCAAACCAATCCCCACATCTTAATACTTAATTAATGGCCCACTGGGGTAAAAATGCATTAATTTTAGCAAATGGTAGGAAACTGGAATTATGTGTTATGCGTTCAGGCAATGAGTATCGGTCTTGGGAATTATTTTCATTAACATGACAAAGAAGCGCACATGGAGGTAAAAGACATAAACATTTATTCAAGTGTTGGGGGCACTGTAAAATCTTTTAGATATATGTACCCCAACTTGGGAACTATATAGAGATTCATTCTTGACTCATTTGTCACTGATTCTCTCCTTTGGCCAATTTTTAAATGCAAATTCTATCTCCTGCACTCCTTTCATCCATAAATCTGCTCTGACCTTTTTCAGTTCAGCATGGTTGTGAGCTGTGGTTGGGAAAAATCAAACATTGCCTATTTCATTACTAATAAGAGCTTTCCTCCAGGTGTGTACTGGCTTAATCTCATAGGCGGTTGAGTTACTTTATTTCTGACTAATTAACTTAAAACTGAGGCAAAATGGTTCTCCTTTTGGAATTCTGTGAGTTTTCAGGACTTCTGGGCAGTCTTAGGGCCTATCAGTGGGAGTTCTTGCATCATCCCTCCTATTTCCTGATAAGGAAGGCCTGCATTTACCTTCTATCCTCTTGGATTTAAACTTGGCATTTTTTTTCTTGGCTGATCAGACACACCACTTTATGTTTCTCATGCTAGCTGGCAGGTGATTATTGACATTTTCCTCACAGAGCCTTGGTGGACCAGTGGGCTAATGCCTCCTTAAGTAACACCAGCTGCCTGCAATTAGTGCAGGTTCGAGTCCCACCAGGCTCAAGGTTGACTCAGTCTTCCATCCTTCCGAGGTAGGTAAAATGAGGACCCAGATTGTTGGGGGCAATTAAGCTGACTTTGTAATAATGCCGCTTGGTGTGTGTGTGAAAGCCCTAATAAGCAGGCATATACATAGAATGAAGGCTACTGCTAAGCTTGTAAGCCGCCCTGAGTCTTCGGAGAAAGGTGGGATATAAATGGAATTAAAATAAAAAATAAATAATAAATAAATTTCTGCCCCGGAAAATCTTAAGTCCCAACTTATCTCCCAATTGCTTCATTAAAGTAGCCTACGGTTCTTTTTTGTTCTTTTTTCTCCTGGGCTTCAGCAAGGTGCTGTGTTCACCTCTCAGGGAGCGAGGAGCCAAAATACCTATTCTGATGTTTTCTGAAGTTTGCATAGTCTTGCCATCTTATTCTCTAACCCTGGACAGGTAGATGCTCCTGGGAGGATCCCAAATGGGACAGCCCTTTCTCTATCCCACTGCTGTACCAACCAAATGGTTTTGTGAAGTAGTATACTGCCTCTGCCCTTGGAGGTACAATTTAGCCATAGTAACTAGCTGTTACGGAAAACTCTATAGAATTGTTAAGGCATCTGAAGATAATTAAACATATGAATGAGGTCCAATTGAGGAGGGAGTAATAACAATCGAGATCCTACAAAAAAACTCCTCTTCTAAAGCTAGCATTTGAACTGGAAGAAGAGTTTTCCTTTCACCACCAAGGTTCTGTGCCAATTTGCAATTTCTCCCAGTTTCAAAGCAAATACATTTCAGAAGATAAATCTTCCCAAGGCCGTATGAGATGCTGAAGAGATTAATTTCCTTCTCTATACTGGCTACTCCAGAGTATGATTAGTCTATGAAATGCACAAATTACAAACCAGTTGAAAACACAGGGGACTGCAAACAAGTAATGTATATTATGGTTTAGCTCAATATATGAATCCTACCCAAAAGGACTGTTTAGTTAAAGATGTTGACTTGAGAGAGCTGGGTCTGGCAATATCAGAAACACCAGCCTGAAATCAGTCAAGTCCATTCCAGTAACAAACGATAGGTACCGATCTCCTTCTTT
The DNA here is from genome assembly GCF_947247035.1 of Vipera ursinii. Lineage (NCBI taxonomy): Eukaryota > Metazoa > Chordata > Lepidosauria > Squamata > Viperidae > Vipera > Vipera ursinii. The sequence goes on along the minus strand of NC_139512.1, from coordinate 119,628,590 downwards.
TATCCAAAAATGGGGCTCCAAGAGCCCATTACACTGAGAAAATAACTAAATCGTGAAATCACTACAAATAAGTCTTTTATGTTATGCCTAGCAGTCACTGCTCTCCTTTCTTAATGGCTTTCCTTGTCTTGCAATGAATTGATCTATTGGAGGTTGGTATCCTGTGCAACTTCAAGTTCTAACATCAAATAAAGGAAGCCTGACATCCTGACATTTCACAGAGTCCGCAAAAGGAGTCCCTGCATGTGCATAAGCCAGACAGGGTTGAATACAATCTATGTTAAATCCATGGACATTAGAAGATGTAACCAGTTGCCACAATTCTCCTCCATTTAGATACTGACCATATAACTTGTCCTCGCTTAGAGACTGCCTCACACAGCAATTATTCACAGTTTTGACCGTGATGGAAAAGACCTTTGCAGGTCTGTAAAGCAAAGCAAAACTGACATAAGTTCATAAGCACAGTCAGGGGTTTCACTTAGTGACTGCTTTACTTAGTGACCATTGCCAGTCCCAGTTATGGTCACTAAGACAGGACTACCTGTGTTGAAAGAAATATAGGAACAGGACAACTTGTAACAGTATTCACAGCAAATAGCAGAACGAGTAATAGAATTGACAGTGTTCTTTCCGATTTCCAAGGGTGCATTTTTTGATGTTTCCCTATGAGATAGGAGATAGGAAATAAGATAGAAAATAAGCATCTTGATGTGAAAGGTTCCAGCCATGTCATGAATCCCTTGTTCTATCTTTCTATTTGCCAGGAGATTTTAGCACCTGGCAGCATTCAGTAACTTGGTTCTCCCCCTCCCATCTCTGCACTTGAAGATAATGCAGGCCATTCGGTGCTCTATCATCTTGCATTCTATCCCAGTCAAACCTGCCACCCTCCAGGTATGCTAGGATTTCACCCCTCTCATTTTCCAGGCCAGATGGTTGTATCTGTTGAGCAATACTAGATGAGAAAGGGGAAGAAGATCGCTAATGCAGTCTTGGCCATAGCCAACTAGCCATCTCAGTTGTCTCCTGCCCCACTTGGTTAACCCAGCGCAAATCCTAACTCCCTTTCTTCCTTTATTGCTGATCCCTACTCAGATCTTGCTAGCAGGGTCTTTAGAGCAATTGCAGACTTGATTGCAACATAAATTCAGAACAAAAACAAATGTGTCTAGTTTTTTTTGTGTCTGTAATTTGAACTGAAATGGACTTTTCTTTGGATCCTGAATTTCATAGCTTCAGGGTGACTCCAGTTTTTATGAGCTTTTAGACAGAACTTCTTCACAGCTAGTATACCCAATCCCCAGAGTCCTTGTTCTTCTGGGAAGGAAATTCTGGGAGTTGAAGTCCACACATCTTAAAGGTTGCTGAGGTTGAGAAATACTGCCTTATAGGATGAATATGGCACATACACGAGGTACACTTCTGCATGGAAAAAATAACCAGATCGAGAAGCTCCAGTCCAAACTTGGTATCAAAGAAATTAATCAAAGCAGGACATGGAAAAGCAGTTTGCAGATGACATTTTGCATAGAGGGAACTGAAAACATGGAATCTGAAGGGAGAAAAGCAGAGCAGAGCAAGCAATATCTTCATCTTAGTGGCCCCATTGGACTGGCCTTCATGCATGTGTGAGAGTCTCTTTCTGCGGCAAGTACAGTACAAGCACAGCCTAGATAAAGTAATTCTGCCTGGATTTGGCAGCTCCAAAACAGGCAGTTTTATTTATTTTTTATTTTAATTCCATTTATATCCCGCCCTTCTCCGAAGACTCAGGGCGGCTTATAAGCTTAGCAGTAGCCTTCATTCTATGCATATGCCTGCTTATTAGGGCTTTCGCCCCCCACCCCCAAGCGGCATTATTACAAAGTCAGCTTATTGCCCCCAACAATCTGGGTCCTCATTTTACCTACCTCGGAAGGATGGAAGGCTGAGTCAACCTTGAGCCTGGTGGGACTTGAACCTGCACTAATTGCAGGCAGCTGGTGTTACTTAAGGAGGCATTAGCCCACTGCTACACCAAGGCTCTTTCACAGGGGAAAGAGCCCAGCTGTTTGCATCTGGCTGAAATGTCTCTTTGTGAAGGGCACTTGGCCCTGATTTTGAAGCCTCTGAATCAGAGCAAATCTTCTGTTCCTAAAACAATCTGTCTAGGTGGTACAATGAAGAAGGTAGGTAGATGTGTGTGTTTGTGTGTGTTGTTGGGAGAAAGAGAAAGAATGGAAGAAAAAAAAGCAGCCTTTTAATGGGACTAAATTCATCTTTTGGTCTTTTCTTCTCTACTGCTGTGTTCCTTCCCCCCTAAAGCAACCAAGGATTAATGGTTGTGCATGTTGCTTAATCTGGGACTCTTAATGGAGACATCAAAGCAGGATCAGTGTTCCACGTTAACTGATTAGGTTCGAATAATCAATTAAAGTCTCCTTCAAAGCCTGGCTTGGTTGGCCAGAGTCGCTTTGGTCAAGGTACAAGGTAGGCATTTTGAGTGAACCTCTCAGTCCAGCATCATCAAAACAGTCTTCAAGGCTCTGCATTTTTGCAGTGAGAAGAGACGCTTCTCTTCATTTTTAGGGTCTCTTTCTCTAAAATAGTATCCCCAGAAGTGTTCATTTTAATTTATGCATTTATATTGCTTTGCTTAAAAAAAACTTGTTAGCCACCTGGACTACCCACTGGAGTGAAAAGATAAAATGTACATTAATCAAATAGTATACACTGTATACAAATGATCTTCTATCTGTATTAAAGGGAAGGTCCCACAAGTACTTGAAAGAGTGTTTAGATTTGTTACTGGTATTCTCACAATCATTTTAGTTTTGCAGATTTATCCATTGTATTTGTTACATTTCACTGAGCAAATATCTAGAACCATATCACTCAGCAGAAGGAGCAGGAAGGCAGCAGGACTGACATACCGCAAGAGTGTAGAGAACACAAGACCATAGAAATCAAGATGAAAATTAATTCAGGACAATAGAAGTGACCAGAGGTCTATAGAGCTGACACTTAATATGGCATACTTGCAATTGTGCACTCTTCTCTGGGTCTCCAATCTAACTCAATTACAGGAAAAAGTAAATAAATGCTACCTCTCTTGCAAACTTTCCAACTTCATCATGACTGAATGATTTATTTATTTTTTTAAAATTCCATTTATATCCCACCCTTCTCCGAAGACTCAGGGCGGCTTACAAGCTTAGCAGTAGCCTTCATTCTATGTATATGCCTGCTTATTAGGGCTTTCACACACACCCTAAGCGGCATTATTACAAAGTCAGCTTAATTGCCCCCAACAATCTGGGTCCTCATTTTACCTACCTCGGAAGGATGGAAGGCTGAGTCAACCTTGAGCCTGGTGGGATGTGAACCTGCACTGATTGCAGGCAGCTGGTGTTACTTAAGGAGGCATTAGCCCGCTGCTCCACCATGTTTAGTCTTAAACATGCTTATAAATGTAGTGATTGTCACTAAATTTATAGGATATAGTTTGAGAAGATACATATAACTAGTAAGGGTATGTGTGTGAAGGGATAATATCACTATTGACTTCAGGAGTATATAGACTTCTTAGGATCAAAGCCAATTAACTATATATTTTTTATTTATTTTATTTTACTTTTTGTTAATTAAATTTATATACTGCAACTATCCCTCTTACCCAAAGTTACTCTGGGGGGCACACAACAGATGATTTTACAAGATGCCAGGGAAAGAGGGGGACTCAAGGCGCCGAATTTGAAATTGTACTATGATGTGGTTGCCTTGACCTGGGTTAGTGATTGGCTTAATTTAACTAACAAGAGCATACTTCATCTTGAGGGATGGGATTTGGTATATGGATGACATGCATATTTGCTTTACGATAAGAAGGTGGACAGGGCTTTTAAATCCCATATTCTTAGAAGTGCTTTATTGCGTGTCTGGAAAAAGTATTATTATAAGTTAAATTATAAAATACCGATTTGGGAATTCCTGGACACGCGATAGAGGGCGTATCTATGGGAGTGAGTATGGATATGGTTTCTTATAAGGAACTACTTAGATTGCAAGGGAATGATTGGCAACTTAAACCATTAGAGGAGTTAAGACAAGAAAACATAAGTTACTCTTGGTTTCAATATACCCAATTGAAAGCTAGGTGGAAGTCAGATCAAAAGGTTGGCATCACAATTACAGATCAAAATTTAGTAAAGCAAATTAGAGATTTAAATTGTGTACATATAAAGAGGATATATAATGCTTTAATTGAATTGGATTCGGAAACGGAACTGGTTAAAGACTGCATGATAAAGTGGGCACAAAATATTCAGGAACCAATTTCGTTGGACACCTGGGAGATAATTTGGGTCAGAAATGTTAAATTTACTCAGGCTCAAAATTTAAGAGAAAAATTTTATAAAATGTTTTATAGATGGCATCTGGATCCCAAGAAGTTGTCCAACATGTATCCTAATTTACAGTCTAAATGTTGGAGGTGTGGTAGTTTAGAAGCTACCTATTTTCACATGTGGTGGACTTGTAGAAATATAAAAGCTTTTTGGATTAAAATTTGGTGGAACATTCAAAAGATTTTTAAGAGAAAGATAAAGTTTTCTCTGCAATTGTTTTTATTGGGTATTGTTGTAGATTGTGATGTTAAAGAAACTAACTTGATGTTGAACATGATAACAGCAGCACGGTTACTGGTGGGACAATATTGGAAGAAGGATAGTTTGCCCACTATAGAAGAATGGGTGTTTAAAGTTTCGAATCTTGCAGAAATGTCTAAGATTTCTGCTTATTTGAAAGATCATTCACAGGAAAGATATGTTTCAGTTTGGAGGAGATGGATAAATTATATTTAGAACAAATATGGGACTAAAAATTTCCATTTAGCTTATGAGTAGATTTTAGTGGGATATTGTTATTGGTACGTTGTTTGTAGTTATGTTAAAGGGGAGTTAAAGCACATTATGAATTTGGTTAATTGTATATTATGCACAATTTTTATTTAGAATATGATTATTGTAACTATAATCCTGTATTTAGCTCTGGGAAGTGGGGGGAAGTGGGTGGGTTTGGGGTGGGAGGGATTTGGGGATATATTGTAAAATTTTGTTTTTGTAAAACTCTTTAATAAAAAAAAACCAAAAAAAAAAAAACAGAAGACCAATTTTTATTAGTCTTTTGCAGATGAAGTTCAGGAAAAATAATTTCTGTATGTTTAAGGTAAAAGATGTCAAGCCCTGTGAGATTGGCAAAGTCAGGAAATAAGACACACTTGAAAAGGTATTTCTTGCTGGTAATATGTCTATTAAAGCACAACACACAACTCATCCCTAATGTAAGTAGAAAGTACACGTACTTTGTGTCTCATTCTCACTCCCCCCCCCTTTTGCTGGATTGTAGTGTCTTTGAAGTGGCCCTTCTTCCTTTTCCACTTTCCCAAAGTCTCTTAGACATGCCATCTTACCAAATGTTGGAGATGCTTAACTTCACTAACCCTTCATCCTGTTTCTCCTCGAAGCACTCTTAGCATTGAAAAGTGGGCTAATAGCACTTTTGACTTTACTTTCAATGTGAGTAAACAGAATTGTGGCGATAAGAGCCGGGGTGGCGCAGGCGTTAGAATGCAGTATTGCAGGCTAACTGCATTCCCTCTGCCAGCAGTTCGATCCAGACTGGCTCAAGATTGACTCAGCTTTTCATCCTTCTGAGATCAGTAAAATGAGGACCCAGATTGTTGGGGGCAAGATGCTGACTCTATAAACCTCTTAGAGAGGGCTGTAAAGCACTATCAAGCTGTATATACGTCTAAGTGCTATTGCTATTGTTATCAGCACATATCATTTCCTGAACCAGCTCAGGTTCAAGCCAAGATATTTTGCTGCTCACGTCAAACATCAAGACAATGTCCCATCCTCATCTAGGGCAGCCACTGGCACATCTTTATGGATTGCAACCTGTCCTTTGCCTGCATGGTAATGCTGATTGGAGACGAGCATTTTTGGAGAGCTTTAGTTGGGGGAAGGAAGCTACAATCTTTTCTAACAACAGTGAAGCCACCGTACTAGCTTCAACAATTTTTGAATTGAAGCTTGCCCAATTTCTATCGTCTTCTACAGCACCTAAGGGGTTTGGATGGCATACATTGCCCCCCCATACCCACCCACCCCACAACACATACACTTTAAGAAAATTAAAATACACTGAGATTTGACTAGCTAGTCCTATTATTTAGATAAGCTAATACAGTCTTTGATCCTATGAGAATATGATTAATTTCCATAAGTTGCCAAGAGTTTAGGGAGGGGGAGAAGAAGTACAAAGCTAGCTTTGATACTTTGGAGCAAATCATTTTCTTGCAGTCTTGTTTTGCTAAAGCATAAGCTAGGTCTAGGACAACACTTTTTTTCTTTCTGCAACTTTTGTTCTCACTCTAATTACAAACAATGCACTTAAATGCTGCTGTTTTCATTTCAAATGCTGCTTTACCAATCTGGCTTTTCTGATTTTGGAGAAAGCTTGCTATTTCTAGTTTAATACTTCATAAGAGACAGGCTTATTAGCTCTGAACCAAGAACATATATGCCTTTTCTTGCAAATTAATTCCATGAAAAATTGAGGCAACTGAACTAAACCTTTTGAAAATTTTACATCAGTGGTCCACATGAGAAGAAGAAGAAGAAGACAACAATCTTAGCAGAACTGGCTGGGTAAGAAATTGCCATTGAACTCAGTGTGACTATAAATGCTACCCACACCAGCATCACATGCCTATTTCTTCCGATAAGCACTCAAAAGAGACGTGTTCAGGTATCTCCTGACCACCCCTTGCATCCAGTAACTTTTCAGCTGCCCATATGCTTCACTATCTTCAGCTTGCCATTTGCTCCCTATTTTGAGAAATAAGGAACAGAAAGGAAAATATTGTGGCACCTTAAAGGCTAACAAAATAATTATGGCAAGAGCTTTCAGCAGCTAAAATCCACTTCATTAAATGCAGGAAATGCTTTCCCAAGCTGCCTGTAACTCAGCATAGAAAAGATAGATAAATGTGGATAAAGATACATTTTCTCCCATCCGCACACTGCTAGCACTCTATTAAACCTAAACACAGAGAGATACAGGACTGATAAAAGGAATTACTTCTTTACACAATGCATTGCTAAAAGGACTGGTAAAAGGAATTACTTCTTTACACAATGCATTGCTAAAAGGACTGGTAAAAGGAATTACTTCTTTACACAATGCATTGCTAAAAGGTGGAATTTGCTATCATCAAATGTAGTGATGGCCTCTAATTTAAACCCCTTTAAAAGAGGCAAGAACAAATTAATGGAGAGGACTGTCAAAATTCTGAATCACAGAAAAAGCATAACTATTCAGCTCCTATTTTGATTCTGTGTTCTGCAACCAGAATGTATTTGTTCCACTAGGCAATTGTGAATAGCAGAATCAAAGAATGGAGCTGAAGCTCAAGACTGATAGAAACATGTTAATGGAATACCAATTTATTTTGAATGAGTTTTAGTCTCCAGGGCCAGATGAATTGCATCCTAGGCTACTAAAGAAACTTGTTGATGTGTTGTCCAAATGTTGGTCCATTATCTTTAACAGCTCCCAGAGAAGGGATGCAGTGCCAAATGACTAGAGGATGGCAAATTTTTGAAAAGAAGGAAAGGAGGGTCAAAAGGCCTATAAACCAAGCTGATACACCAATACCTGGAAAGACATTAGAACAGATAATAATAATAATAATAATGATAATAACAACAACAACAACAACAACAACAACAATAACAATAATAATAATAATAATAATAATAATAATAATAATAATAATAATAATAATAATAATAATAATAATAATTGCAGGAAGCTAGCATGGATTTGTCCAATATAAAACCTGTTCTTAAATTAACTTCCTTAGTAGAGTGTGGCTATATGTAGATATAATATATCTTGATTTTCAGCAAAATGTTTAATAAAGTATCCTTGATTCTGATTATTGTATTAGTTATATAGACTGAGTAGGAAGACAATTAAATGGATACATAGATGGCTTGAAAATTATGCTTAGAATGTTCATAGGTGGTCCTTCCTAAGCTGAAATGAGGTGTCAAGGTCTTGGATGAAGTAGTGGAGGGAATAATTCCAGACTAGGTGGTATCTGATATTTAATTCCTAATGTTATTTAAATACAGTATATAATACCAGATTAATATTTGTAGGTTAAAGAAATGGGCTGAAAATACATAATAGAATGAAATTTAGTAAAGATACATGCAAACTCACATAGAGAACAAAATCAAATATACAGCTATAGTAACAAGATTTACGAAGAAGATTTTGAAGCAGCAGTTACTCATAACTGAGTATCAGTTAGCATAGTGCTATAGTTGTGCAGACCAATGCAATTTTGGACTGCATCATAATAGTTTTCCAGAACTTCATAGATTCTGGATTGGTCAGATCTCAACTCATATATTATGTCCAATTTTGGATGAACATTTTAAGAAGGATTCAGAGGAATTGGAACAACTTCTTAGAAGGGCAACAAGGATGATCAGGGAACTAGCAACTACTTCCTATGAATTGAGATGAAAGGGAATGGGACTGTTTAAACTTTTGTGGTGTAGAGATATGATAGTATGTTTCAGATTCCTGAAAGGCTGCCACAGAAAAGAAGCCCAGCTCCTCTACTTTGTTGTTCCGTATTTGTTGTTATTGTGTTTTATTTTACAATATTCAGATTCCATTGGAATATTACAAAATAAAAGCTCCTACCCATAGGAGCAGTTCCACCTTGGAATGAATTGCACAGAGAGCTGTGAGCTTGCCTTGAAGGAGAGGCTAGACGTATGTTGTCAATCAATTAATTTAGACTCCTGCTCTAAGCAAAAGTTGATTTGATGGCTTCATTGCCAGTGTCAGTACTATGATTGTCTTTCTAATGCCATCTACTAGGTGAAAGAGGATTGTCATCCTTCAGGTTAGGAATCTGACCTCCATGAATACAACAGGTTGTCCACAGAACGCTAGAGTAGATGGACCTGCGGTTGAATTATTCTTATGATAGGATATCAGTGTGCGGTGCACAGGCTCACTTGAGGGGTTAGATTGCTTAAAGCAAAAGTGAGAAATGTTTCTCCCTAGACAACAAAGGATGAAACACTTTAGACCGGTGTGGGCAACTATGGCCCCTTTACAACCTGTGGACTTCAACTTCCCAAATTCCTGAGCAAGCATGGTCATAAAGGGGCCATAGTTGCAAACCCCTGCTTTAGACCAACCAAGTCTAAATGCCTTTCAGCTCTGGAGCAATAAATGTACAAAAATAATTTGTACTGGTACTTGTTTCCCATTTTCCCCAAGGATGGGATATTGCAGTTGCCTCAGTCACCCAACGGCAGGCCCAGTCCTGCTGCGCACTAGATTCTAGGTCACAAACTTTTATGTCATATACTTCCTTAACCTTCATGTCAGGCAATCTGTTGAAGCTGTGAGGCAAAGAAAAGGGGGAATTCAGAAAATAAAAACAGGATGCTTTGCCTCTGTATGTGTGTGTGTGTGTGTGTGTGTAGAATCTGGCTTTATTTGAGCGTGACATTTTGGTAGGAAACTGCACAGAATGAGTGAATCCTGCCCAAAAAATGGGTTTACCTGGGGCATCTGCAACTGCCCCAAAGGCTCTTCTTGTGTGCCTTAAGTGCAGGTAAAAGAAACTAAGTGAATCAAGAAATACAAGAGTTACACTAATATCAAAGAAATGGTGGAATAGAATAATTAAAGGATGCTAAAGGAGGGATCAAATGAAATGTGAATGACAAAAATGAAAATAATGTTGAAGAAACAGGGGCAAAGTTTGAGGAAACAGTGAATAGCCCAGCACAACCTGTCAACAGAAAATCTCAGCCTTTTCAAAAGAAAAGGGATAAAAATCACATTGCCGGGAACTTGCATAGATTAAGGCTGTTTTTCCGAAGCTCCAAAGTATCTCAATGGTTGCTGAAACTCTTATCACACCAAGACATGAAAAATGCTTTTGGTTGCTGTGCTGCATACTAAAATGCCATTGGCTTCCATGAGATTTCAGTGTTCTTATCCTGTGCTGAGCTACAGCCTTTATTATTTGGAGTTTTTCCCTTCGTGTATTTCATGGCATTTCCAGGCCATCAGTTTTTAGCAGGTGAATATGTTGGACATTTATTCAAGCCTTGCACAGAGGCCAGACGCCTTTCAGGGCTTCACTTCAATCGCAGAACAACTGCATTTTCTAAACACTAAGACTGACCTTGGGTATCATTGTTGTTCAGCAGGGGTGAGTAATGAAACCAGCCAATCAACCAGCTTTGGGCCTTTGCAACATCCTGTGGCAGTGAGTCCCATTACTTGAATGATTTTTTTTCAGGTTCTTCTGAACACATTGCCAATCAATTCTGCAGGACAGGCTTGGGTTTGTACTATTATAAGAGAGGGAATAACATCTCTCCGTGTTTATTTTCTCCATTTCATTTGGGTGCTTTAAAAAAGTAAACTTGGTATAATTCCCTGGTTATTTGACTTATTTCAAAATTAAAATACCACAATGTGACAGAACCACTCACATTCACAGAACCTTGACTCTTTGTGAAAAGTCTGGGATAATGGACAAGATATTGCCATGTTATCTTGGCTTTGTTCTGTATTTTGAAGTGGTTGGGTTTCTCTCTAGTTTCACTTTTACCACATGGAATTTGGTCCTTCCTCCCCCCCCCCTCCCCAACGTCTTCAAAGGTCAGGTGGGAACCTGGGGACATAACTGGCTTAAGAGACTTAAGAATTTTTGTGCAGGAGAAGCGATGTCTACAGCTTTAATTTAAGAAGCCCACCTTGGCCATATTTGACAACTGTCATACAAATCCCAAATTTCTCTTCTGTTGAGAGGATAGTAGGGATGTAGTTATAGAATGAATTAGAAGAAGTGGCTTACCTAGACCTTTTTCAGTTAGAGCTCTAGGCTTGGGCCTAGAATAGAAACAGTGCTGGCTGTGGTGGACAGCACCTTGATGGGGCCAGAGGACACCCACACCCACATACATCAATTAACTGTTTCATGAAGCCGCAAGGAGAGGTCATCTATCAGACTGGAGTGTGATATTATCAGTACCTGTAAGGTACTGGGTAAACAAGAAACACAACTAGATGAACTAATGCTACTGTATTGTAAGGCTACCTTAAACAGAATTGTGCAAGTCTGAAAGTACCTGCTTTAATTGCTTGAGCCAGTGGAGTGAGTCCTTCTTAATAACAAGAGCAAGAGCACTTACACTTATATACCACTTCACAGTTCTTTACAGCCCCTCTAAGCGGTTTACAGAGTCGACATATTGCCCCCAACTATCTGGGTCCTCATTTTACCAACCTCGGAAGGATGGAAGGCTGAGTCAACCTTGAGCCGGTGAGAATCGAACTGCCACCACAGCTCATTTCTTCTAAGCTCTTTCTCTGACCATTAGGCCCTTGGGGGCTCCTGCTTGTCTTGTCTGATTGTTTCCTAGGCAGCATCTCTTCTCCCATTCCCCCCAAAATGATTCCCATATTCCATTACAGTACTGTGCCCCTTGGACCGTGCTGGTGATGTCATGGAAGACCTCTTGAGGTCTGGAGGCTGTATGGAATCTGGGAACTGACTAAGACTGAAGCCAAGCAACACAAAGTACAAGTAGCCCTTGACTTATAATCACAACAGAGCCCAAAATTTAAGTTACTAAGCAGGATAGTTGCGGTGAGCTTTGCCCCATTTTGCAACCTTTCTTGCCACAGTTGTTAAGTTAGTAACACAGTTGTTAAGTGAATCTGGCTTCCCCATTGACTTTGCTCGTCAGAAGTTCACAAAAGGTGATCACATGACCTGGGACACCGCAGCTGTCATGATTACATGCCAGTTGCCAAGCATCCGAATTTTGATCATGTGACCATGAGGATGCCGCAACAGTTGCACGTGTGAAAAACGGTCACTAAGTCACTTTTTCAATTCTGTTGTAACTTCAAACAGTTAGTAAATGAATGGTTGTAAGACGAGGTCTACCTGTTGTATTGGTTTAGTGGATTCACAATAATTCCCAGTGTTATTTCTTAGTCAAGTGATTGTGCTCTTGTTGGAGCAGATGTGTGGCTTCAGGGTCCTCCTGGACGCATGGTTACTGTTTGACAGATAGGTGGAAGCCATCGTGCACCCTACCTGGGGCAGGAAGATTCCTATAGCAATGAATTACACCAGCATTATTATTCAACTAGACCAGGGCTTTTCAACCAGTGGTACGGATACCACCTGTGGTACATTGGCACCTGGCAGGTGGTACGCAACCACCCTAGAAAAGTGGTAGCAGGGGAGGGGAATGAGCTGAACTGGTGGCAGCGCTGCACAAACCTGAGCGAGAGACGGCTGGAGCTGCAGGGCTGTCAGGCTCAACGGAAGCGCCAGGATCAGTGACGCTTTCCAGCTGATCGGCACTTCTTTGGTGCTGTCAGGGGTCAGTGGAAGCACCAGGATCAGCGCCAGGCTCCAGCTGGAGCTTGGTGCTGATCCGGGCACTTCCACTGAGCCCTGAAGAACACCAATCAACTGGAAAGCACCACTAATCCTGGCGCTTCTGCTGAGCCTAGAAGAAGCACTGATCAGCTGGAATGTTGCAGCATCTCCAGGGTCTTGTGATTTACATTCAGATGCTTGGCAACTGATTCATATTTATGATAGTCACAGTGTCCGAGAGAGATGTGAAATGACCAAAACCTGCTGCAACCACCCAGCAGATTGGGGGGGGGGGAGATAAAAACCAAACACCCCCACCCCACCCCACCTGCTGCCAATCCTCAACAGAAATGCTCACAACAATAAAAACCTCGGACAGGAGGAAGAGCGCTGCCGGGCGGGCAGGTGTCTTGCTTGGCTGTGGCTTGGGGGGCACTTTTTTCAGTGCCATTGTAACTTCGAACAGTCACTAAGTGAACTGTTGTAAGTCGAAGACTACCTGTATTTCATCACTTTTTTCCTTTTTTTTTTGGTCATCAAGTTTTTGACACCTTGCTAGGCGACTGGTGGTACTCGGATGTTGCTATATCCTAAAAGTGGTACAATGAGTGAAAAGGTTGAAAAGCCCTGAACTAGACCGTTCTTTTATATGGGATTATTGCTTTTGAAGACATCTCTGGAACTGCAATTGGTATAAAATTGTGACGATCCAGTTACTAGCATACGCTATTCACCAAGACCACATTACACTTGCACCATGAGCTGCAATGTTTGTCAATACATTTCTGGGTACAATAAAATATCCTTTTCATCTATGAAGCCTTAGTCTGACTTACATATTGGTACCTGCATGTCCACCTTGTCCGACAGGAATTGGTTCAGCCAATATGTCCAGCTTGGTGGGGACTCACTTTTGTAAAACAAAGGTGGTTTGAAGCCAGGAGATGCTGCTTTTCTGTCATATTCCTGGCTTTATTAGAACAGTCTCACTGTAGAATTTATTATTTGTAAATCATATTTATATGGCTGAAATATTCACAGAACCTACTTCTGGGACAGCGTATAATAAAACCATAAAATAACAATATTGAAAATAGTCACTAAAAACATTGATAGTATTATTTTATAAAAAGGCTAAGTGATGTTGATTTTTATTATTTATTATTTATCCTGCCTTTATTGTTTTTACAAATAATTCAAAGCAGCGAACACATCCATATACCTTCCTCCTCCTATTTTACTCACATCAACAACTCTGTGGGAAAGACTGAGCTGGCTAGCTTTCATATCTAAGGTGAGACTAGAACTCATGGTCTCCAGCTTCCTAGTGTGGTGCCTTTACCTCAGGAGATCACTGTTCCCTTGAGACCGCCACGCCTGTTGACACAGCCAGATTTTGAGGGATCTTTTGAAGGATGGGAAGGAAGGAGCCAATCTCATCTCAAGACAGGATATTCCATAGAGCAGGTGCCACGGCTTATTCTGTAGATTATAATTTTTTATTTTGGCCAATAATTGCTCCATCAATATGCCTGTATTATACTGTTTAAAATTATATTAATTTTATATTGGTTTAATTAATTAATTAAACATGGATTTGTAATCTACACTGTTATTCATATTATGAATGCTTTAATTCTGATTATGTCTGTAAATTCCTGGGAGCTTATGGTAGATTTTGTGGTAGGTAAATAGAATAAACAAATATAATTCTTTAACTTTTTCTCACAGGAAATATGGTTCACCTCTCTGGATGTTTTGGTTGCCTTTCTCTGCATATTTTCTCTCAGTCTAGTTCTGTAGCATTTCCTTTTCAGAAGGCAACTAGAAATGCCACAGTATTCCTAACATGGCCACACCATTAATTTCTATAAAGGCATTAAGGCGCCAGTGGTCTCATCTTCAACCTTTTCCCAAATAATTCTTAATGTCAAGTTTGCTTCTGAGCCACCCACTTTAATACAACTCAAATCGCAAAGAGATACACAATACAAGATAAATCCTGCCCAAAGGCCTACAACCTAATTTGAGGTTGGACACATTAGACGAGAAAGGGAAAGAAGACAAAAGGTAAAGAACGGTCAGTGAGGGTAAAAAGATTTCTCATAAAAGTAGTGCCTGGGTGTGAAATTAAACAAAGAGAGAAAAATCTTAGATGGAAGTGCTTTTTAATGGTAGGAAACTGCAAAGGAAAGTTGCAGAAAAAACAATAATTAGGCTTGAGTGGAGGGCTGGCGTCTGCCAAGAGCCAAAGGCCTCTGTGTGAGGACATAGCAGTGCTTGCACTACAGAGTAGAAGGAAAGAAGAACTTTGTAGACCTTTGTTAGAAAACCTGCATTAGGTCAGACCAGAGGTAGGCAGACTTGGCTCTTTTATCCAGTGGTTTTTTTCTAAAAAAAAAAAAAAAAGGTGCCAGAACTCGCATCTTGGCGGGTGCAGGAGGCAGGGGTGGGGGGACGGCACTACTGCAGTCACGGGTGCGAGGGGTGTTGGTGGCGGGCTCCCCCCCCGGGCTGGTGCTGTGGGAGCAGCAGGGCCCGCTCTATATGGCGGGGCTGTGCGGGGTGGGCAGCGTAGGCGGTGCGGGCCAGGCGATGCAGGGCAGCCATTTAGGCACACAGGGCGAGGCGACGGTGGTGCAGGTCCAGCACCAGGTAG
Source organism: Vipera ursinii (assembly GCF_947247035.1). Taxonomy (NCBI): domain Eukaryota; kingdom Metazoa; phylum Chordata; class Lepidosauria; order Squamata; family Viperidae; genus Vipera; species Vipera ursinii. The sequence goes on along the minus strand of NC_139512.1, from coordinate 119,613,435 downwards.
GCCACCAGCCTGGCTGACACAGGTGAGCACAAGGAAGGAGTGCACATGGACTCCGCAGAACCCACCTCCCACTCCTTGTCCTCTCTTACTTACCTAGTTGAGATGGTGTAGTTGGGCAGCAGGGAGGGATACAAAGTTCCTGCCTACTCGCTTTCGCTGCAAACAACTTGCCGGTGCAACGTTTGCCAGCCAGGTCTTTTGGCGCGCTCAGCAGCAAGTCCTATTGGCTTTCGAAAGCCAATAGAGGGAGTAGCATAGCTTGTGCAAAAGCCTTTTGTGTGTGTGCAAAAAAAGGTGCCAGAACGCCATTCTGAGCGTTCTATGAGAAAAAAAGCCCTGCTTTTATGTTTTAATCTTATGATTTTAAAAATATATTTTTTTCTATTGTAAGTTCCCCCAAACCTCGCCATGTGGATTGCATACAAATATTATATAATTGGTAAATAAAGGTAGAACATATGTTAAATATACATCAAATGATAATATGCTTCCCTACAAAGTCAATTCTTGCTCAATGACAGACCAAGGAGTTAACTCGGAAAGGCAAGAGAAAAATCTAGAAGAGATCTGTGCAACTTGTAGAAGTGAAAGGCCCACACTGATAAATTAAAAATCTTTGTGGTCTGGAAAAGAATGCTGGTGGGCTAATCTATGATTTGGTGACTAGAGGAGCATCTACAGTGTTGGAGTTCGTGGTCATGGTAAGCCATGGAGGCACTAGGCAACATGACTTTCAGGGCAGTGGTGGTGATTTTATTACTTTTTTTTAAAAGTCTGTGCTCTGTCCAAGGGTGCTTGGTAGGCTGCATGTACAGGCCTGGTCTAGAATTTATTTTGGAGCATTCAACTATCTACAGCAGGCATGTCAAACTCATTTTATTTGAGGCAACTTCTTGTAAAAGAATTGTGATTAATTTGTTTTAATAAAATAATTTAAATCAATTTTTCACTTGATTTCAAATGAATTATATTGGTTGACAATGAGATTTTTTTTAGGACAATTGCCAAATGCAATAAACTGGTTTTAGGTATATGTTACTGGAAGGAAAAAGCAATCCCTGCTGCGTTACTGATCCCAGAGAAGCATTTGCATGTATGCAGGTATCCTTAGGGTGCCATAGTTATGGATGAGAAATATTGGTTGCAAAGTTGGCATTTCTGGATGTAATAGAGATATTTTGGACTTATTTTTGTTTCTTTGCATGTCTGATATTTTTAAAAAGGCATATGCTACTCACTACACTTATGAACATATGTAAAATCTTTTGCTAGGATACATGATCACTGCTTGTCCAAAATTTTAATATACAGATAATACCACCAGAAATTATTTTAGCCTTTTTAATAAATGTTGTTATTGATGTTAAGCTCACCAGGGAAAACATCATATATTGTTATGTATATACTAGGTTAATTATTTAAAGACTGAAGTGCAACATAACTAGATTCTAAATAATCTATTTTTCAAAACACACAACAGTCCAAACAGTAAAAGTAAAGTCCAAATTAAGAATATTTCATTCTTAAGAATTGTTTAATTTAAAGTGGTTTAGTTATAATAGATGGTTAGATTCAAAATAGTTTTCAAGAGTAAGTACAAAAGATACTATTTTTTCTAGCATCAGCTATATTAGACATATTATATTGAGAAAAATGTTTCTCATTTCTTTCCTGTTACCTTTATTGATTTCATTGCAGAGATGTTAACATAGGAAATAGATTATTTTGTTATCTAATTTTACCTTCCAAAAGACAGAAGCAGATGAAAAATGTGAGGTTCTTTCCTGTTGGCTTTTTTGAATTAGCTGTTTTAGATTCTAAAAGTTTAGTTCCTAAAGAAGTAACCCTGTAAATAATTTTAATGTCCTCCTCTAGTGCAGGCTCTTTTATGACTCAAGGACTTCAACTCCCAGAATTCCTGAGCCAGCATGGCTCAGCTTGGAAACCTTTCCCTTTCTCCTCAATATGGCTGGCTCAGGATTTCTGGGAGTTGAAGTCCATGAGTCATAAAAAGAGCTGAGATTGCCTAGCCCTGCAATAGGCTTAGGAAAGCCAATAAGGGAGCTGTGTTTTTTTTTTTTTGCAAAAAAAAGGTGCCGGAACGCCATTCTGAGCGTTCTATGAGAAAAAAGCCCTGCTTTTATGACTCGTGGACTTCAACTCCCAGAATTCCTGAGCCAGCATAGCTGGCTCAGGAATTCTGAGAGTTGAAGTCCACGAGTCATAAAAGAGCCAAGGTTGCCTACCCCTGGGTCAGACCAAAGGCCAATTTAACCCAGCAGATTCTGTCCATCCTCATGGTTGACCAGATGTCTTGGGAAGCCCCTAAGCAGAAGATGGAATATAATAGCACACTTCTATTTCAGCAACTGGTATTCAGAACATATAACTTCTTAGACTGGAGGGGATACAGTATATAGCCACCATGACTAGTGGCCCCTGGTAACCTTATTTTCCACGAATTTGTTTCACACCCCCTTTAAAGTTTTCCACCTTAAAGACATCACTGCTTCATAGAACAGCAAATTCAAAGATCAGTTAAGCCATATGTCAGGAAATACTTCCATTTACCTGTTCTGAATTTCCTTCTTTGGAGTTTCCCCAGACTCTAGCATTATAAGTAGGAATGAGGAAAAACTCTGCATCTCTTTTTTCCACAACATACATTCACGTATCCCATAATCTCTCATACTCTCCCATGTTTCTAAGCTTTGAAAAAATGTCACAGATGTCTGTTGCTCTTATTTGCATCTTTTCCAATAATGCATGACGTACGGGTGTGGTACTTATATGGAAAGAGAGACAGGGAGAGAAAAAAACAGAAACCCTATTGGATCTCTTTCAAATTTTAGCCCTGTCATGGAGATCAGCGAAGAGGGTAACAAAAGGGAAGAAGTCTTCCACTCTCTGAGGGCTGGGCAACTAGTGGCACTGACCCCAGAACTGCATGTAATTTTCAAGCCTCTGTGCCTTCTCTGACAGGGATTGCTAAAAAATGGATGCAATAATTTCCTGCATTCTGAAATGGGAAGCAGAAAAAACCACCCTTATGCCCTAAAATGGTTACACTGTAGGGAAAAAGTGTTACAGCCTCCTCCTTTCTCTAACTAAGCACCACTCATACAATGTGTGTCATGGTTGTATCCACACTGGCCCCAAAAATGCTCCTGCCAAAATTTCATCTAGGACAGGGGTCTTCAAACTCGGCCCTTTTATGACTCATGGACTTCAACTCCCAGAATTCCTCACCCAGCATGCCTGGCTGAGGAATTCTGGGAGTTGAAGTCCATGAGTCATAAAAAGGCCAAGTTTGAAAACCCCTGATCTAGGATAGAGGAGGAGGAGGAATAAAATTTGTTACTTTCTGGGTAAGTCTTTAAGGAGAGAATTTGACAAATAAAATATAGAAACATTTTCAATATAAAAATGTTTTCTTTTATTAGTTTCAGACTATGCCTGCTGATTCCACCAGGTACCTTCCTGTGCCTGATTTAAATGAAAGGGTGAGCAGCTATTCTCTGTTCAGCATATAATTATGCATTCTTCAATCATAGTCCTTCTTTTCAGCCTATTTTCTAAGTTGCCATTCTAAACATTTTACCTTTGTCTTTTATGGAGAGCAAATCATTTCATGTTCCACAGAGTACATCTTTATGTTTTCTCTCACAGATTTTATAAACAGGATGACCCAAGTTGACAACCTATTGAGTATGAATGTCCATTCATTTCTATAAAGTTATTCCTATTTCGAACTAGTTTCATTTCCTTCCTAATAATTTACAATGCACATTTTGTGCCTATTTTCAATGGCTGAAGCAATTTGTGTTGATATTTCCAGGACATATCCACAGTAAAAAGCCTCTATCCTTCTTGGACACCAAAAAATCCTACATCATGTGCCTTTTTAAATTATATACTATTTCTTTTTTCAGAATACATGTGTGGAGGGAGAGGATGTATCTAAGAGCATTAGATAATAGCGGAGAAATGAAGAGAAGTAACTTTAAACATTAAATCTCTTCAGCAGAATGTTCACTATTTGTTCAGTCCATTTTTTATAAACATTCCACAAGATATTGTTATCAAAACATTCTGTTCCATTGTTTTCTGTGTGGTCTTTTATTTTCTTTTTTTCCCCTGAGCTGTTTTTAAAAAAACTTAAAATGCAATGGATGTGTCAGCGTGTCCAATGGGGATTTGCTAAGCACTAGTGAGACATGTCTTTCCTCCTGGCCCTTTAATTAGTCAGTTCCTGGTTATCTCCAAGCCAGAAAAGACTTTTTCTGCTTGTAGTCTGAGCTTGCTCCTTAAAATGAAATTAAGTATTTTCTGTTGGCCATATAAAAGGCAGCTGTAGGGAGCTTGTTTCCCCTCCCCCTCTGCCAAACAAATTTGGGGTCAACAATACCAAAGGGAAGTGGGAAGTCTGATTCTGAGTCCCAAGAATTCTAGCACTATTTTCCAAACAAGATCACCAGCAATAGATAGCCAGTCCATCCCCTGGCTGGGCATAAATGTTTATTTAAGGCCAAGGGATGGGCTGCACCTCACAGAATCAGAGAAAAATTTACTTGGACAAAGACTGACCCAACTCATCAGGAGGGCTTTAAACTAAAATTGAAGGGAAAGGGTGACCAAACTTTAGAATTTCTGGAACATAAAACCAATCATAAATCCCAAGAAAACAAATCAAACAATGAGGTAGGGAGTGTTGAGGAAAAAAATATCAAACAACAATCAGGAGATCTAGGAAACATACCCACGGGCAGGCATAAAAGTCTTAAATACTTATATGCTAATGCTCAAAGCTTGGGGAACAAACAGGATGAACTAGAAGCAATAGTACACGAGGGAGGGTATGACATAGTTGGCATTACAGAAACCTGGTGGGATGAAACCCATGACTGGAATGGACTTATGGATGGATACAAATTGTTCAAAAGAAAGAGAACTGTTAGGCATATGGTGTTAGCCTACAATGTTGGGTTGAAAATATATTAACCATAATGCTATGTCTTTAAGAAGTTAATTGGCCAATGGGTGTGTAAGTGTTCTCATGGCCATAAGAGGAAGCTAGGAACGTAGCTTCTTTCTCTCTCTCTCTCTGAATTCACTGCTCTCTACTGTTACTGTTTTTGCTCTGTTACCTGAACTGTGTATTGACCTCTGGACCGGTAAGAAGACTTTGTAGTTTGGATTACTCCTTGGACTGTTGCTATTGTTTATGACCTGGACTGTTTATTTTTGACTGTGCATTTTTGTTCTTACACCACCTCAAAAGTAAACTACTTTTTTTGCTTTTACAACTCAGTGTACTCTTGTGTGACTCTTGCTGCTCTCAGTACCCTTTCTTGTCTGTGCAACTCTTTGGTAGCACAAGGAGACCTCTGCACAACAAATTCCTTAACAAGAACTATAAAAAGAGGAGGGGGAGTTGCACTAAATGTAAGAGAACACCAGGGCTTTTTTCCTCATAGAACGCTCAGAATGGAGTTCCGGCACCTTTTTTGGATGGAACCTTGTAGGGTAGGCAAGGCGGGTTGTATGACATGTGTGAGTTCCGGCACCTTTTTCTTTTACAAAAAAGCACTGGAGAACACTACATATCTACAAAAATGCACATGATCAAAGATAATGTATGTTGATCAATATAAAAGGGGGGGGAAGTGACATTGCCATAGGTGTATAATACAGGCCACCCAACCAATGAGAAGAAATAGATGAACTCTTTGCCAACCAGTTAATAAATGTATGTAGGAAGCATATCACAGTAGTAATGGGAGACTTCGACTACCCAGATATCAGATGGGAGACCAACTCTGCAGCAAACTAGAGATCAAACAGATTCCTAACCAACTTAGCTAACAACTTAGTCATCCAAAAGGTAGAGTAGGGAACTAGAGGCAAAGCTATACTGGGCCTACTTCTTACTAATAGAGAAGAAGTGAGGGAGTTGAAGTTGCCGGAATCTTGGGGAAAGTGACCACGTCATACTGGAATTCAATATAATGCAAATACAAGTAATAGAAAATAATTCAACCAGTGTCTTAAACTTCAAAAGAGCTGATTTTAACAAACTCAGAGAGAACCTAGGAAAGATTCCATGGATGAAAATCCTAAAGGGCAAAATAACTCAAGAAGTGTGGGAAACTCTGAAAAATGCTATCATAAAAGCCCAGACTAGCACAATACCACTGAAAAAGAAAAACAAGAAAGTCAAAAAGAAACCAGCATGGCTGCACAAAGATCTCTCAGACAAACTGAAAGACAAAAAGGACAAGTACAAAAAAAGGAAAGAGGGGCACATAATTAAGGCTGGTTATCAGCAGACAGCCAGAACATGCAAAGACGAAGTCAGGAAAGCAAAGGCTCAAAATAAACAGAGACTTGCAACAGAAACCAAGGATAATAAAACAAGTTTCTTTCAACATATTAATAACAAGAAAAAAGTCAAGGAAACTGTAGGTCCACTAAAGAGAGAAGATGGCAAGTAAGTAACAGGCAACAGGGAGAAAGCAGAGCTGCATAACTCATTCTTTGTATCAGTCTTCACACAAAAAGAAATTATAGCACAACATACCCCAAATTATAGCACAAAACCCCCAAAGACAAACTAGAAACAAAAATCAAAATAAGCAAGAAAATGGTAAGAGAACACCCATCCAACCTTGATAAATATAAATCACCAGGACCCAACAGATTACATCTCAGAGTTATGAAGGAGCTGGCAGATGTTATCTCAGAACCATTGCACCATAACTTTCAAAAATCCTGGAGCACCAGGGAAGTATGTGAGGATTGGAAAAGGGCTGATGTGGTTCCCATCTTCAAGAAAGGGGGCGGGGGGAAACAGACCCAGGAAACTACAAACCAATCAGTCTAACATCAATACCTGGGAAGATCCTGGAAAAGATAATCAAAAAACAGATCTGCGAACAACTAGAAGCAAACAAAGTTATAACTGGTAGCCAGCACGGGTTTGTTAAAAACAAATAAAAGATTGCCGGCGGATAACACCCAGGGGGAGGGCCTTCTCTGTGGGTGCGCCTGCCCTCTGGAACCAGCTGCCCATGGAGCTCAGGACTGCCCCTGACCTTCGTTCATTCCGCCGGGACCTGAAGACCTGGCTCTTTGAGCTCTCCGGCCCAGGCTGAGAATTTTTAACTGGGGTTTTTATTTTCAGGGATAATTTAATCTTTTTAATTGTTTTTTAACTTTTGTATTTTGTATTGGTTTGATTTTACACGCCCTGTAAACTGCCCTGAGTCCTTCAGGAAAGGGCGGTATATAAATCTAATAAAATTAAAATTAAAATTAAAATTAAATAATGCCAAACCAATCTTATTCCATTCTTTGATAAAGTGACCAAATTAGTAGACCAGCAAAACGCTGTGGACATAATAAACTTAGATTTCAGTAAGGCATTCAACAAAGTAGACCACAATCTACTGCTTGGTAAACTAGAAAAATGTGGAAGAGACAACATCAGATGGATTTGTAGCTTGCTGACAAACCGTACTCAACCGGTAGTCCTCAATGGTACTACATCCACATGGAGAGAAATAAGCAGTGGGGTACCACAAGGCTCAGTCTTAGGGCCAGTACTCTTCAATATCTTCATTAATGACTTAGATGAGGGAATAGAAGGGGAACTCATCAAATTTGAAGATTTGCAATAAACTAGCAGGAATAGCCAACACCCCAGAAGACAAACTCAGGATCCAAAAAGATCTTGACAAACTTGAACAATGGGCCGTATCGAACAAAATGAGTTTTAATGTGGAGAAAAGCAAAGTTTTACATTTAGGCAGGAAAAATCAAAGATATAAGTACAAATTGGGTGAGATCTGGCTGAAAAATGGTAACTGTGAGAGGGACCTTGAAGTCCTAGTGGACAATCACTTGACTATGAGCCAGCAGTGTGCAGCAGCAGCAGCCAAAAAAAGCTAATACAATTCTGGGTTGTACAAACAGAGGCACAGAATCCACATCAGGCGACATGTTGTTGCTGTTTAATTACTTTTTAATTTTTGTAGCTTGTTTTTTATTATGTATTGCCCTGTTCACCGCCCTGAGTCCTTCGAGAGAAGGGCGGTATACAAATTAAATTAATAAATAAATAATAAATAAATAAATGTTAGTACCGCTTTATAAAACCCTAGTGAGATCACACCTCGAATACTGCAACCGATTTTGGTCACCATACTACAAAAAAGATGTTGAGACCTTGGAAAAAGTTCAAAGAAGAGCAACTAAGATGATCCAAGGCCTGGAGACTAAAACATACGGCTGCAGGACTTGGGTTTGGCTAGTCTAAAGAAAAGAAGGACTAGGGGTGATATGATAGCAGTATTCCAATATTTGAGACTGCCACAAAGAAGAGGGGGTCAAATTATTCTCCAAAGCACCAAAGGGCAAGACAAGAAACAATGGTTGGAAACTGATCAAAGAGAGAAGCAATCTGGAATTAAGGAGAAACTTCCTAACAGTGAGGACAATTAACCAGCGGTACAGCTTGCCTCCAGAAATCGTGGGCGCTCCATCACTGGAGGTTTTTAAGAAGAGACTGGAGAGTCACTTATCTGAGATGGTATAGGTTCTCCTGCTTGAGCATGTTCTGTACCAGCCTGCTACCGGCCCTGCAGCAAAAGCAGGGACAACCCCTTTACAAATGGCAAGAGGCTGGAATAAAGCCTGCCAAATTTATTCACATAAAACAGAGCAAGACAAGACACCAACCATAAAACAGGAGCTAAGAAACATGAACTATCCGAGCGGTTGTCTTCAGCAAACCAGCCCTCCCACACATTCCCCTTAAATACATTTCAGGGCGTGGCCTCTCTCTGCCTCCTTCCGAGGTGCCCCATTGCCTTCCTCTGTTTACTCCTGATTGACTGCCTCCTGCGTCGGGCATCCTTGAACAGGGCCAGCTGTGGGTCATCTTCATCCACGCTGTCAGGCTCACACAGCTGGGTCTGCATCATGACCAGATGAGAGGGGCCTGGCTGGGGGCTCTCATCAAGCTGTCCAATCCCCTCAGCAAGGTCTTCAACACCCCCCTCCTCCTCCTCTGAATCGACCCAACTGCCGAACCCACAGGCTGACCCTGAATCACAACAGAGCAGGGGGCTGGACTAGAAGATCTCCAAGATCCCTTCCAGCTCTATTCTATTCCAGTTCTGATTTCCTTCTGGGATTGTCAAACTGATCACCCTCCTCCATCATTCCTTTCCTCCTGTCTCTGCTATGACTTTCCTCTTCATTATAAAAGCTTTGCAAGCAGAAACAAGAAAAAAGGGGTATTTGGGGGAAAAAGAACATCTGATTGGGGGAATGTCAGAAACATCTTAAGGAAAGCCAGACTGTTCAGTGGCCATAAAAAGGAGACAGGGGAGAACAATAATCTGGGAATTGAAAGGGTTGGTTGGAACCCCGAGTGGTGAGGCAGCATTTCACACTGTGACATTTTGCTGCAGCTTCCAGTTTTCAGTTATGTAATCCCAAAATCAGCCTGCTGTTCTTGGGTGCCTCATCAATGGATGATCCCAGGTCATTCGGTTCTTTTATTTGAGGGGTATTGATTTAAAATGACTTTGTGAAAAAATTCTTTTTTGAAGCTATATAAGGTTGTGGTTATAATTAGACTGTTTTTTTTATCAACCATGAATCAGCTGCCAGTCAGCTTCAGGTGACCACACGTTTTAGGATTATGAAAGGGGGAGAAAAAAAAAATCTGAAAAATCAGGGAATTGGAACAGGGGAGTTGGGGCATCCAGTTCATCTTCTGCTCAGTGTAAAATCCAAACTGAAATATTTCTGACCAATATCTACCCAGTTTCTGCTTGGAGACATCTAATGAAGGAGAATCTGTCACCTGTCTCATCCTCCCTCTCCCTCCCTCCCCACCCACCCCCACCTCTCATGAGAAGTGAAACATTTTCAAGGAAAAACTAAGGAAGTCCAGTTGCTTTTCGAAAGCACTTTTTGGACACCCATGACTTGGATGATTGAGAATCTCCCTAGACATTGACTCCTGCACTTTTCTTGGCAAGATTTTTGCCAGTGGTTTGCTCTTGCCTCCTTCCTAAGGCTGAGAGGGAATGATTGGCCCAAGGTCGCCCAACTAGCTTCATGCCTAAGAGAGGACCAGAACCCGTTGTTTCCTGCTTTCTAGCCCCATGCTCTTAACCACTATTCCAGGGCTTTTCAACCAGTGGTACGGGTACCACTTGTGGTACATTGGCACCTGGCAGGTGGTACGCGACCATCCTAGAAAAGTGGTAGCGGGGGAGGGGAATGAGCTGAACCGGTGGCAGCTCTGCACAAGCCTGAGCGAGAGACGACTGGAGCTGCAGGGCTGTCAGGGCTCAGCGGAAGTGCCAGGATCAGCGCTAGGTTCCAGCTGGAGCTCAGCGCTGATCCTGGCGCTTCTGCTGAGCCCAGAAGAAGCGCCGATCAGCTGGAATGTTGCAGCATCTCCAAGGTCTTGTGATTTACATTCAGATGCTTGGCAACTGATTCATATTTATGACGGTCACAATGTCCTAGGGTCATGTGAAGTGACCAAAACCTGCTGCAACCACCTAGCAGATGGGGCGAATAAAAACCAAACACCCCCCACCCCACCCTTGCTGCCAATCCTGAACAAAAGTGCTCACAACAATGAAAACCTCGGACAGGAGGAAGAGCGCCACCGGGCGGGCAGGCAGGTGTCTTGCTCGGCTGTGGCTTGGGGGGCACTTTTTTCAGTGCCATTGTAACTTTGAACAGTCACTAAGCGAACTGTTGTAAGTCGAGGATTACCTGTACTTCATCACTTCCCCCCCCCTTTTTTTTGGTCATCAGGTTTTTGACACCTTGCTAGGTGACTGGTGGTACTTGGATGTTGCCATATCCTAAATGTGGTACAATGGGTGAACAGGTTGAAAAGCCCTGCACTATTCCAATGGCCTCCTTATATTCCCGTTAAAGTTCAAGTTTAAACACACTGACTGACTACTTCTGAGTAAGTAGCACATGTTTGCCTCTGATGTCTAATAACTTCTGTACTGAGCATGTTCCTTCTTGCATCATTGGAAAATGGTACATGATGAACTTAATTATTCCTTATTGACTGCCCTTTAAGCAAAAGGCTCATATCACAATTTCAGCTATTTTAAGAAAGAAATGTTAATGTTGATTTCTGGAATTTGTTCTTTTATATGTTCTTTTAATTACTTTCTGTTGCTTTTGCAACCCTTCTTTTCAACCAGCACGGAGAAATCATGTCCAGTTTTTGTATATGCACTCAATCATTATGTTTTGTCAAGCATGGCAACTTTAAAATGGGTGGACTTCAGTCCCCAGAATTCAAGCAAGCTGGCTGGGAAATCTGGGAGTTCAGTCCATACATCTTAAAAATGCTGAGGTTGAGAAGCACTGTTCTAGGTGTATGTGGATGCCAGCACATATTTTCTAGAAGCAACTGCTTGCCATTTACTCTGCCTGAAAAGCATGTATCTCATAATTACAGGAGAGGTAAACAAAACCCTTAAATGCGAGCTCAGCGCCAGGTGATTTCATAGATAAGTTCATGTGACTTATGATAAAAATGATAAAATCATGTAAATTAGTATTACTGAGCATTTAGTTTGTCATTCTAAAGGGCTTGGTACTGTGACAGATTTAATCTGCCCCGTACTGATTTTTGCTTCCCTACACCCAGGGACGCGGTGGCTCAGTGGGTTAGAACGCTGAGCTTGTCGATCAGAAGGTCGGCAGTTTGGCGGGTCGAATCCTGAGTGCCGCGTAACAGAGTGAGCGCCTGTTACTCGTCCCAGCTTCTGCCAACCTAGCAGTTCAAAAGCACGTAAAAATGCAAGTAGAAAAATAGGGACCACTCCGGTGGGAAGGTAACAGCGTTCCGTGCGCCTTTGGCGTCCAGTCATGCCGGCCACATGACCACGGAGACGTCCTCGGACAAGCGCTGGCTCTTCGGCTTTGAAACGGAGATGAGCACCGGCCCCTAGAGTCGGAAACGACTAGCACGCATGTACGGGGGAACCTTTACCTTTACCTTTACACCCATCAAATGCTCCTAACTCTTCTTTTAGATTCCTTTTAGAGTTTTGTTTTTTCGTTTTTATATATACTTCTGTTGTATAGTTTTTAGTTTTTTATAATTATTTCTTAAAACTCTGATGTACAGTATTTTATGCTGTTTAATTTACTGTACCTGATCATCCTGATGCTGGTCTGACCTTAACAAAGATTTGATCTGATGTTGATAATCTGGATGCAAGCTGTTATCACTTTTTTTCCAGAATGTCCCCCCCCCCCAATTTCTCAGTCTCCTCTTGGTATTTTATGACAGAGAGGTCTTCCATCTGATTACTAACCGGGTATGAGCCTGCTAATTTTTATTTATTTATGTGTAAGAACAGCCAAGGTTGGCTAAGTGCTGCTCCTTATCCAGGTCTGTGAGACGGCAATAGCTGCTAGAAGGGCTATCTTTATTTGATAATCAATCATCCTGCAGTGGCAATCCCAAATTGCTGCAGTGGCATGGAGAGATTTCTTTGGTCCAGCATTCTATCTGCAATATGGATGGATTCAAATAATTATTTCTTGATTGCTACATATGTGTTAGCAGTTTTGTTTTGAAATCAGTCATTTTCTATTCTCTTGTTTTCTGAAGGAGGAATCAGGCATCATCATCATCCCAGCTTTTTTATATTTAACTCAAAGCAGGAAAAATATCTAAAGCTTCTGCCTCCTGTTTTCCCCACAGCCTCAGACCTGTGTGAGAGAATGACTGTCCCAAAATCACTCAGCCAGTTTTTGTGCCTAAGGGAGGCCTAGAATTCACTGTCTCCTGGTTTCTAAGCCAGCATCTTAACCCCTATACCAAACTGGCTCTCATTTCTCTTTCATTCTGTGTTTCTTGAGGTGTTGCCGGTTCTCAAGTCAACTCCACAAACCAATTTTATTAAAGGAACCCAATCAAATCAATTTCATAATCCCTTAGTCAGTTTCACAATGCTAACCATCCACTCTCTACTTGGCCTTCCCTGCTTATATTGTCTATGATGCATGTAAAAGTAATATTACCACAAATTGGTTTACATTGTATTCGGCAGCGCGTGGAAGGTCTTATTCGCTGAACACATTTTTTAAAAATTTGAAATGTAAATCCTTTGTTTATTTACTGGTACTTTATTCTTCATCCACGATGACTTTTCATTTTATGTCTTTGCTTATTCTGTTCTTTACATTTTAAAAAACAAATTATTTATATTAACAAAAGAAAAGAAAAAAGCAGCAGTAACAACAAAATGTTGTGGCCATGAGTTTGAGGCCCCAGCCCTTTCTTGTACATTCTGAATGCTATGCATGCAAATAAGGGGTGTGGCTTTGTTCACATCTTTATACAGTAGCCGCCATCTTAATTATTTTGGGTGCCAATATTACCCTCACCCTTGCATTCCAATGATGCTTTTCATCATTAGACTCCCCTGTACAAGCACAACTTGCAAAGATAAAATCATTCTGAGAAAAAAACAGCATAAGGAAATTGATTTGGACCATTCATCATGCATTACATGATTTAGGCAGGTGCCACATTGATAGAATATAACACCATAGGTAACTTCACTCTTAGGGACAGGAGTTTTAAAGCAAAATAACTGCAACAGGTAGTGGTAGGAGACTTAACTGTGCTTAGTAGAACTGATCTACTGCAAATCAACAGCGACTTGCTTTCACTGCTTGTTCTTGGAGCCAGCCCAAGCCCAACAATATTCATTTTGTCTATTTTTCCCAGTTGCATATGCTCCAATCAACACATTAAATAAAAGGCTACCATTAAATTTGGGCTTAACATATATTCAGGGGTTGTAAGTGGAGGAAACCTTCCAAAAGGTCCTTGCCATTGAAAGCAGTCCTCCACTAACTGTCTGTTGATTAAAAGAGGAGAACACTGCAGCAATGACCGGATTGTTCTTGAGTCTGCAGATAAAACTATGAAGGACACCTACATGGTCATGTTAAGAGAATAGGGAGGGTTGGCACTGTTGAAGCTACTGCTATGGAGTTTCAGCTGCCTGAAAGACCTGCATTGTATTCACCTGGGGGATCAGAAGGGCTCTGCCGTATAACTAGCAAAGCCAAGTGCCAAATCTGATAGTGCAGGATCCTCTGGTGGAGCTCACCAGTCCATCTTCCAACACCAGCACTCTAACCACCGTAGTGACATGGCACCTGGCTCTCCTCCAAGTGCAACAATACTGGATTATGTGCTAGCTCTTTCAAATGAGCTAGTAATTATCATAATCTGGTAATTGAGAAAAATCTAATTATGCAAAGCTAATGGATTTAAAGCCTTGCTGAAGGGGTGGGGGTGATGAGGGAGGTTGATCTTTTTGAAATGGAATGTTGCTATCTTGAGTCCATGTCTGATGGGGCAAGCCCATCCCTCTTCACATGGCTTAACACGAGCTGAAGGGAGAAAGGGACTTCTTTATCAGGGAATCAAATGATGGAGGCAAGGCTGGCGCTGTCCTTGGGCAGAGTGCAACATCTACTTAAATACCAAACACCGAGGATAGGAAGCAGCAGCAAGAGTAGTGTATGCCATAAAACCTGCCTTACACTCCATAAGCTATGGTTTGGCTACAAAGTGCAATGGGAGCTGCTGGTTTGGCCAGCTGGCACAGATTAGTTATAGATTATCGGCAGGAAGGACAAGGGAGACGCATCTTCATTAACAGGTTGTTTATTCAGTTAGCCCGGACAACAGAACAGGGAAAAACATGCCTTATATAGGCAGCTGTCAAACGGGACAGCAAATCAGCTGGGCGCGTTTTCCCGCCAAGAACAGGGGGCCAATCGGTCAGCTGTTAGGGCAGAATCTCCCCAGAGACAACGCTAGTGTGTTAGCCAGGCAGGGGATCCCGTCAGCTGGTTTTGGCGCGCGGCCGGCGTTTTGACAGCTTGCCGCCGCTACTGCGCATGCGCTAACTTTGACAGCTTGCGGCGGCCGCCGGGGGCTTGCCGCGGTTTGACAGCTCAAGTGGTAATGCGCATGCGCGCCATTTGACAGCTGTCAAACGGCCGCGTGTGCTTGTAGGCCGCGTGGGCGGCTGCACGTGCGTAGTCTTTTGACAGCTGTCAGTGCGGCCGCGTAAAAGCGGCCTATGACAGCTGTCATTATGTTGTGAATATAATGCAAGTTAGATACTGCTAACTTGGAAATAAGTAGGGAATACTCATATATATTCAGTGAAGAATGAATGAATGAAAGCAAGTATCTGTTACTATGTACCTATCTAGTAGACAAATACTTTGCTGTCAAATGACTTTTTTTAAGTAGAAGACATAACAAATGCAGAAGAAGCCATCATGATTTCTCTTACCCCATCATCTATTGCTTTCTAGTCATTTGGTGCCCTATTGCGCTGGGAAGTCCCAATTTCAGCTCTGAATTCCAGAGTTTATTTCATCCTTGCTGATCAACCATTCTTAGTTATTGGCAGGTCAGAACAGTCACTGTTCCATACACTCAAGCTGCAATGTAAGCATAGGCAGGTGAGACTGAGATGATTGTTGCTGTGACCTCCAATACAGAAGGTTCCATAAAGGGAGTAGATATTCATGAATGAAGGCAAATGAGATATTAGGATAGTAGAAATTAGGATTAGATATTAGTTGCAAGAGAATCAGATTGAGACAGGGCTGTCACGCTGCCATCTTGCTCAAGAGTTTCGCACATGAACTTGCTTGACTTTCATATTTTGTCTCTGACTTGTTTCTGCCTAAATCTGACAGTGTGGCCATTCTCTGGGTCTTTCTATGAAGCAAGGCCAGCTAAGGATACCCAGGAGAAATTCCTTTCCTGTTATAGCAAACATCCCACCAAGATCCAGATGGCATCTCCCTGTTGGCCTTCGGTTTAAACCTTAAAAACATGGCTATTCCCCAGGCTTGGGGCCAGGCAGTTTGGTAAGCTTAGTTTAGACGATGGTCTGTTTACTTTGAGGGAGTCTAAGTCAAACTTCAGCAGCATATGATTGAATTGGTTGTTATATTTTATATTGCATTATTGCTTGTGTTTTCAATTGCTGCTAGCCACCTAGAATCAGGCATTGGAATGGGTGACCATTTAAGACTTATAAATAAAACAATAAACAAGCAAGCCTTTGGTCCTATCCAACCATCCAGTGATGGTTAGAGAAGACATTCTTTAGCAGCTGTCTTAAAAAGTGCCAAGAAAGCAGAGCTAGAGACCAAGATCCACTGTGGGGTCAGTGACAGAAAACTATTAGAATTCCCTTGCTCAGTTCCATCTCTCTTCCAGGGGGAGCTGCATTTAGACAAGCTGACCTTCCCTCTCATTTGCAAGCTCTGTACATTACTGGCTCTGTATAATAGCTTTCCCTCAAAAGCTTTCAGCTTTTCCCTTTCCTTTTTCAGAGAGACATTTCTTTACCCCCTGCCAGCCCCTAGTTCAAATCAATTACCTTTCACCCATCAAATGAAAGTCTGTTTGCTCATTCAATTATTGAATATGCTTGGTCCACTGTGAACTAAATCAAACATTCATTAATTCTACTTTTCTTTATAACCTGTACATTCTGAATAAGATTCCCTTTAGACCATGTTTTGGGGTCCCATTAATCTTTTTCTTTGTATGTAATTTTTATTAAAACTTTAAAATAAGGTAAAAACTAACACAAACAAATATAAAGCAAGGAAGAAAAAGTAAAAAAGCAAAGAAAGCAAAAAAAAGTGCAAGGAAAGAAAAGATAAGGTAGCCTTTATTGTCATTTTTTTTTTACTGTGAGCATACTGGCCCACATTAAAAATGAAATTCTGTTGCCTGCTCTTCTCAAAAGAAATTATATATCTACCCATATACATACATAACACACATATACACAATATATATATATATATATTTGTTTTCGTAGATTTCCACGGGTACAGGTATGTAGCTTAGGATGTCATCACACAGCCCATCACCCAAGTCGTTGCAACACAAAAGACTAATGGGCACACAGCCAACACCTCAGCCACTCAGGATGTTACAAAACAGCTGACTAAGCTGCAAACAATAACTCCATCATCCAATCAGAATGTAACAACACAGCCAACCAACCCGCTTACAGCAACAAAGCCAGCACCACACACAACCCCACCAATATTTATAGAGAGACGGCAGCTCAGATCACGCTTTGCTCGCACAAGCACGAAGCCGAAGACACCAGCCTGAAGATGACGAGTGGGACCTCATCGAAACGTCGCCAAGACACTCTCAATCTTACGCGGGAAAAGACCCGAATACGCCAAGAAGAAGGAAACTTGAGAGTTCACAAGGTAGATGGTATACTATATGGAACAAAACTGTGACTCAATCTGGATGTTCTGCTTCGGATACCATGAAGCCTCCTCCCAGAAGGTAACAAGGAAAACAGGTCATGGAGAGGAAGTGTAGTGTCCCAGACAATCCTGTGGATCTTGCTCAAGCAATGCTTATATGCTATGGCCTGGATAAAAGGAAGTTGACCAAGTGACAAAATTAGTAGATCAGAGGAATGTTGTGGATATAATTTACTTGGACTTCAGTAAAGCATTTGATAAAGTAGATCACAACCTACTACTTGATAAGATAGAAAAACGTGGGTTAGACAGCATCACCACCAGATGGATTCGTAGCTGGCTGACTGGCCATACTCAGCGTGTGGTCCTCAATGGAACCATATCTACATGGAGGGAAGTATGTAGTGGGGTGCCCCAGGGCTCTGTTCTGGACCCAGTGCTCTTCAACATCTTCATCAATGATTTGGATGAGGGGATAGATGGGGAACTCATCAAATTTGCAGAACACTGGGCTCTATCTAACAAAATGAGATTCAACAGTGAAAAAAGTAAGGTTCTACATTTAGGCAAGAAAAACCAAATAGTATAGGGGGTACCTTGCTCAATGGTAGTAACTGCGAGAGGGATCTCAGAGTCCTAGTGGACAATCACTTAAATATGTGCCAGCAATGTTCTGCAGCTGCCAAAAAAGCCAACGCAGCGCTAGGATGCATTAACAGAGGGATAGAATCAAGATCACGTGAAGTATTAATACCACTTTACAATGCCTTGGTAAGGCCACACTTGGAATACTGCATCCAGTTTTGGTCACCACGATGTAAAAAAGATGTTGAGACTCTGGAAAGAGTACAGAAAAGATCAGCAAAGATGATCAGGGGACTGGAGGCTAAAACATAAAAGGAACGGCTGCTGGAATTGGGTATGTCTAGTTTAATGAAGAGAAGGACGAGGGGGGACATGATAACAGTGTTCCAATATCTCAGGGGCTGCCACAAAGAAGAGGGACTTAAGCTGTTCTCCAAAGCACCTGAAGGCAGGACAAGAAGCAACGGATGGAAACTAATCAAGGAGAGAAGCAACCTAGAACTAAGGAGAAACTTCCTGACAGAACAATTAACCAGTGGAACAACCTGCCTCCAGAAGCTGTGAATGCTCCAACACTGGAAGTTTTTAAGAAGAGACTAGACAGCCATTTGTCCGACATGGTATAGGGTTTCCTGCCTGAACAGGGTTGGACTAGATGACCTCCAAGGTCATTATTATTATTATTATTATTATTATTATTATTATTATTATTATTATTATTATTATACTACCAATTATCTTTCCTGCCATTCTCACCAATCTCTGCATCGCCTTGGTGTCTGAAGCAATAATGCAATATGACAGGATGGTCTCAATCGTCCCTCTATAGCAGGGGTGTCAAACTCAATTTCATTGAGGGCCGCATCAGCATTGCGGTTGCCCTCAGGGGGCCAAGTGGGTGTGGCCAGGGTAGGCGTGGCCTACTGGGTGGGTGTGGCTAGAGTGTGTATGGCCTGGGTGGGCGTGGCCAGCTCTACATCCTGGGCAGGAGTGGGACAGATCTGAGGGTCTCTGGCAGAAGGAAGGTCTCTGGGCCAGGGCCAAGGCAGCGGGGGCCGTTCCCTCACTGTTTCCAGGATGGCTTCGCGGGCCACATGAAACCACTTTGCGGGCCGGATCTGGCCCCCGGGCCTTGTGTTTGACATGTCTGCTCTATAGAAAGTGGTAAGGACAGGGGAAGAAAGATGTGCTTTTCTCATGCAATGCAGAAAATGCAGGTCTGCTGTGCCTGTTTCAACAGTGTCTCACTGTTGAGCAACCAAGCTAGCCTACTCGTTAGCTGCACCCAGAAACTTGATGCTGCTAACCACTCCACAGGTGAACCATTAATACACAGAGATGTGTGGCTGTGCCTGCCTTTTCTGAAATCAACAATGATCTCTCTGGTTTTTCCTACATTTAAAACGAGGCTGTTTTTGTTACACCAGTTCACCCAACCCTGAAGAACATTGAAGAAAAACACTGAAGAATAATAGAAAAGCAAATAAAAAAGATATAAAGAAGTGAC
Organism: Vipera ursinii; assembly: GCF_947247035.1. Classification (NCBI taxonomy): domain Eukaryota; kingdom Metazoa; phylum Chordata; class Lepidosauria; order Squamata; family Viperidae; genus Vipera; species Vipera ursinii. Next base: position 119,593,988 of record NC_139512.1, on the reverse strand, counting down.
TGCCTATATTCTTCAGAGCAATTTATAAGCACAAATATATTTTAACCTCTCTCCCCAAAGTTACATCATTATTAGTCTTCTTTCTATAATTTCTTCAAAACCATAAACTGCAAATTCATTTTTTTTCATTTTTACCCAAAAAGTCTGCAAGAGGTTTCCAGTCACCAATAAATGTAGATAATATCTTTTTTCCAATCAAGTAAGTCAATTTATCCATTTCAGTGAAATCTGTCAATTTCACCAATCATCTCTCCACAGTGGGCAGTGTCAAATGTTTCCATCTCTGTGCATAGAGTAATCTCACTGCAATAATTGTATCTTGAAATAATCTTCCATGGCTTTTTTAAATTCTCTGTTAACCCTAAAAGGAAAAGTTCCAGCTTCAGTTGAATATTCAAAAATCTCTATCAAAATATGTATTTGAATCCAATTTGTTTAGTTTTTTTACATGACCACAAACCATAATAATATGTGCATATATTTGAACTGCCTACATTCTAGATAATGTCTTTGGCATTATATATCAACAATAGATCATTTCATAAAATTCTCTTTGAGATCATAACACAATATAAATTTCAACCTTTTTAGCAACATATTTCCCCATTGATCCATCTGTATATTATAGCCAACATTCTTAGCCCACTTTATCATATACAATATTTTTGACCCGTTCTTCCTGTTTCAAAATTTAACAAAGGTTTGTACATTTTACCTGTTTGTTCATTATCAGTACACAATTGTATTTTGAATTCTGACTAATTTTGTTCCATATTTTAAGTCTTAAGATACTTACATCTTTCAAATAACTTTAAATGGGAAAATCATTGCTATTAATTGTTCTCTTGATCTGATTTTAAATTCCCGTAATTTTCCAGTAAGCCCCAGTACATCAATCATTTATCTTTACCATTTCCCTTTTATAATATGCTTCTTGAGCTGGGAGGTGATTCATTTAATCTGCCACAATAATAATTCAGACATATTTGGATTTCATATTGTTCTATGGCCTTCTTTGGTCATTACATCTATACCAATTCACTAAAAGAATTTCATGTTTTAAATCTTTTTTTTTCACTCCCAGAAACTGAAGCCTCTGGGAATTACTATTTCCAAGCCCATTTGGAGGGGCCCAAACGTTTCCCAACATCTGTCTCTGTGACTGCATTTTTGAATGCATGCTCGCAGCAAAAAAAAGAAAAAAAGGAAAAAAAGCCTAAAGCAAGGCACTGCATTGCATCCATTTTCTTGCCCAGATTGGTCTGAATGTAAAAAACATTTATGCTTTTTGTGCCTTCGCTATGTGAAGCACAAGTCACATATTGCAGGATCCAATCCGGGTCGGTCATCGGGATCAAAGGTATAGTCTTCCAAGCTTTTGGACTCATACTGTCCATCCTCTGGGATCCTCTCTCTAGCAGAGTGTGACAGTTGTTTAGCTTTAAGACAGCAGGATTCTCAGCTAGGGACAGATCGTGGGTTAATCTGGGTATGGATGTGCTTAAATGGGACTTACTGCCAAAACTGTAGGGCAGTAGCTTGCAAAATGCTATGCTGTTTCCTTGAATCATGGTCTATATGTCAAAATAATCAAGGCTAAACTCATAATCCTAAAAAAAAATTCTATCCCTAAAATGTAGGATAAAAATATCTCTGGGCTGAGAATATATTTGGAATGTGTAGGATAAAAAAGAATATATTTGGAATTTGAAGGATAAAAATATCTCTGGGCTGAGAATATATTTGGAATTTGGAAAGCATGTATATGGCTGACATGCGCAGTTTGTCTGTACATAAACTTGCAGCTGGGCATAGTTAGAAATAAAGAACTATGATGGGCATAGTTAGAAATAAAGCATCTGTGTACTCTCAGGATGTTGTCGATGACTCCTAAAAGCTTTTCTGCAAACAATTAGGATGCTATAGTCCAGTGCTTTCCTTCATAGCATTCAGTTTCCTACTAAATGCTTTTAGAATAATCTTTTACTTCTTCTTTATTTACATCAGGTGCTACAGGAAGCTTGGTGAACCTCAGCCGCTGTGTTTGAAGACCCCCAGTGTCTACATTACTCCCTTCTGCCCTAAAAGGGGTTAAAGTTTCCACTTTTGAAGTCATGAGGGGAAAATTCCCCCTCGTGAAAATTCGAACTAAGCTATGTTTCTTCCCCTCCCAGTTCAGATGTTTATCAAACTTTCTTGCATTGAAAGACTCAGGCAAAGCAAGTCCTGCTCCTCTGGACAATTCCTCAAATCTGGATATGTTTGCTTTTATTAAGTGCTGGCGGGAATCGATATATCTCGCTATTCAGCAGCTCAAGCTCTGTGGATTGAGATGGACTTAGCCTGTGGTTTTTAAGGAAAGTGTTTGCTCCCCCACTTGGCAGCAGCTCTTCCGGGATCTGGCTTTGCTAATTGCCCAGGATGGGCACGTTTACCGGCTTCAGATTCCCAGGAGGGGCCACAGCAAGGCATAGGGCCAGGTTACTCCCCACCCCTACAGCTGTTAGCATCCTACTGTGAGTCAGCTCCATGGCTTGAGAGAGAGAAAGGCCCTCGGCAGAGTTCACTAGCCCATGCAAGCTCTGGAATCTATCAACAGCAAACTGAAAACCTTAGCAGAGTTTGCACCTGTGACCTGATCCTAAGAGGGCATCAAATTATGCCTGGGCCTAGGTTGCCAGAAGAGATACCCAGTTTTTGCACTCCAGCCGAAGAAGATCAGCATATTAAAGACGGCCCTCAACTGGAGCAGTCACTTTCTGTTATGTCGTCTGCCCCCAACCTGGAAGAGTTTGCTAATAGCTCAACGCTGCATGGCATCAGTCATATTTTCCATCATGGTTGCTGTACAGCCCGCAACATTCTGTGGACAATGGCCTTCTTGGCTTCACTTAGCTTTCTCTCCTGCGTCTACACTGATCGAGTGGAATTCTACTTCCAGTATCCGCATGCCACCAAACTGGAAGAAGAGACGCTCCATAGCATGGTTTTCCCAGCAGTAACTATCTGCAATGTCAACCTCCTGCGCTTCTCAGAAATATCTGGTCATGACCTCTATTGGGCTGGAGAGTTCCTGGGTTTCTTGGACAGTTCTGACAAGATTGTTGCACCTCAAAAAGCAGATGCAGATGTTGTAAAGATCCTGAACCAGAAGCTGCAGCAAAGCAAGGGGGAAAGAAACTTGCCATTTGACTTTGGAGAACTCCACAATCGTGCTGGACACCAGATGGACCAGATGCTGATTAAATGCAGATTTGGCAATGAATCATGCAATGCCAATGACTTCAAAACAGTGAGTCAGTGTCTGCTTATGGGGATTTTGAATCTTGGGAATGATCCTCAGAGTTTGTGGGGGGTGGTGGTACGTTTTTGTCTCTGGGCCATGGATGAAGGTGAAGCAAATGTATGAGCTTCTGTGCCCTCTGCTAAAAAGAGATGCCACTCAGAAGAACCATTTCAAAATGCCTTAAATGTCCTACTCAAACTCGGTAGGGGTTGAGTAGATGCTCAAATGGAAGGCTATTAATTTCATGGCTTGGGGAATATTTTTCAGGTGTTAAGGTGAGTAAAGGGCTCTTGAACCAGCCTCAGAATGTCAGAAAGAATGTGTTGCTTTGACAACTAAGCTCTTGTGAAAGAATCACCCACTGTGGACTTTCCAGGAACAAGCAATATTTCTTGTCTATCATTCTAGTTCTTCTGTCTGCCACAAGACGTGTTTGCTTGTTTCAAGTGCCAGATCACCTTTTAGGCTCAACCATAATTGCTGGGTAATTATGACTCTTTAAGAAAATGTAAGTGCTTTGCCATCTCTCTAATTATGGGGCTAATCACAGAGAATATATCATCCCATCCGCTTCGCTCCCCAAAATGATATGGGATTTAGTGCTTAGATTTTCAGACTGGGGGTCCATGGCTTCTGCTTCTTACATTTCGTATGGCTGATCTGCTTACACTCATAAAAATCTTGTGTTAGTTTCAGTCATTTCACCATGCAACAATATTGGATGATACATTCGTTTTCTGGATAGCAACAGGGCTGGAGGTGGGGGTGGGGAAACAGCCCAACTTGGTTCTAGTTTTTATTTGTTCTCAACAATGATGACATATTGTGTTCTACGTGGATAGTTGGAATGTAAAGTTGGAACTGACATCTGCTGCCTATATAGCTGGCAGAGGTACCAGATGCAGGTGCAGAACAATTTAGTTTAACTCATCATCATCATCATCATCATCATCATGGCTGGTTATTTCTGCATGTGAAGCCAGTTCTTCTACCCAAGGACATAAGTCTGTGATTGTCTCTTTCTCTTGCAACTTTCCTGCCAAAGTGCACCTTTCCTTACTGCAGGAGAGAGAGAGAGAGAGAGAGAGAGAGAGAGAGAGTCTGCCTCTGTTTCTCGGAGCAAATACCAAATTTTGCTTCTTCTTCTTGTTTAACTTGTCCCTTCCCATCTGGATAAGATGCCAAATAAAGGGGAATTAAATGCCTAAAGAAGGGAAGGGAGAAAAATTTGACCTATCCCAGCATGACGCTGTATGCGCTGGAGATCAGCGTTCTATTATCTCTGCTTGCAAAGCTTCAGATACAATTAGTACTATTAAGCTTTACTAGATTCTTGCTGATCAGCACTCCAGGTCAGTTCAAAGCCACAGATGTGGATTGCGATGTGTCTACCTCAATAATTTCTTCATGTGCCCCTTCATTTTGGCACCACATATTTGTGAATACTTGCTTTATTGTTGTAAAAAAGGAAAGTCCATTTTTAAAAGAAATATTAAGACCATTTCAGCTATCATAGGAGAGGGGATTTTTTAAATTTATAATAATTTTTATTAAGGTTTTAAAATACAAAAGATAAAAAATAATACATACTAAGAAAAATGTAAAAATTAAAAGAGAAAAAACGGGGAACAAAGAAATAAAATATAAGAAGAGATATATAAAGAAAGTTCCCCCTTCATCAAGACAAGTACCAACAATTTTAGTAATTTAATTCCTTCTCCAACACTTCAACCAAAGGTTGAACTTATCTATTAAAACTTATCTATTCGAACAAGCCGGCCTGGTCTGATGGGTTTGGGGTTTTAACATTATTTTTAACTAACTTACTACATTGGGCACAATCATTTAACTTTAAATCTTGTATCCTGTATTCTTATTTTTATTGCCCTGTACACCGCCCTGAGTCCTTCGGGAGAAGGGCGGTATATAAATCAAATAAATAAATAAATAAATAAATAAATAAATAAAACTCTTATCTATAAATTACAAGGCCTCATGATTTAATCATAATTAGTGAAAGTCCATTCAGAATCACCAGAAATAACAACAGATGCACTATATTTTAATCTTAAGCAAATAAACCAGTTTTATAATCCTTTATTTTACTTTTAACACAGTAACACCCTTTCTATAAAACCACACCAAAAAAGTGTCTTTTTTCCATATCTTCTCTCTTATCTATAAACAAAACTTTAAAGCTTTATCATTTGAACGTAGTAAAAAAAAAATCCACTAAAAGCCACCAGAAACAGCAACATATTAAAAAACTAAATCTTTAATCCCTTCAAATAGTGTCCAGCAAAGTTAATTTCTTATCACTTTCTTCTTCATCTTCTCTCAGAAAATTCTTTGCAAGTTTAACAGATACCAGAAATAACAACATATATATATATTTAAAAATATATCTTCTTTCTATATCTTACCTGTAATCAAAACTTTAAAGCAACATCATTCAGCCCCGGTCAGGAAAAACCCTTTAAGAACCACTAGGAATGATATCACATATTTTCACCTTGATTGAATAAGCCAACTTTACATTCTTTCTTTTTTACTTTCAAATTTTTAATGTTTATTCCTTTAAAATAATGTTCTTTTCATTTTCTCTTTGGCTTTTCTCAGGAACTCCTTCATGAGTATAACATATCACTTTTGTAAGTTCAGGATAAGACTTGTCAAAGTCCTTGACTTACTATCTGGGGTTACTTATGACCCGGGTTCAAGTTCCAATGGTTGCCTTCCCCCCACTCAGCAGAGACATGATCGTATTTCAGGCGCTCAGACACCGGGTTGCATTTATTTGCTATTTGCAGCATCCCGCAGCCACGTGACATTTTATTTCTGACATTTATTTCCAGTTTTCTTGAGCCATGGGTTTGGTTAATTACCACAGCGATTACTGCAAAAAAAGATCATAAAATCAGGTTGGTTCATTTGCTGCTTATTTCAGAATAAAAAGAAAATAAAGTTATTAAATTTACACAGGACTTCTTTTACTAAGGATTGAGGGAGGGTTAACTGGTGTGATGAATTTTGTGGTTCCAAAGGTTATTAATATCTAAAAAGCAGCTACTGATCCATTTCCAGAAGTGATTAAGAATGGAAGTGGGCAAACCCAGTTCCCGTTCGATTCTCCAAACTGCAGTTTGAGCAAAGTTGACTTTTCCTTAGCTCCAGAGCTTTAAAACTCACCAGAGACTGCTGTTTTATGTTTTCCTTGGGGAGGAATCTGTATGGAGCAATTATGGGTGATTCCAGGTCCTCCCCTTTATCTCCTTTATAAGAGGAAAGGTTTTGTTATCCCAGATGTTGACCAATCAGTTGCATGCACAGCCATTTTCTGCTGTGCTACTCAAGTACCTTATTTCACTTGCACTGAACTTTTATGTATTTCCTGATGCATATATCCAGTTCTGATTTCCATATAACAAAGTGAGCAGAATAATCATCTATGCAGTCATTTTCATTTCTCTTGACAAGCATTCATTCTTTGCAATAGATCGCATACTGGTCATTGCCTTTCAACAACATTTGTATACCATTTCTGTATCCATTTTCCCATCTTTAGTAAACATTCTATCAAAACACACAAATTCAAAAACCTGTTCTAAGTCTTTGACATTTTATGTATAACCTGCAATTGTTCAACCCAATTTTCTCTGTCAAATGCAGCTCTTTGATCTTTGATACATTAAATTTCAGAGCTACAGTTCTGAAAATTAGACAATATATGTAACATACGCAGCAAATCATTTGGGTCCTCAACCAACACTATGGTATTGCCAGCATACAAAAGTATTTTATCATCTTCAAGTATCAGCATTTCATATACTTTTATCTATAAATGTACTAAACAACTAAGGCAACATCACACATTGTCTTACTCTCTGCTTATTGTTGAACCATTTGCTAAGCATTCAATTTATTCTCATGTATGATTTATTTCTACCAATTACCATTTTATTGCATTCAACAACAAATTTTCAACTTTATTGTCGTGTGACATATTCCATAATTCCAACCAATGCTTATCATATACTTTCTCTAAATCAAAACAATAACACATAATCTTTCCTTCCACCCATCATACATTTTTCAATGATCTCTGGATAGCAAAAATGGTTTTCACAGTGTTCCTCCCCCGCCCCAAAATAATGCATTTCACTTCCCAAATTTTATGCAGTACCACCTCTTGCACCATTTCAATAAGAATTTACACGGATATCTTCCCAGCCAAATTCAACCAACTAATCTCTCTGCATTTATACTGATATTTGCTACTGTTCTCTTTGTAATGGGGGAACAATAATAGTCTAATGGCCTAATGGGCAGGCACAGATATATTCTTTACACATACGTTAAAGAAGTTGCACAATTCCATGAGCAAAGCATATTCATACTCCTTGTATATGGTAATGCAGAGGTCCCCAATCTTTTGGGCACCAAAGACCAGTTCCATGGAGAAAGGTTTTTCCACGGACCAGAGTGTGCATGGTTTTGTGTGCTGCCTGCATCCCACAGATGGGGCTTTGCTTCTTTGTGCGGACTGGTTGCTGGCATGCTGTGGCCTGGTACTGGTCCACGGCCCAGGGGTTGGGGACCCTTTTTGTATTGTAACACTTCTCAGTTATGCAGTCTATGCTGGCAGCATTATGCAGTATACTTTTCAACCTTCTGACAGGATTTATTGCATCTTTTTCATGAGCTTTTTTGTACTACTTTGGCATCCTTCAGTCTCAAGAGACTATGGTATTGTGCTCTGGAAAGAGGTCCTAAAGCAGCATCTGATGTGGCTAAAAAGACCAATTCAAGAGTGGCAGTCCCTTCTACACTGAGGGCAGATACAATCTGTCCCCTGTCCAGCCCCTAGATTTCGCTGGTTCTGGGACTGCCTCTTTGCCTCATCCTGCTGCACAAGTGTCTCTTCGAATTGGAGAAGGCCATGCTGCGTCTTTAGCCTCCAAGCTGAGCAATCAGAGGTCAAGGTTTCCCAGCTGTTAATGTCCATTCCCAAGGCCTTTAGATCCCTCTTGCAGATATCCTTATATCGCAACTCTGGTCTCCCTCTGGGGCGCTTTCCCTGCACTAGTTCTCCATACAGGAGATCTTTTGGAATCCGACCATCAGCCATTCTCACGACATGCCCAAGCCAGTGTAGATGCCGCTGTTTCAATAGTGTATACATGCTAGAAATACCAGAACATTCCAGGACTGCGCTATTTGGAACTTTGTCATGCCAGGTGATGCCAAGAATACATCAGAGACAGCGCAATATAAAAGGTGTTCAACTTTCTCTCCTGCCATATGTAGGGTCCAAGACTCACTACAGTACAAGAGTTTGCTCAAGACGCAGACTCTATAGACCTGGATCTTTGTATATTCTGTCAGCTTCTTATTAAACCATACTCTCTTTGTAAGTCTGGAAAATGTGGTGGCTTTACCAATACGTTTATTCAGCTCGGTATCTAAAGAGAGAGTGTTGGAGATAGTTGAGCCTAGGTACACTGGACGACCTCCAGTTCTTGTGCAGAGATTGTAATACAGGGAGGTGAGTCCACATCCTGGCCCACGACTTGTGTTTTTTCAGGCTGATTGTTAGTCCAAAGTCTTGGCAGGCCTTGCTAAAACAGTCCATAAGTTGTTGAAGGTCTTAGGCAGAGTGACCAGGAATGACAGCATCCTCAGCCAAGAGGAAATCCCTTAGGCATTTCAGCTGGACTTTAGACTTTGCTCTCAATCTGGAGAGATTAAAGAGTTTTCCGTTTCTAATATTCGTTTAATTCCAAGCAACTCGTTAAAACACTTCTCCGGAGTTTCCTCATTTTAGTTTCATCCCAATTTTTTATTTCACCACTTTCATTTAAAATCCTATTCACTCTGTTGGTAGCTCCTTGTTTAGCTCCCTATACCCATTTCCAAAACAATTTTTAAAATTTAAATCAAAATTACTCTATGTTCTTTTGTCCTTTAAAATTTTAACCATTGAGTTGCAACTTTCTCTTATACCTTTCTCAGATTATAGTTTACAGCGATCGTTCTCTTATGTGTTTTTCCCCTCATGCACTGTCACTCTCACTCCATAATCCCACTAAATATAGGCATGAATGGGGGAGGGGAATAACGCTTGGAGGACAGGCACATTATCTGCTATTTACAACTTTATATGTTGTAATGCAGAGAATCCCAGCCTGCGGTGTCCACACTCCCAGGGATGGAATTTCAGATGGTGAGACAAAGAGTGGCTTCTGTTTCTTAGTGATGTGTCATGACCCACAATTACCGGTACTTTTGTGTAGGTACAAACAATCAAACATATTTCCTAGGAATGCATGGTGTAGGAAAGGCTGGGAGCCAGTGTTCTAATATATCAGTATCAATGCACATTATTTCATTTGTGGAAGAAGAAGGAAGAGCTAGGAAAACCATATGTTTTTATCAACTTTGTGTCTTTTGTGAATACGTGCTACAAACCAACTATAACACTGAAAGAAAAAGGGAAATAGAAAGTCGGTGGTACTCTTTTAGGTAGAATTTAATAATTAAAAAGAGAGTTTGCTGATGGCATATGGAACTCAGCAGTTCCACATCTGTGCAAGAATACAAGTTGCTTTGAGTGAGCAGTTTAACTTCCATTAAATTCTAATGGATTTAGGTTAGTTTCCCCCTCTTGATAGAACCAGTGAATACATTGTTTTAGTTTTAATTTTTTTTATCTATCTTTGTTGCCATTCTAGGTTTATTGTAGAATATTACATAATTTTTCATAGTCCTGCCTTGGCAGGAAAAAAAAAGCAATCTGAACTTTTGGGGCTCAAGTGGGGGAGACTTAGAAATTCCTTTATTCCTACCCAAGGTAAAAAGAGAAAGCGGGGAAAATATTGTGCAGCACATATATTCTATAGCTTTTAAAACAAACTTTTGGTGAGAGTTATAGTGTTCCTGAGTAGAGCATAAATGGGTTTTGGGCTAGGAGTAATGTACATTTCATATAATTTCTGAAAGTATTATAAAAAATATTGGGTGCAGAAGAGAGAGAAAAAATGTAAAGATGAAATGGATCAAGAAAATAGGTCTAGGCATAGGTGTTTTGTACATTTGGATTTTGTGAGCAATCCAAATGTTGCTTATATACATAACCCTCACACAATTCCTTTGCAGAGTAAGCAATGTTATGTAAAGTACAGGAAAACAGTAAGAGGTAGTAAGGAAATACATTGGAGATAAGAGAAGAAGCAAGGAAATATTACTGAATTAGTATACAGTAAGACCATTCCCTGTATTTCGCCATACAGTTCTACCCATGCAAACTCTCCTTTCTACCACATTCAAATATAGATTCATACACAGATTTTCATCCATTGAAAATTTCATTTCTTTCTTTTTCAGGGTCTCATCTAACCGTGCTCCTTCCTGCCTTACCCTGTCTTTCATTCCCTTACAATTTACTCGCTTTACTATCCAAGACACAGTCTTCCATATGTCATGGTTGTCACCAGAGAGCTCAGAAGTATGAGTCCACCGCTTATCTTGGCTTTGGTCAATCATAGCTTTCCAATAATTGTTTCAATAATAAACAGAAGGGGTAGTTGAGGTTACCAGCCTTAGCTGTAGATATGCCACTTGCAGCATCCCCTGCCTGGTCTACAACAACTCACCACAGCCAACTCACCATAGCCAACTTGCCATGGTCAACTCTCCATGGCCAATTTGCCACAGCCAACTCGCTGCAGGACAACTTGCCATGGGACAAGAGTTACACTAATATTGAAGAAATAGTTAAATAGAATCATTAAAGAAAGGATGCCAGAGAAGAGACAAAATTAAATGTGAATGACAAAAAATAAAATATTTTTTTAATTATTTGAAATAATTAAATTGAATTGTCGAATTGTCCTGCAACAAGTTGTCCTGATGCAAGTTGGCCATGGCGAACTGGCCATGGAGAGTAAACCATTGCGAGGTGGCTGCAGCAAGTTGTTCCATTCCCTGCAAGTGATAAGAAAAATGAGGCTCGGTTTTGGCATAGTTTGGCTAGGATGTCACAAATGCCACCAAAGCCCAACTTTACCCCTAACGTGTTCATGCCATTCTGTGCAAGCAGAGATCTCTTGTTTAGAGACTGTCTTGCAAGTCAGTATATCATGATCCGCATCCTATATCAATTCAGAAGCATAGACAGTGGTTTCACACATAGTCAGAATAGCACAATAACAAGATAAAATGCTAAGATAGATAATGCCCTTCAACAGCTATCACACTTAACCACAAATACAAATACACTTCCCTGAGGACAACAGCTGGTAGTAAAAGGCAATCTAATATTGGGAGATGGCGGAGAGTGGTTGAAGTCCTGCAGATTATTTATAAAGCAAAAAGGATAGAACTCTCCTGGGAAAATTCTAAAAGCAAGTAGGATTCATAAATGCATAGATGAAAAGAGATGTGAATAATAACCTTATCTGGGGCCTTGTGCTAAGGCAAGTCATTCTGTATTTAAAATGAGAAGTGTTTGTCCTTTTAACTCAGGCACAACAAATCAATATACAACAGCAAAATCCAATGAATATGATAAATCCTCCTTTGGCACTCCACTCCCCCCAGCACCTTGAGTCTTGTCCTGAGTTCATCTTAAGGTTAAGCTATCATGACAGCACATAACATTACTGTGATCAGTGGAAATTCTTTTTTTCCCTTGGCTCTTGATACCAATGTTGGTTGAAGTGATCTAGGATGGCTGATCACTTTCTGTGTCTACATTTCTTTTTCTAAGCCACTACATCCCAGTTCTCTTTTTTAGTGAACAACAGAACTCAGTAGCTTAGTTTGCACAAGATGCCAACAGGATTATTATGGACGCTTCCATATATAGAGTTTCCATTCCCCAGTTCCTCACTAACTAGCTTGAAATTGACCTGTGATTGTCTTTACTGATCTTTAAAAGGCAAAGGACAAGTAGGAAAAACCACAAGCCAATCAGTGTTCACATGATCAATGGGGGCGGGGGGAGAGATCATTTGACTAGGGCCCTTACATACGCAAAATGTCTGCAGATCTGGAGCAACTAAATCTACTCATCTCCATACCACAGAAATACAATAAATGACTGACATGCATTCTAGCTCATTCCTCTCCATGTTTCCAGAACACACTATGCACGTCAGTCTGGTCTTTTCCAAAAACATTTGAACAGTTGCTGCAGGCTGCTAAGCCGTTAGTTCACGAATGCGTTTGAATATCTCTTATAAGTAGTCCTCGACTGATGACTGTAATTGAACCTGCAATTTCAGTTGTAAGTCATGGTGGCTGAAAAGCAGGTCATCATTTGTCCATGCCCAAATTTGCAACATTTTTTGTGCTGATTGTTAAGCAAATCTGGTCATCGTAAAGTGAACACTACAGTCGTTAAACAAACCCTTTCTTTGCTATGAGGAATCCAGAGGTTTCTAAAAAAAAGTCACAAACTGCGGTCACATGACTGCTTGACACCGCAAATGGCCATCAATGTGGGACAGTTGCCAAGTGCCCAAAATGGGACATGTTCTCTCTCTCTCTCTGTGTGTGTGTGTGGATGTCAGAACTTCAAATCCAGGTCATACACTTTTCACGGTTCATCATCACTTTCAAGGGTAGTAAGTACTAGGTGTGATAGTAGCAAGATAGTAGGCTGGGAGCTGCACAGCCAGTGGAGTTTCCCCAATAGCTCTAATCATAGTTTCATGTGGCTGCAAAAGTGGCTGCATTGAGGAGAGAATGACATAACAATAACAATAATGAAGAAAGGAGGAGGAGGAGGAGGAGGAGGAGGAGGAGGAGGAGGAGGAAGGGACCTTGGAGGTCATCTAGTCCAACCCCCTGCTTGGGCAGGAAACCCTATACCATTTCAGACAAATGGCTGTCCAGTCTCTTCTTAAAAACGTCCAGTGTTGGAGCATTCACCGCTTCTGGAGGCAGGTTGTTCCACTGGTTAATTGTTCTAACTGTCAGGAAGTTTCTCCTTAGTTCTAGGTTGCTTCTCTCCTTGATTAGTTTCCATCCGTTGCTTCTTGTCCTGCCTTTGGGCACTTTGGAGAATAGCTTGAATCCCTCTTCTTTGTGGCAGCCCCTGAGATACTGGAACACTGCTATCATGTCACCCCTCGTCCTTCTCTTCGTTAAACTACACATACCCAATTCCAGCAACCGTTCCCTATATGTTTTAGCCTCCACTCCCCCAATCATCTTTGTTGCTCTTCTCTGCACCTTTTCTAGAGTCTCAACATCTTTTTTACATCGTGGTGACCAAAACTGGATGCAGTATTCCAAGTGTGGCTTTACCAAGGCATTGTAAAGTGGTATTAATACTTCACGTTATCTTGATTCTATCTCTCTGTTATTGGAAACAAATGCCCAGAATTAATTACCAGAAATAGGATACTGAAAGCTACCTCTAGATTCAGTGAGAGGGAGGAAATCTGGAGTGAAAGAAATTACGATCATTGTTTCATTCCAAGAAAATACTATCTTCCACTATCCATAAAGTGGTTCGCTTGTATATTCACCTCCCAGCCCCCTAGTGCTTTGTGTCCTGGCCTCTTCTTTGAAGAAAACAAGGTAGAAACTGGGGCCACATCCTCATTTGCCCCCAGTCATAACTTAAGTATGCCCTCAGAACACCTGTTCTTCTCTTGTACCTCTTGATGTTGCCTCCATCTTGTCCAACCCATGTGTGAAACTGCCTTAAATCATCAAATTATATTACATTTAGTATTCCACCCACCACCACCACCACCATCCCATTCTGACATAGTCTAAGAATAGTCTCAAGATATATAAAACATCTGTTATGCTTTGCTCTCCATCACTGCCCCAGGAGACCAATTGTGGGTTTTCAAATCAATAGGGGCATGCATGTCAAGCACCGGGGAAATCAGAAAATTCAGGCAGTTCAAATGAGTGTAAAGATTTATTGTGGGATGCAGGGACTCATGACTTATGATGCGTTTGACGCGCCCCCCCCCCCACGGGCTCAGTCTGGTCACCTCCTACAATGCATTCCCTTTCCTTTCCAATCCTTGATCATCTTTCTCTGCTACCCTTCTGCTCCTCTCTCCCCAAACAGGTGGACAGAGCTTGGAATATGAAGTGTCAAGAAAATGGCAAAGTAATCGTATTGAAAATTAACGATGCTCTGTTTGACTCTGATGGAGTCTTTACATTACTATTTAAATGTAAACAACATTTACAGGCCATCACCATATCAACAGTCAACTAGATTAATACAACAATGCTAAAGGGCTTCAGCCAGCTGTATTTTTAGCAGTCTGCACAAGGTTGAAATAGCTCAACAGTGAAATGACTAGATAAATCCTAAGTAAAATCGCTTTCACTAACTTATGGCTGCTGGTGATTCAGGTTCCTCTATGATATCTTTGTGCTTGTTTCCCTGCCCTCCTCCCCCCAAAAAGCTTACTTGTTTTAAAACAGACCCCATCCCATTCCTGCTGCAGAATTCTGATGGTGACATGCTGGATCTCCCTTACCGTCCCTGATTTGGGATTGCTGAGGATGAAGTCAACTGCCAAATGCAGAGGATGCTGAATCTGGAGCAGTGCAAAGACCCAATGGAAATGTCCTCAGTTTGCCATTTTCTTAAAATAGTTTGGGCCATCCACTAATCCAGTGAGTGGATACACAATATTAAATGTTCTGTGAGCCTGGCTAATGAGTGTGCAAGTTCTTGTCTATCATAGGATACAAATGTAGTTTTTTTCTCTGTTTTGTTTTTTAGCAATTTCTTTGGGGCCGATCATGTTTAAAGGGAATGACACTTTGGCGTCCCTTTGAACACTTCACAAATGCCAAGGAATTCTCAGGGCTTGAAACCAACATCAGACTCTAAATGAGTCGTGTGTGTGTGTGTGTGTGTGTGTGTGTACATGCACACATATGTGCGCCTTTACTTATGAATGGGATCAACCTAGCAAAGAAGGGCTGAAATCTCTACTATGACTGCCTTGCAGGAAAGAGAATTTGTTTGGAAATGGAGGGAAACACACATTTACTTCAACTGCATAGGTTTCTTTAACTGCACCAATTTATCATTCCTCATTCAACTGCATTGCTATCCATTGCCCAACCTGGCACCAAACATTGTTGTTAGAATTATGGCTTTTAAAGCAGGGCTTGGAGTTACCTGAAGTGGGTATTTTGAGTGCCTTCCCCCATGATCCTCTGGGATGGGGATGGGGGTGAAGATCCTTACTTAATTATTTAGCAAATTTATACAAGTGCCCATTTCATAAGCAGTGACTCTGGGCAGCGTACAACAAAGCTAAAAACCAGTTAATGAATACATAAACAATTGTTACAATAATAATAATAATAATAATAATAATAATAATAATAATAATAATAATAATAATAATAATAATAATAAAAATGAAAGGAATTTTAAAATAAATGTCTCTTTCAGTAAAGAGCACCAACAGAACTTAACTACTTTTATTTTGTTCTTGGTTGCAAGCCAAATTAGCAAGAATTGAGAGACTAAGCTGAACCGTTGGCTATAATCCTCTAGTCTAGTCCAAAATCTCAGATGCTGCCTTTAAGAATATGGCCAGCTGGGGCTTTTTTCTGGCATACTGCAGATTAAGGGGACTGAGTCACAGGCCCTTGAGAGCCTTTTGCAAGGCTTTCCCCCACATCCTGTGACTCCTTGCTGGGAGTGGAGACAACTGCCATACAAGCTAAAGCTGGAAGCCCTTATGACTGGAGGTTACAGCATGCTCAGTGGCTTGGAGCCCCATACAGGAAGGGCCTTAATTCAGCGTGACAGCTCCACTCATTGCCATAATGAGAACAAAGTGAGGCTGCTGAGCGGCACCGCACGCAGGTGCCAACCAACCAGCGTTCATCACTTTTGAGGATTATAGTGACAAATAAAGCCAGGTGTGAGGTGTATATGTGTACGAAAGAGAGGTTACCAGCAGGGGGAGGTTTCTGGCCATTGGAGCCAAAGGCAGCAGCAATCATTCTTTAAATGCCATGATTCTTTGAACCAGAATACTTGGTTCAAGACCAGCTGCCAATATACAGCTACAGGGATTCTGGTAAATTCACCTTCTGGATCTGCTTCCACTGGCACCGTGAAAAGAGGAAACGTGCCATCTGACCCGACACATGGCGTGCCTGAGGCTGCCACTTTAGCCCTGACCCAGACTCACTTGAGCATGTCCCAAACCTGTCGATGCCCCAGTCAAAGCTAGCCATGCATATGAGCACCACCTGCTTCACAGCATTCG
Organism: Vipera ursinii; assembly: GCF_947247035.1. NCBI lineage: Eukaryota > Metazoa > Chordata > Lepidosauria > Squamata > Viperidae > Vipera > Vipera ursinii. The sequence goes on along the minus strand of NC_139512.1, from coordinate 119,577,425 downwards.
TTTAGGAATGTTTTCTGGACAGAGGTGCAAGTATGTTTGCCAGCATGGTGAAGTAACTGCCAAATCCGAAAGAAAAGGGCACAGCTAGACTTATACTGCCAAGTCTACCCTATGGGAGTACATGGTAGCAGGGAGAAACGCGAAAGCTTTCTTCTGAATTTCCTGGGCCTGAAGTAATACACAGCTGTAGATTCTGCCTCCAAGAGAGAGGTTAGCAACCAGAGCTATTCAAGTCATTTTTCTTCTCTGACGCTTCTCTGCAACCCTCTTCCACACTGGCTCCTGAGAGCTTCTGAGAGCAGCGGCCAGGACAGGTTGAAGGAGTCCAGGTTTGTAGTATGTCATCATTGAGAAGTAGGAGTTCCCCCTGCCTCTCCTTCTTCCGAATGTCCTGAGTCAATGAGGCGAGGATTATGAGCCATAAAGCCAGTGATCAATGGATGCTGGCGGAAATGTTTCCAGTGAATAAAGCTGGTAAATGGGAGGAGAAGAAGGACTGAGGAAGGGGGGAAAGAAGCTATAAGACGTAGGATACAGGTAGTCCTCAACTTACAATGGTTCATTTAGTGATCGTTCAAAATTACATCGCTGGAAAAAGGGATTTATGACCATTGCAGCGTATCCATTATCATGTGATCGGAATTCAGACACTTGGCAACTGACTCATATTTATGACCCTGTTACGACCTTCTAACAAGTAAAGTCAATGGGAAAGCCAGATTAACAACCGTGCTACTAACTTAACAACTGCAGTGATTCACTGCGGCAAGAAAGGTTGTAAAATGGGGCAACATTCACTAACAAATGTCTCATTTAGCAACATAAATTTTGGGTTCCAACAATGTAACCCATCACCGCTGGTACTGAGTCCATCCACCTTGCTGCTGTTTTCCTCTTCTTTCCTTTCCTTCTACCTTTCTCAATATTAGGGCTTCTCCAGAGAGGTTGTCCTTTGCACAATGTGTCTAAAATATGATAATTTGAGCCTGACTATTTGCACCTTGGGTAAGAATTCTGGGTTGACTCGTTCAGTGATCCATTTGTTTGTTTTCTTGGCTGTGAATGCCATTCTCAGAGGTCATCTCTGATAGCAAAGTTCAAAAATATTGATGTTTTCCCCATCTTGTTTCTTCAAAGGTTGGGGAAATGTTTCTTCTTTCACTTCCATAGAGTATCTGAGGGAGTGCCATTGCTTGTGGTATTTTAACCTACGTAGGTATTGACACATCATGGCATCTGAATATCTTCCAAGGCCTTCATGGCTACTCTTCCAAGTGCTAGTCTGTGGCACATCTCTTGACTACTTGCTTCTTTCTTGTTGGTGGCTCATACTAAAAGGCAGAAGCATCTCCCACTTAAATCTCTTCAGTATCATTTCTAAGATTGGTTGTTGTACTTGTTACAATTAGTTCGGTCTCCTTAATATTTAATTGTGGTTGCATTTTTTTCACTGTGCTGCTTGACTTTTATTACTAGAACTTGCAAATCCTTTGCATTTTCAGCTATCAGAATAATGAAATCAACTTAGCATAGGTTATTAATATTTCTTCCTCCAAATTTAAAACCATTCCAGCTTCCCCAGACACTCGACATTTGTTCTCTCTCTCTCTCTCTCTCTCTCTCTCTCTCTCTCTCTCTCTCTCTCTCTCTCTCTGTGTGTGTGTGTGTGTGAGTTCAAGTCAGTTTTTTTATTCCCGGTGGCTGCCTGGATTAATTGCCTGAAGTTTTCTAAGCAAGATTTTTCAGAAGTTGTTTGCTATTGTTTACTTCCTAGGGCTGGTCCCTCTGCCTTCATTTATTTTATTTATTGACTTGTATCCTGCCTTCATTATTTTTTACAAATAATTCAGAGCAGCAAACTTGTCCAACACATCTTCCTCCTATTTTTCCCACAACAACAACCCTGTGAGGTGAGTTGGACTAAGAGTGAGTGACTGGCCCAAGGTCACCCAGCTGGCTTTCATGGTTAAGGTGGAATTAGAACTGACAGTCTCTTGCTTTGTAGGTTGGTGCCTTGACCACTAGACCAAACTGGCTCTACATTCAACATATAGAATAAATAAGTAAGGGGAGAGTATACAGTCTGGACTTACTTTTTTGACAACTTGGCTGTCCTGCCATGTTCTGACTGTATTGTGGCTTCTTGACATGTTTATAGGTTTCTTATGAGGACAAAGAATTATTCTGGGGTTCTTATTTTTCTAACACATTCCATGGCTCGATATGATTGACAAAATTTAAGGTCTTTCTATAATCAGTGACGAACATGCTTCTTTTGGGTATTTTATGGCTTTCTCAATTATGCAGCTTCCATGAGAAATAATATTTCATGTTCCTCAGCCTTTTCTAAAGCCAGTTCGAACATCTGGCATGCTTTTCCCCACCTAGGGCTCTAATCTTTGTTGGGAGATCCTAAGTGGACCATTGCTGTGTTGGTATTTTTCCTAACAAAGCACAGGTCTGAAAATACCATCCATTTCTTAAGAATTCTTGTGGGCTGAAAGGCATTATTAGGAATAAAGATTCTAAAAGTCAGCACTTTGCATATACCCGTTTCCTTTAAAAAAAACACAACAAATGCCATTTATAGCTGGAAAAGGGCAGGGAACGTAGCAGGTACCAATATCCACGACCACATTAATATCCAACTACACCATGTGGCCTTTCCCAGTTTTGGAACATATCCCCAAGATCTCTTTAGGGTAGCTTCCTACAGAAGGTCACTGTGTTTGGTTTCTGTGTCTAGTAGATAAGCAGACATCTCAGGAGAAAGAAATTTCACTGAGGCACAGAGACTCTCAGCACCTGCCAGGAGGTTAATGCAAAAGAACTTAGCAAACTTCATGGCTCATTGCTTTGTAGAAACAGGGTTGGTAATGGAGTAGAAATATGTGCTGGCCTACACAGAACTAATTGTTCAACAACCATTATTCAACCCCATGTTTGCTAGTTTGTGTTGTGTAGTGGGTCCGACGCAAGGAAGAGACGCCAGCCGGTGTGTGAGTTCAGCTCTTTATTGGATGGGGGGTAGCGAACTGAGGGATGAGGGTTACCTGGCCTCCTTAAATACCTAGCCAGGTAAGCGGACAGCCAATGGGGTTGGCCCTAGGTTTCCCGCCGAAACTGGGTTTCCCACCAAAACCGTTCAGGCCAACGCCCCCTGGTGGCTGTTGCTATGCAGGTGCCTGCATACATAACAGTTTGAGTCTGTTTTCACTAGTTTGACAACTCCCTTTCATTTACACAGATCTACTTTGGCTGTCTTCAGGAAAAAAACAACCCAGAAACAAAACATCTATTTGCCCTCCCTTGGATGTTAAGGCAAGATGCTTGAATCATGGAGAGGTTCTTGGTGTTCGCTAGCCCTACATTTCTTCTCTGGAAAAGACAATAGTATATTTTTGCATGCTTTAAGATACACATGAGAAAAATAAAAACATTAGAAACAGAATCCTCTAAAGTTAACAAGTTTATCTCAGTCCCCCACTGTTATACTAGACAATATGATACTCCATGCTTAATTAGAGCCAGCAAAAATAAACTATAAATTTATAAGGTAATGAAAACAGTTAGATGAGGTGGTGGGGGAAATGGAATACAGTAGTTACTGTGTCAAAATGAAATTTAAATACATTACTTGTCTATTCTCAGCGTATACAACACAAACAACGCCAGTAAATAGTTTCTGGTGTCCCAGACAGTGGTAAAAGTTCACTTTTTTTCCCCTTTGGCTTCCAAGTATCTTGAGATTTATACAAGCTCTAAAAAGAAAATACAATAAACTACTCTAATGCACCATTCAGTTTCCTTGCCCCTTCCTTCTGGGTTTGGCAAACTGATTCTACAGTTTTCTTGGGGTAAATTCCCCAGTCAGACCCATCATCAAATTTCTTACCTAGCTGTACAGAAATCCAACTTGTAGCTTGGCACATGGCAAAGGTATTGATCATCACCTTCACATTTTTGTCATGTTGAGCAAGTATTAGATTGAAGGGCTCTTGTTTCAGTCAGTCATAACAGTTCCGACAGGGGGTGAGGTAGCCACTTTGTCAGATGAAGCAACAATGCAACCAAGAAACAAAAAGACTTAAGGGCTAAGAGATTAATTGCTGCTAGGCAGCTTCACGTTTAAAGCTAAAGACTAGAAGACAACGACTAGAATTAAAATTCTTAATGTTTGACGTTGCCTTTCCCTTTTTAAAAAAACCTTTCTTATATGTTTGTCTTATATGCCACCCCAATCAACACTTATGTATCTTATTTTCATAAGTTACATTTAAAAGGTAAAGGGTTAGACCACGGGGCAGGCAACCTTGGCTCTTTTATGACTCGTGGATTTCAACTCCCAGAAGGCCCAGGAATTCTGGGAGTTGAAGTCCATGAGTCATAAAAGAGTCAAGGTTGCCTACCCCTGGGTTAGACAATATACAAATCAGGAACAATACAACATAAGAGTAGAAATCAAATTTCAATGCCAGAGATCTTTAATGTAACTTAGTTTCATCCAACTCTCAGGTTATGAGGTAGGATAGTTCAGTCTTTTGTGCCTTGAACAGTGCTTTTTTCTAAAAATCAAACACAGGAAAGGACAGTCAGACCTCAGGCGGGATTGCTGGTCCAAAGAAAAGGGCCAGCAATTGAAAAGGAAGGCAGCCCTTCCACTTGCCATTCCCTGAGTAAAGGGAGCCTGGAGTCACCTACCTCTGCCTGATCATATCAGACAGACAAAAATAATTAGGAGGCAAAGGTCCCAAAGATATCCAGCTTCTAAATCATCAAAGTAGAAACAGGGTTGGTAACAACTAGCACCTTGAATTAGACCTGAAAGAAAACTGGTATTACAGTACTAAATGGTATTACATGTGCAGATGGCAAAACTCTGATAATTTCTGGAGGAGTTGCATTTTGAAGAATTGCAACAGTAACATCTGAGTAGTTTTCAAGGGCAGCCCCACTGTCAGAATCCATTTATATCATATTCATAAATGTATGTTTCAAACATTATTCCATGGATTCTGCCATCTCCCAAAGAGGAGAGAATGGATGTGTATTGAACCGATATTAGGCATTTCAAAGGAAAAGAGAAGCCTTTTGAACTGCAGAAACAAAAGGGGGGGCTAGCATCTGGCTTGTGTCAGGGAAGAGAGCAATAAACATAAAAGGTCCTAAGTTCCTTTTTCCCACGAGAGGGATGATACGAGGTAAATGATGGGGGACTGACCAAATGGGGTTAAGGGGGGTTAAACCGGGAATTCTTTGTAAGGGTTTAGTTCATGGGACAATATTAAGTCCTGTCTTGTATTCCTACAACCAAGCATGTCATAGTAAAGATTCTTTTTGGACTAGATTTGACTCCAAGAGTTTTGTCTTCCTAAGACGTGGTTTGGGGTGGGTCCTGACACCCACATAGAATGCTTTCCAGTAGTCCAAATAAAAAGTGACTACAGCGCAGGGTAGCAGAGAGAAGGACCTCCTGTTCCATGAAAATAAATGTGGTTATCAGATGGAATTGTGCAAAGGCTTTCTTGTTGCCAACAGCTTAGGAAAAAAGCTGAGAGCCCAGAAGGACTTCTAAGACTAGTTACTAACCGCTTTGGCACAGGGAAGCACAAACCCATTTGGAACAAAAGATAATAATCCAAGAAGCAAGAATAACAAAGATTTCAATAAGGAATTTTAATGTAAGAATTTGGGACCCATCTTGGGAAGTGCAATAGGAACTTCCTGTCCTCTTTAACTTTACTGATGATATGGAATCTCTCTGAACATTTTGGATCTTTTCATCCCAAGCTTTTTGGTAGTGGGAACTATGCTGCTGCTTGTGAGATAAGGCACTAAGCTCTTCTCCCCACTGTTGGTTCTTTATGTTTAAAGTTCCTCCTGTTATTTTCTCAGCCTCCTTGCAATGTTTTACAGGAGTCAGATGGTTTCTAATCCCAAAGCCATTTTGTCTTGCTGGGACTGAACCAAAGATTGTTTTTCCTATCCTGATTGTAACAGCCTTCATGCACTGAGACAGAACATTGACTACGTTACTTGTTCAGCCTATGATACAGTAGCATGAAGATGACATCTGAGTCCCTGTTGATGGATTACCTCCCCCAGCAATTTCATGTAGAAGAGGTGGGTGCCAAAATCCAGAGGCTTGTCCTCTCCGTCCCCATGACCTACTGATATGCCCCCTCAGAAAGGAGAACAACCGCAATGTATTGCTCCAAACACCCAACTTTTGGATGTGGACACCATAATTGATGGTGTCATAAGCCACTGAGAGGTGACGCAACCCAAGAAAGATCCCTTTTCTCATGCTGTTTTTTGCCAAAGGCAATCCACAATAATATCCAATACAGTTCTGTACCCATTATCTAACTGACTAAAAAGGGTCCAGATACTCCGTTTTCTCTGGGATTTGTGCAACTACCTCCTCAATAACTTTCCCCCGCAAAGGAGAGGTTACAGATAGAACAATAACTTTCCAGTATTGTAGAGTCGAGTGATGGAGCAAAGGTGGATGATACCACCTCATCTTCCAAGCATGTCCCTCCACTAGCCTGATCCAACCTCTTCATGAACCAGGGAAGGACTGGATCTACACCACACCATGTCACAGGCTACTTTGTCCACTTCCTTGGAAGTAACTATATCCAATATATCACAGACAGCATTAATAAACTGTTTTTAGTCACCTCTAGAGGATTTGCCCAAGCTAATATAAGGGGGTTTTATTCCCCCAGTGAAGAATATTCCTCATAATAGCTCTTTAACTGTCTATCCAACCAGTTCTTCTCAAATAGAATCCATTTCAAATCAAACACCAGGCAGCAATTCATGGAAATAATAAAATGAAGAAATACTATTTTTTTACCACCACTACTGGTATCATTAACTTGTAGGCTTGAATGTGTGCTCTAACATATGTTCAGTCACACTTGTTCTTCTCAACACTGCTCTAGGGATTTCCTCTGCCACTTCATCTTACGGAGCTCCTCAGTGAACTATGGATCAGTGCACAGGACACTCAGGCACAATACTATCCAAGGTTGTGGCTGCTCCCTCATAGTAGAGGTGACTAAAACCTTGGAAGAATTGCCCTAGGGAAATGCCCAAGCCTGCTCTGGAAACCAGGTGGTTCTGTCAGACATTTGGGGTGGACCAATTGCATGGGTTCCACCTTCCTGAAGATATTAGTAGCATTGTTCAAATCCATCTGATAAGGGATTAAGATTAATGCCCTCCACGATGCATCTATCTCTCAAATCAAATCAAGAGTGCGAATTCTCATTTGAGTCTTGTCTTCAGTTCCCTGGAATAGGTTCATAGTTGTCATGGAGGCCATGTCCTCCTAGCCTGCTTCAGACCCCTTCCCCATGGAAATCAGGCTGAAAACCTCCAATATCATAAATCTGGGGAGCCCCACCACCATCCCAGTAATGAGTCCAAGCCCATGGGCAGCAGGAAAGATGAAATAGCAACAGCAATCCCAACTTTTCTCTAAAGCCTTCTTTCACAAGCAATTCCTCCCATCTGATTATCTGTGGAACGGTGCCTCGGGGTGGAACCAGAGTTTCCCAGATGACAATTACCATCTTGCCCTGAATTTATCTCACTGAAGAGGTTGACGTGATCTAGTCACTTGACAGCTACCCTAGCCAATCCATTTCACCAACTTCCAATCAATAATTTCAATTCCTAATTTCAAGCCTGTGTAACTATTCACCATAAGTGATGAAGTTCAACATTTCTGAGAGTAACCAGAGTGGGGAAGATGCTTTTAGGGGTCACAAAACACTTTTATTTAAACCAGTTATTGCTGCACTAGAAATGAATATACCTGGCATAACAATAGCATAGAAAGAGCTAATAGGTAGAATAGAAGCCTAGCCAAAAGGCTACTTGGAGAATTCATATGTCCTCCCTAAAAATAAAGCATAAACTTGTTGAGAAATGTACAACAAAAAAGCCTTAATGGACCCAAAGAGTTGGCACGTAAAATGATATCTGCAGCTGGCAGATTATGTCTTTCTCTATATGTTCACTGGAAGAGAGATAGAAGCAAGAAGGCTGCTGCAGATGGAGATATTATCAATCCAAATGGGAAGGAATTATATTGGTTCTGGTGAAAGATGAAAGATATATTTGGAAGAATCAAAGATCCAGCAAGAGTGTGTGAGCAGGATCCACAGCCAGAGGGGAACAGAGGTTCAGAGGCTCCTAAAGTACCGCACCCAATAATCTATTCAATAGGTTTCTGATGACAGATGTAGTTCAGTAATTGGAGTTCAGCCACATCTTGCCGGACTTGATAAGGCATTGACAAAACAGCCCAGCAACTTCTAGCTGGGTTGGATTACAACTTCCATCAGTCCCAGCTACTTACCATAAAACCCCAGACAACCACTTTCTGCAGTGTGAGTTATTCCTTACATTTATTGAGTTCAGGTGTTCAGTTCAGATTTATAAATGAGTTCCAGCTTCACCCTAGCAGCCTTCCTTTACAAACTTTTAGTTGAAATGCAACTTCAGATCTTTTGTTCAATTCCCAGTGAGATTTTAAAAAAAATATTTCCATAGTGGGTATTCAGACGGCGCTCTGCCTGATGTGTTTAGTGTGTGATAAAGACCTCAAAGCTCTTGCCCACCCAGAGATTACTTGCCTCCTTCTCTCTACTATGCACCCAATGAGCTGAGGGCAGCCTGGTGACCCTCCTAGAACCCTTGAAATCTCATCACAATCAGATTAAGAAAAATAGGTGTCAAACTCAATTTCATTGAGGGCCGCATCAGCATTGCGGTTGCCCTCAAGGGGCCGGGTGGGTATGGCCAGGGTGGGCGTGGCCTACTGGGTGGGCGTGGCTAGAGTGCGTATTGCCTACTGGGTGGGCGTGGCTAGCTCTACATCGTTCGCATCAAGGGTGCCTATGGGGGCCTGGGCAGGAGTGGGACAGATCTGAGGGTCTCTGGCAGAAGGAGGGTCTCTGAGCCAGGGCCAAGGCAGTGGGGGCCGTTCCCTCACTGTTTCCAGGATGGCTTCGCGGGCCGCATGAAACCACTTCGCGGGCCTGATCTGGCCCCCGGGCCTTGTGTTTGACATGTCTGGGTTAGGAGGTAGTCTAGTGAGCCATGAGTCAGGCAATTTGAGGCTCCTCCCTGGGCGTGCTCTGTCACCTACACAGCCCCAATGGTGCCAGTATGCCCAGGACAGAAACTGTTACATTTGGTTCCCAGGCAGGTCCCATCCTTCCCAAAGTAGGCCTTAATTGTATCTCTATCCCCATGCAAATGATTGCAATACTGCAGGGTATTAGCTAAGGGGAGGAAGATGGAAGCTTGGCGCATCTCGGGAAATGTCCCTGCAAAAGGCTTATTAGAAAGGAACATTTAGAGAAGGGAAAGGGTTAACAGACTCCTCAAGCTTAGAAAAATATCGGGGAGGCTGTTAGAATAGTAGCTCTTTATAGAAACTGAGAGTTTACCCAAGGATAGTCATGAAGCGGGCATGCCTAAGAGTGCATTAAAACAAAATCAAGGTGATTATGGACACCTGGATAGGGCTGTAGACCCTCTGTCAGGGCCTTAAGCCTGAGGCCCAGTTCAGATCCCTATTGAAACATGCAACACGGTGGGTGACTTTGGACAAGTCAACCTGCTTACAGGGTTATTACCTTGAGGATAAAATATGCCCTCTAAATACAGTCTTGAACTTCCAGAGAAAAGATGAGATATAAATGCAGAAATCAATGTGGAAATCAATCAGACTCATTTTTATTAGCATTCCAGGCACCTTGCTGCCAAACTGAACTTGAGGAAAGTCCCCTTCTCTCAAAGCTTGAATTCAGCTGAGATGCTGCTATAGGATCCAAATTTAACAAGCCCTGCCTGGGTGGCCACCTGGAAATCTTTGGGCAAGGCCTTCAGCTAGCTCTTTTTCCATACTCAGTCATTGCTTATGGGAACAGCAGCCAGACTATGGTATTTAAGACATTTAATAGGCCAATATCTCAGCTTCACCAGGAGTCTGAACTATGAAGATGTTAAGCTATAAGTTGGCTGAGGCTTTCGTGCCCTGACATCTTTTCTATGTTTTGGAGATCCCAACAAGGTGAAAGAAAGAACAATTCCTTGGGAGCAGTTTAGGGACAAGTCCTAATCCTAGCTGTACTTCCAACAAGCAACGATGCCTTCTCCAGGTCTTACACAGGCCCTAGCAGGTAAATATCAGGCTATTTTTAGAAGATCCTTCAGTGTGTGCTGCAGCTGTTCCCTTTGTTCAGATGAACAGATCTAACTCAATTTCACATCCCAGTGAGGCCCATGCCTAATCTCCCAGAAATTAACCTTTCCTGCTTCCCTGAATGTCTTTCCCCTGGGCCTGGCTACTTGGGATCAAGGACTAATCTGCCTGTAATGAGGTGGAACTAGAGCTGACTGTCGCCATATTTGCTATGGCATGCCTGGCAACTTCAAGCCCATCAAGGGAGTTACTGCCTTAAGTAACCCCTGACCCCTAGGGGGAGAGTAGCTTTGTGTAAGAGGACACCAGGACTTCCCTAAACTTGAGTGGAGATTATTCAAATCTGGAGGCTAAAAACTTGACTTGTTCTCTTCATTCTCCTTTCTACATCTTATAAAGCTAGAGCAAAGTGAGCTGAACATGAAAACACAAATTCATTGAATCTGGATGTGTGGTACCTTAATAGATCTTGTCCACCGCCAACAATCAAGTGCCATCCTCTATCGGCAGCCCCAACTGTCACCCCTGGGGCATACAAGACTCCTCCACTGAAAGTTGAGTACACTAAAAATAGCACCTCCAGCATGTGGCTGTTCCACCTTGCAACTCATTTAGGATGTGGGTGAGAAATGCAGGTAACTATGTAAGGCATTTTGCTCCAATCTGGTGCTCTGTAGATATCCTGGGCTCTATACTTTCCATCACCTCCAGCCAGCCTGGCCTTTGGCTAACACAACTTTGAAGATAGAACAAACCATCTGTTCTACCAGAGCAATACATGAAGGGGTCATAATGGTTAGATTAGCATTTTGTCGACCAGAAGGTCGGCAGTTTGGTGGGTCAAATCCCGAGTGCCGCGTAACAGAGCGAGCACCTGTTACTCGTCCCAGGTTCTGCCAACCTAGCAGTTCGAAAGCACGTAAATATGCAAGTAGAAAAATAGCGACCACTACGGTGGGAAGGTAACAGCGTTCCGTGCGCCTTTGGTGTCTAGTCATGCCGGCCACATGACCACGGAGACGTCCTCGGACAAGCGCTGGCTCTTCGGCTTTGAAACGGAGATGAGCACCGGCCCCTAGAGTCGGAAACAACTAGCATGCATGTGCGGGGGAACCTTTACCTTTAATTAAGATATTACCCTATCAAGATTTTTATTTGTTTCCCCCAAACAGGAAGAAGTATATTGCAGTGGCAGACTAACAATCAGAGGCATAGTTTCCTATCATTTTAAGATTATTTTATCTTTTTAAGCATTAGGCTTTCTCCTGTCCCTCTCTCTCTCCCTCTTTCTCTTTCTCTTTCTCTTTATATATGAAGTTTTACACAACAGTTTTAATAAAGGACGAGCATACTGCATTATAACCATCCACTCATAAGTTGAGTTGGTAAGCAACTTGTTCATTAATTGCTATCTAATATCAGTCTTCAGTTCTCTGAGTAATTGGGGTCATAATTTTCACGTTGCTTTTCTTTCCCCTCTTTTCTTTCCTCTTGTTCTGTTTTTTGTTCTATTCTCTTAAATTAAATCAATTTAGTCAAATTAACTCCCCACCAAGTAAAACCAACAGAATAGTCCTGGAAAATCCTGATCCCACCCAGTACAGATTTTCTCAAGGTAATCCCTGGTGTAAAAATAGATTTTTCTGAAATGGTATAGAGTTTCCTGCTTTAGCAGAGAGTTGGACTAGAAGACCTCCAAGGTCCCTTCCAACTCTATTACCCTGTTACTCTGTTATTTGGATGGATGGATGGATGGATGGATGGATGGATGGATGGATGGATGGATGGACGGACAGACAAAACTGGTCTAGTGTACAATACCTCACTCTGGCCTAAGCCATTAAAACAACTGGACATACAAGAATTATATCAGGGTCTTTATGTTATTAAATCTTCTATTTGACCAGTTGCAGGCATAACTATGTTTTTAGCCTTTCTAATCTATTCTTCCATCAATGTAATGGGACTACAATCCCATAATTCTCATGTCGTCTGGGAATTCTAGGGGTTCTGGTCCCAAATATCTAATCCAGGCAAATTGCTGCCACCTCCTTCTTAAAACTGGAGGGCAACCTATCACTGGGGTCCTGTAAGAGTGCGTTCCATGTTAACTTTTCTGCGACAGAGTGAACCCTGTTCTTTGGCACATCAACCATAGCACCAGCTTTAGAGGGTCAAAACAGGCCCATCTCACTAACCAAAGTAAGGCTATGTACGAGGACTGCAAGACTTGGAGGACTGAAGTCAGCGACTTGAATCTTCTTTGGGAATGGCAACTGCTGCAATTTCATCAACTCTGACATTATGTGCTCTCTGTGGTCTACCCCGGCAGCCAGCCAAGCAGTGGGAGCTGGAATCAGCTGCACTTTCAAAATTCTTTTCAGTGATGAGTCTGTTTGCAAAGACAGAGAGGATTGGGGCCATGTGCTTGTTCTTGAGGGGGGGGGGATTGCAGCTGACATACAGCCCAGAGTTTGATCCCCATGGTCTTTAGCACAGAACCTGCTGCTGGATGTCTCTGGGCTGTCCCACTTAGTGCTTTAGGCTGACTCAAACCCAGACTGCCACGTTACTCTACCCATTGTAACTTTAAGATGGTAAAAGAATCCTGCTGGATCAAGCCTTATGCCCATCTAGTCTAACGTTCTGTGTTGCACAGGGGCCAACCATCTGAGAAGCTCACAAGTAGATATTAGAAGGGGCAGTCCTCTCCCATGGCTATTCTTACAGCTGTTATTTAAGGCTTACTACCCATAAAGAGAGGGGAATAGTCCTTGAAACCTGATCTCCATACGTTTGTGCAGTCCTTGTTTATTTAGAAATTCAGACAGTACAGATATTTCATAGAAAAATTTGCAGATTAATGTATGACAACACTTTAAAAGGGTACAAACTATTCTAGTGGAAGAAATAACTCATTTTCTCCTTACATATTTATGTATCTGTAATTTGGGTTAAAACAAATATAATTTCCAAGCAGTTAAAGCTTTCAACACGTTTATATCTACTATTATTGAGGTCAAAGTTTGGACCACTCGCTAAAATATCAGTACAACAAAAATAGGCCATCCTGATTTTTTTTTTAAAAAAAATGTTTAGAGCCCTTATTCTAAGAGACCTCAGGGGTGACAGCAAGCCACGTGCAGAATTGTACTCGATAAGCAGTTTCCAGGTTAAATAGAAACAAACATCAAACTTGTTTCCAACCCTTTTTAAAAAACCATTTAAATAGGTTGCAATTGCTATGCCCGATGGCAAAAAATTCCACATCTTAACTATTACATTTCGTGCCTTGTTCCTTAAGCTCCTCACATTTAACTTTGGTGAATAACTGCAAGTTCTGAGACTAGGAAGAGAACTTCACTGTCCATTTCCCATCTGATGCAGCATTTTAGATACCTTGAATATTGTCTCCTTTATCCACCTTTAATCAAGACCCACAGCCTTAGCACTTGTAAAGTTCTGGGAGTTGATGACCACAATGTAATGTTGCTAGGCTTTAGAAACATTGATTTGGATCCGAAGCTGTCAATGCGCTTATCTTTTCAGAACTGTTCTAAACCTCATTATACACTCTTTGAGGTGATAATGGAGGAAGAAACATTTTCCACTAGGCAGGGAGTAAATTTATTTCCTACAGTCATCTTTGAGGAATACACTCCCACCCAAAAATACTATATCCTGCTACTCTAAATTTCCATCTGTAATGTTTGACATTTAGCTCAATTTTGTAAATACAAGAGAAGTATCCTGGGTATTCGAAGAACAGATGAAAGCTGGGATCAGAAAACAAGCTAACCCCTCATTCAAATCTGGTCTGTGTGACAACAGAGCGAAAACCATTCTCTCAGCATTGCTCTGAGGCAGAAATTTCCATCCTGCCTCAGAGCTCTGCTGCAGGATTCTTCCTGGGAATGCTGAGGGCGGTCTAGTCGACGTTAAGCCTTATTCCTTAGTCCTATTGTACTGTTGTTTATCATTACTGTCCTCCAGGATCTAGTTTTCAAGAATAATACTGCCATGCAGGCAACTCTGTACATTCAGAGGAGAAAGAGACTCGAAGCCACCTGAGAGCCACAACTCTGCAATCTGTTCTACTTCTGTGTTCCCTTCCTCATGGCCAGGCAGTGCCAACCAACTCACCAGCTGGCAGCTCTGTAAAATTACCACTATCCTTCATGCCACCCCAAGAATGCATTTCCTGCAGAGCGTTCTGTCCCCCTTTGGCTGCTGAGCCCTTTGGTGATTCTTCTCTTCTCTTCTCTTCTCTTCTCTTCTCTTCTCTTCTCTTCTCTTCTCTTCTCTTCTCTTCTTTTTTCCCCTGACAGCAGCAGGTCCCTGGCAAGAAAGGGAGAGAGGACCTAGAGCTTTTTCTTCAGCATCAGCGTGGCCGAAAGGGAGAAATTGCAAAAGGGCCCATTGGATGCACTCTCCCCAAATTTCTGTTAGAAGCTCATTTGATAGACAAAGGTTGCTTTTCTGCATAGACACCTGGTGGAACTGTGGAAAGTCAGCTCCCCAGCGAAAGAAATATTAAAAGGGCAGGAAAAAATATTTTTCCTCAAAGGATCTTGAAGAGGCAGAAAAGCATGCCCAATTTTCTTAATAGCCCCAGGTCTCCCTCCCCCAAGCAGGGACCAGCTTTATAGAGATGCGGAGGAGAGCTAGGAGATTAAGAAGACAAAGACCTAAAATCTACATGCCCCATCCCAAGAGTCATCAGCCCAGCCCCAGGGAAGCAGGACATGATCTTTGGACATAATAGGATTAATCATCACCATCAGAATACCAGAAAGGCACACTCAGACTCAGGTCAAAAGTTCATGGCACAGGAAATAGCCTCAAACAAGAACAGGAAGCAGCTTCAAACAAAAGGCTTCAGAGGGTATACAAACCCACTCCCTACATGTGCTCAGTCCCTTTTCTGCTAGAACCATCTTTCTGTCTGGCTCTCCTCTGCAATAAACTGTAACCTTCTTCCTAAAGCAGTCGCCATGTTGTTTATCCCCGGCTTGGACTGAACCATGATGAAGTCTTTTCTTCCTACAGAACTCTGGCAACTGTGCATATACCTTCCTATCTCTCACTCTGAGGAGGGGGAGGTGGGAGATTCAGCCCATGGACCAGAGTTTCTCCTTTCCTTATGTTTGGGAGGGAACAGAAAATGTCTTGTATCCTGACTGCTAAGCTGAAAAAAAGTCAGGGCAGGAAATTAGGATTGTGTTCAGTTTCCATTAGCAAAAGAAGAAGCCTCAGCACCGAGTGATCCCATGCTTCAAGATAAAACCCAGGGCCTCTGCCAGCCTCAGAGCAATCTCAGACTCAGCGCTTGGAAGTCCCTGGTGAGCCCGAGATAAAGCTAGCACCTGGTTCAGACCTGCAAGCCAACCCTACAAGGCTCTTGGCCCATTTGCTTCATCTGATGCCAGCCAGCAAACTGAGAGAATCCCAAAAGTACAAGGGGGAAGCTGCCTCATATATGTCTGGAAGAATTAAAGGCTGCTCTGGAGGCACATGGGCCTGGCATTCTTCCCTTGTCGTATTTATTGGGAATAATCACTATTTCCTGGGGTCTGGGGGAGATGCACTGCAGGAGAAGCCATCACTCATGGCTTGCACATTGACAAGGGGGTTGGCATGGCAAGCAGAGTATGCACTGAGCGATCCCATTTATAATTGCAGGGACTGCTCAGGGGGAGTGTGGCCTATCATTAGAGCAGCTTTGCCAGACCATCAATAACGCTCTCCCTGGGCTCCCGAGTGCAACAGCCAGCTTATTATTTATGCTATCATGTGTTGTGCCAGGCACGGCTTGACTACTCGTGCTGCTGTCCAAGAATGGCGCTGCCACAGTTGACTAGACCCCTGTGGGTGTGGGTCTTATGTTGTTGTTTTTTTTTCTTTGGCTAGACCTCCAAAGTCTTGTTTACCCTAACAGCAGCTTCTACACGTCACTAAGTCTCTTTCTAGCTTTGCTTTCATCTTTTCTCAGTCACTGGTTTCAAATGGGGGGAGATGACGATGTTTGCTCGGATGTTTACTAGCACTTCTTCCATTATATCAGCCTTCCCATCATGACACCCTCCTTGTATGCGGCACTATATAAATTCCAGCCAGCTGTGCAACAGGCATCTGGGCCAGACATCTTGAAGGATGTAGTCCAATGCACCTGAATGTCACCAGCTGGTAGAAGGCTGCATTAGAAGAGCAGAGCCATGTGCTATATGCCCTTTGAACACCAGAACCATCGTCCTCTTTTGGCTGTTTTCTAGGACACACTTTCAGGTTGGGGTAGAGTAATGAGAAATTAATTAAGTCTGATTAGTCCCTGTGCCCTCTGACAGATGCTTCTGAGTTATGTATAGAAAGCTTGAAAACAGCTGGTTTAACTAAAGATCCTTTGTGCTGCTTTTATATTGGCTGCACTAACTAAGAGGTATGGAGCTGAATTCAAATGTGAAACGTATCAAATTGGGGAATGTTATTATTCAGATTGGGAATGCACCTCTGGGGTGTTACTTCTCATACTGGGGGGGCATTTCAGGCAATACACCTAGTCCTTGATTTACAACTGGTTGTTTAATCATTGTTTGAAGTTACAACAGACCCTGAAAAAGGGACTTCTGACCTGCATTCAAAGTTCTGATGACGGTTTGCCACCCCCCACAGTCACATGACAGCATTTGGGGCATTCAGAAACTGGCTCACATTTATGGCCATTTGCAGCATCCCGCAGTCACGTGAGTGTAATTTACAATGCTTTTTCTGGAAACTAGCATTTACTTCTGATGGGGGTGGGTGGGGGACACTCCATAGTAAACAATGGGTTTGCTTAATGAATGCTGCATTTGCTTGATGACCACCACCTTTGTTTAATGACCACTGCAAAAAAAAAGTTGTAAAATCGTATTATAGCCATCACAACTTACAACAAGAAATTGTGACTCCATTTTACTGGTAAGTTGAGGATTACTCGTATATTGAATTTGGTCAGGTCTTTGCTACATTCACAGATGCTAAATTGAGTTAGTTGTTTTTTAGGATTGAATGTGTTATGTGAACATCATCAGTTTGCTTGGCTGATGATCCTTGGAACACTCCAACCTATTGGATTTGCAACGTGTACCCAATTTGCCTCTGGTCAATCCTACTTGGTGTTCCACTTTGGGAAGGAGATGGGAAGGGGGAGAGAGAATATTGAAGCTGGCGAGGGGAAGAGGGGGAATGTCCTCCTGGTCCTTTCATTGCTCTGTGTAGAGTTTTGTAGTAATTTCAGCATCTTGCTTGCAGCTGCTCTGCTCTGCTCTCCAAAACAAAACAAAATAAATATCTGCACACCAGTGCCAGGGGTTCCCTGCTCATCACTGGCAGCCAAGTTTGTTTTGTTTTCCCCATTTTACTCTGAAATGGCTCCACTTTGCAGTTGGTGTGCCATAACAGCAATGAGGTTATGGGTGGTTATGGGTAGGTTATGGGTAGAGCAATTTACTTCAATTGTGTGCTTTTGGATACTTAAGGCCTGCAATTCCAAGATTTCAAAAAAAAAGGGCAAGATATTCTGAGGATTACAATATATTCCCTACATACCCAAAGGATCCCATTATGTACAACTCCCCCCACATGTTCTTCCTCTTATCACCCAGCACCAATTTCTTCATATTCCAAGGCGACCTTGGTTGCTGTGACTTTTCCATTTCTTTGGCAAACGTTTCTTTTTTTTATTCTATTAATAGTTTTTTACCCCTTTAAATTATTGATCTGTGTTTACAGCCAGAGCAGGCACCAGGCAAATGGTGCTTTGCCTGAGAATAAATCTAGTCTGACACAGAAAATACTTAGAGTTAAAGTGATAGGCCCTGAGAGTTGAAGCTCAAGAGCAGGAGAGCCTGCATGAGGCAGGAGAGGAGAAAAAGACAAGGGTCCAAATGGGGCAGGTTAATGCAATTTTCTTTTCCTCTCATTTTTGTCCCTTTTGAAAGCAATGTGACCTTTTCTGTACTATTTCAGCAAGTGTCGGCTTATATGCATGTCAAGGATATAGCGCCATGATCACTGTTCCCAATTGGTTCAGTTATTTTTAGGAGTTTATGGGCATCATGTCACATATTTCGTTGCTAATTTCTTAACCAGCTGTTCCAAAGCACAGTCATTTAAGGAATCTACACCTGTAGTCTCTTTCTCCTGTCTGTGCATTTTCCCAGTCTAAGTGAAAATGACTAAGTTGCCCTTTATATTACTGCTTTAGAGAAATTCCTTGTGTGTCCAATCACATTTGGTCAATAAAGTGTTCTGTTCTGTTCTACTGTGTTCTACTCAACTCTAGCTTTGCTTTTCAGATGCCTCTGTAAATTTTATCCTTCATCTACAGGGCAACTTTAGCCTGTTAATCCAGAAGCAGTAGCACATCTCTGGTACTAAATGATTTCAGTTGGTTGATAGGATATCAACTTTAAGATGGATATTAGAGCTCGGTGGTGCTTTGGGATTTAAAAGGAAAAAGCTGCTTTGGTGGTGGGCACTCACACCTGTTTTGGCATCTCCTTAAAGCAGCTGGGTCTTTTCCTGCAATCCCCCAAATGCTTCTCTGCAGAATTGAAGAAAAGATGCTCTTAGTTTAATAAGTTGCTGACAGGTACTACTTATACCCCTACTATTCCAAGACACTTTCCCCCTTTTGAATGCAAAGTAATGCAGAGCAGTAATACACACCCATAGCCATTCTGTGCAAGAGTTTGCTTCATTAGAGATTTCGGCTTTATAAAACTTCATGCTCTCTTTGACATACAGCAAATCCAATGCACCCTTCACTTTTTTTCCTTAGAGCTTATATCCAGAGATAACCATATTCCTTTAGTTATTTGCTTTCCTCTGTGCTTTTGTAAGGCTTGCTCATATCTATATTTACTTCAGGCATTTCACCTGTCTCATTTTGGTTCATGAGCCTCTAGCATTTGCATATCATATATTCAAAGCTTACTAAAGGATTTTATAGGGTCTACCATACTCGTTTCCTAGATTTAAATCAATGTTTCTCAACCTTGGTGATTTCCAGATTATGGACTTGAATTCCCAGACTACACCAGACTGTGTAGACACTGCTATGAATTCTGAGGGTTCTCTCACAAATCTCTAAGTTACTCAGGTTGAGAAACACTGATCTAGACTATTTCCTATTGAATGGTTAGACACAGTTTCACCCTTATCCTATACAGGTAATTTTTCCCAAACCAGATGTTATTCACATCCTGTTTGTTCCCTCCTGGAATTCACTTGAAAGTTGTTTAAACATCTATTGCTGCCTGATAGCTTCCTGGTTGAAGTGTAACATGTGTTTTTTTATGTAGACCTGACTATTCTCAACAGATATTCCAATACCTCACAAATCCTTCTCCAAGTAGCACTGCTTCCTCTATGTATTGAAATTTTCAATGTTTTCTATTAGCCCTGCATGTGGAACCAGTAATGTTTCTAAGAAAACAACCTTGGAGATTCTGAATTTCAACAGCCTACACAACAATATTTGACTTCCATGATTATCCACTTACTTTTCTTCAGATCATTGGTATCAACATGTATCATGATTGTTGCTTCTCACCAGCATTACCTGCTAGATTTTTCTAGATGGAACATGATCCCTCATTTCTTCAGAGTTGATGGTTGGCACATTAATCACACTTTACGGCTGCTAGATATCCCGGTTTGAGGAATACATCTCCTTCCATCTTCTTGCCACCAACTGCTCGCTCTTTTACTTTATCATGGAGTGCTACTGCCTTCAACAACCTTCTTTTCCCTTAGTACTCTGAGCAAATGACACCAAATGTTAATGGATTAGTCATGCCAGCATTCACAAGTGGCTGAATAGTTTGGGAAATAACCACATTATAGCCCTGAGGGGTTGGTAGAAAACTGTGAGCCATCTATAAATGTGTCTTTGGATACCATGTACTAGGTAGTCATACTTACTGATCTTTTATATCCCTTTTTTTTCTGAGACACACAACTTCCTGTGGTTTCCCACCAGTGTTTGCCCCTATCTCTTCTCCCTTCATTTTACCTTCTGCCTTCTCTACATCATCTGGCCTTGTTTACAGAGCAAGTATTCCAACCAGATGACAACTTTGCCTGTATTTATGGCTGGCGACAGGTGTATAAATCTGAAGAGATAACTGCAGGATGGGGGAAAGGAAAGTAGGCGTAATTTAGCAGGGGAATTGTGGAATAGGACCAAGAGCCATTGGCAGAGCTAAGGGAGCAGAACTGAAATAATAAGAAAGGGATTTCATGACTCCAAATATGAAGAGTCATTTCCCCTCACCCCCACTCCATCCTAGGCAATCACTTGGCAATTATTGATTCTCCACAGTCCTAGACTCTTCACTTTCCATCTCTGCTGGGATCTATCAACTTTTCACCCACCGTCCTCCCACCTTCTCCCCTCCCCATCACAACAATCCCTATTTCCTCCGCAGACCCCAGGGAAGCTACTATCTCTGCAGCTCAGGCACCGCTTGGACTCAGCATCCAGCTGCCTCCGGGAACATCTGTGTTAGGTTCACATCGGTAAATTATTTAAAGCTTTCTCTGGTGCAGTGTAAAGATAATAAAGCCGGAAATGAAAGAATCAATAGCAAGAACTGAAACCGGGCTGGGAAAGTCTCCCCTTGTGGCTCCTGGTGCAGGTGGAGGCAGATGGCTGCGGAACTGACAGGGTAACTTCTGTCGCTTTTCTTCCTCACAGAGGCCTGGCGGGGAAAAAAAATCTAGGAAATTCCCGATTCAAACAGCCACGAGCACAGGATAAATCAGATGTAACATTTTTGGAAGAGTAGTAAGGGCCATCCAAAGGCATCCTCATCGCTGGCTCTCGGTGCGTGCTTCTTTTCCATATTGGGGGGCAAATTCTGGAAAAGGAGGTTCTTCATGTCTTATTTGTCACATTTTGATGTGGGAAAAACTTGCTGTACAGGGTGTGGTCAAAAAAGTCAAGATGGTGACCGTGATGGGGCAATGAAAATCCTGCTTGTGTTTTAGATGTGGCTGGCATCTTCGCTATGTTTTTTTTTAACCTCTCATTGATGTTTGCAGAATTTATCTTGCATTCACTGGAGGATAAACTTTTATGCCTCTAAATGAATATACATATATGCGCTCATCTGATAGGTAGCCAAGCTGAAGGTTCCTTAACTACTGTGAAATTACTGTGTTCACACTGATTTTGACTTTTCACAGCTGGCATCCTTTTATCTTCATGCTTTCCTACTAAAAAAACCTTCCCTGTGTATCTCTTTCTACCATGGATGATCTCACAATCTGCATTCGATGCTTCTTCCATGACAGATTTGGTCTTGCTCAGGGATGTCCACATGGTATGATCCAAAAAGTCAAGATGATGGCTGTGATACACATAAATACATAATATGCATAAATACAGATTTGAGTTTTAATCGCACTATCGTATCCATCACCTTGACCTTTTTTTTACAGTTTCCTGCAGCGTGTTTTGCTACTTTCAGTGCACCACAGTTGATTGGCAGAAAGTAGAATGTGACTGACAGGGGCATGGCTTGCAGTAGACCCAAGGTATAATCCCTGCGTGAGAGACCTTTGCGACTAGGTCAATGAATAATCCAGGTCATTATTCTGCAAGGTACAACACAGCCCAAGACTTGTTACTAGATTTGGGCTGCGAATATCTAGATGTCTGCTCAGTTATTGGAAAGAGCTTTGTTAGGCATATGGTGTTAGCCTACAATGTTGGGTTGAAAATATATTAACCAAGATGTTATGTCTTTAAGAGGTTAATTGGCCAATGGGTGTGTAAGTGTTCTCATGGCCATAAGAAGGAGCTAGTAATGTAGCTTCTCTCTCTCTCTGAATTCACTGCTCTCTACTGTTACTGTTTTTGCTGTGTTACCTGAACTGTGTATTGACCTCTGGACCGGTAAGAAGACTTTGTATTTTGGATTGCTACTTGGACTGTTTATTTTTGACTGTGCATTTTTGTTCTTACACCACCTTAAAGTAAACTACTTTTACAACTCAGTGTACTCTTGTGTTTACTGTGTGACTCTTGCAGCTCTCAGTACCCTTCCTTGTCTATGCAACTCTTTGGTAGCACAAGGAGACCCTGCACAACAAATTCCTTAACAAGCTTTTAAAAGTATCTAGTGATTGCTCGAATGTTTGCAGCCCATATCTGATGGATCTATTCAACTCTTTTTTCTTTGTACAGCTTCAGGACAGACCCACGCCCCAAAGTCAAATGCCCAAGTCAAGAAAAGGTATTTTTCTCTTGGGGCCTTACTCAACAAGGAGGGGGTGCATCTAGATTTAGGATTAGCTTTCAGACTCCTGGTCACAATTGTTGCCTGTAACAATCTCTGTGCACTGGGTTAAAGTCCAGTTTGATTTTTGGAATTTTTCTGCCTGACTGGACTTCTGTCTCTTAACTCCAACACTATTTCTAGAACTGGTTATGGTGGATTTTCATTTTTCCTGAAGATCTGCTGCCTCTTTTGACCACTTGCCTGATTGTTGACCTTGCTAACAAGTCAGTTTACTCTTTAGCCTAGTGACTTACAGGGGATACTACTCTTCTGGAACCCTGTCCCACTGAAACATACCCATATGTTTACAATAACCCCTTCACTCTCTTTTTTCTCCTAAACTTTAACAAGCTTGCTGACCAGCTCAAGGTTGACTCAGCCTATTGCAGTATTCCAGGTCTTATGATGACCATTTGTGGCCTTCCCTGCCTCCTCCTGACAAGCAGAGTCAATGGGGAAAGCCACATTTGTGCAATGACTACGTGATTCACTTAGCAACTGTGGCAATAAAAGTAATAAAATCTGGTGTAACTCATTTAACAACTTCCTCGCTTAGTAATGGAAATTCTGGTCCCTTTTGTGGTTGTAAGTCAAGGACTACCCGTATCTTTCTCTATGTATGTATAGAATAAGAAATCAAGTCTTAATTTTCTTCCTTTTATGTCCCTGTTCCTCACTTTCCACTTGTAATTTATAACATCTTCTTCTCCCTCTCCTTATCTCACTTACTGACACTGGAATATCTCAGTTTTCTTCCAGCTGTCTTGCTGCCAAACAAAGCTTTTACTCACAAAGTTCCACTTTACAGCATCTGAGCGTCCATACACACAGCACAGTCAGTCCTGCTCCTGGCCCTTCCATGCTCTCACAAACAGGTCCAGGCTTTTTTCTCCTAATCCCAGGGATGGGATCTCCACACGCCACAGCAGGCTGGGTCATTCCTCCCCTCCCCTCTACATTAATTATGTGACATTTTCTCCAACAGCACATCCTACAGCATCTGAAATATAAGCTTGTTCCCTCTGCTTTTCCTTTGCTTTTATATATTGTATATCTAAGGCATGCACACTTTACAGGTGTGTTACATGCTCTTGGTCTGGTGCTGAGTCATTGCCTTCCCTAAAAAAATAAAAATAAAATCCATGACCTTGGCACAGACCCAATCATTCCCTTTCAGCTGGCACTTCATCCTGCCACTGGGAGCACAGAAGACTTAGGGGCCTATGTACAGATGGCCTCTGTGCTGATCTGGTATGGTGAACGGAAGACATTTTGCTGCAAGAGGGACCCCTGTAGATCTCGACTAATGCCCAATACTTTGAAAAAGCAGCTGGAAGCCAGAACACAATCATCTCTACCTCAGGCCTTTGTATACTTGGAAGGAACTGTTGAAGGAAAAGTCTTCATCGTGATTCAGTCCAAGCCAGGAATAAAAAATATGGCGACTGCTTTAGAAAGAAGGTTACAGTTTATTGAAGAGGAGAGCCAGACAGAAAGATGGCTCTGGAAGAAAAGAGAGAGAGCGCACACGTAGGGAGTGGGTTTTTATACCCTCTGGGGCTTTTGTTTGGAGTTGTTTCCTGTTCCTGTTTGAGGCTTTGTATTTCCTGTGTCATGTATTCTGACCTGTGTCTGAGTGTGCCCTTTGGCATCTGTGGGTTAATCCTATTATGTCCTGTCTTAGACTTCGCATGGGTATGTAGATTTTAGGTGTCTTTGTCTTCTTAATCTTCTAGTTTCAACCTTCCTGAATGGTTTACATCTGCATTTCTACAGAGCTGTTTTCTGCTTGGGGCTATTAAGAAAAACTGGGCATGCTTTTCTGCCTCTTTAAGATCCTTTGAGGAAATATATTTTTCTGCCCTTTTAATATTTCCTTCTCTGGGCAGGCTGACTTCCCACAGAACCTTGGAAGTTTTCAACTCCCCAATCGGGGCACCAATCCTTGTAAGCTATTCAACCTTTGCTTGAAAATCTCTGTGGTGGAGCAGCCACATAGTTCCAGGAAGCAGGCGTTTCCATTGTTTAATTGTTCACACAGTTACCAAAGTCTTCCTTATGTCAAGTTTGGATCTCTCTCTCTCTAAACACAGGTTCCTCTCCTACCGGTACTCTCAGGAGCTATGAAGAAAATCCAAACTCTCTTCCCTGTGACAGCCCTTCAACAAGACTTCCATCACTACTTTTTCTTAGCACTAGAGTTGAACCGGTTCCAGACCTATCAGGTCTTTTTGAGAGCTGAATAAAGTTGGGGGGTGGGTGGGTGAGGGTTGTGGTGCAGTTTATTTGAAACTGGAGCAAAGTTGATCTTCTATTTGCAATCTTTACTTCTCTGGTGCTCAGAGAACATGTTCAGTTTTCAATCAGTGGAAAGTTTTCACTCAACGTGCTTCCAGGCTCCTGGGTTCTCGCCCACCCTCACTACTTAACTATCATTTCAGCCTTGGAAGCTTTTAAATGCGGTGGGGGAATAGTAGCTAGGCAGATTAGATATTGATAAGTAGCCCTCTCTTGTATAGTTGCCCATAATGTACAAAGCTGAATGACCACTGTAGATGTTAAGGTGTTGAAGTAGGAGAAGGGAAGCTCAGATTCTCTTCCATCTTCAGCCATGGATGTTCGCCAGGCTTTTGTGGGGAAAAGAGGGAAGACAAAGTACACCTCGAAGAAGAGCTCTAACTGGCTCTTGGTGAGGTTTTCATCTGCAAAAATGAACATCATCTTGGACTGGCCTTGAACTGCTTTAGAGGGATTGGCAATGAAAGCAGCAATGATGTGAAATTGTGCTTTATCTGGTAAATATATAATTCCGCTTGGGACGCTTGATTAGCTACTGGATTTTATTTGAATTCAGTGAGCTTTGTGCAGCCTTATCTTAATCCAAGGTCTGCACGTTACCTAAAAAAAAACACATCCTACCTGGAAGCACAGTCAGGGTAGCAAATTGGAGTCTGAGATATTGTTACCGGTACCTATCTGTAATGTCCAAATTAGTGCATCATGGTTAAATGCAGAAATATTTGGTGTTTATCTAATCAACTTCTGAAGTGGAAGGAATTCATACCATTTCTTCTGCAGAACTAGCTATTCTTAAATCTGCCTTTTTTGCATTTCAGCTGAACAGGAACATCCTTTGTCTCCCCCCTCCCCCAACTCAGAATACTTCGGGTAAATTTTCTTGAGGTTTTTTTTTTTTCCCCCAACCAGTTTGTATCAGCCATATTCAATCAGGTTGCATGGATGCCTGATCTTCTCTACACTATGGAGATTATAATGATTTCAACATTTGCTTTTCACATGGCTAGCAAAATTAAGGAAAGATCCCCCCCTAAGAGTCAGCAATTCTGTTAACTAGCAGTGTCAAAGAAACTATTAGTTGCAGGAAGGATGGGAAGGCTTCCTTTAGAAAATGGAAATCTTGCCAAGACAAGCAGAAAACTTATAAAAAGCTATTAAAAATGTAAACCAACAATGAGGAATGCATGAACAGAACTCTCTGTGCATCTTACTCTCAGCAATCACTTTTGTAGCTCTTGGATACACTTAAGTGGCGCAAGATTACAAGGAGAGTGTTTGCAAAGTGCAAATAAATCCTGGTATTGAAATGTAGAGTCTCTTGAGGTTTATTGGGAGTGTAAGGGTGAGCAGAAAAGGTAAACTTCGTCCTGTTGCTTGTCTTTGGGGTGCAACTGCAGCCTGCTCTGAGTTCAGTGCTGCCCTCTGTCTTGTTCTTCAGGAATGGCAGGCAAGGCTCAGGAGGGGCAGGAAAAAGTCAAGCACTGCCCCTTACTGTTGGTTGCAATTCCATCTGGCAGGAGATGCAAAATCCTCATAAATATTATAATTTAATTATCGCTTCTAGGGTAGCTGGGATCCAGCATGCTGGGGGAGGGGAGGCAGCAGGACATCAGTTTTCCCCAATCTGTTTTAAGGAAAAAGGGTGGAGCACAAGGAAAAGGTATTCTAAATGTGGAGGTCCCAAATCTTATGTCTTTCCAAATCCATGGTCTTTGGTTGTTGTTGTTGTTGTTGTTTTTAAAAAGCAAGATATCTTTGCTTACAAATGCACTCCACTTCTCTAAGACTTGTAGTGACCAAATTCTTTTCAAAATCTGGGAAGATTTCCTTTCCTGTCTGGCTGATTCCAAAAATCCAAAGTCAAATAACAAGACTGCTGTACGGATCTGTTGAAGGAAAAGTCTTCATCAGGGTTCAGTCCAAGCCGAGAATAAACAACATGGCGACTGCTTTAGAAAGAAGGTTGCAGTTTATTGAAGAGGAGAGCCAGACAGAAAGATGGCTCTGGAAGAAAAGAGAGAGAGCACACACACGTAGGGAGTGGGTTTTTATACCCTCTGGAGCTTTTGTTTGGAGTTGTTTCCTGTTCCTGTTTGAGGATTTGTATTTCCTGTGTCATGTATTTTGACCTGAGTCTGAGTGTGCCCTTTGGCATCTGTGGGTTAATCCTATTATGTCCTGTCTTAGTTTGGGTGGGGTATGTAGATTTTAGGTGCCTTTGTCTTCCTAAGCTTCTAGCTGGGGGGCCTCCAACCTTCCTGGGTTATTTACATCTGCATTTCTACAGAGTTGGTTTCTGTTTGGGGGAGGGAGACTTGGGGCTATTAAAAAAACTGAGCATGCTTTTCTGCCTCTTTAAGAACCTTTGAGGAAATATATTTTTCTGCCCTTTTAATATTTCCTACTCTGGGGGGCTGACTTCCCACAGATCGAAGATTCAGCTGGTCCCAAAGGACAGTCTGGCACCAGAAACAGCAGTGTTATGAACAGCCAAGATCTGCAGTAAATTGAAAATATAGATGAAATGTTTCAGAACCAAATTGGGGGAAAAAGCATGCTTGGAGCAAACCATTATCAGTTGCATACAACTGGGCTGTAAAAAGGCTGTCTTCTCTAGCTGTTTCTTCCATCTTGCATCAAGAGGGGCGGTTTTCTTTTCCTTATTATCTTACATTTCCAAAGCAAACTTCTTCTACTCCTCTCCACTAATCTACGCAATCTATGCAGTTACAAATTTTCTTTTTTACACTGACCTGTATTAATTGAAAAATAATTTTAGACTGGTGAGACCAACAGTGAAAAAGTGCATTGAGGGAAGAGAGAATGTTCAAGGTTCATGTTTCCCATTAATTTTCCCCTGTAAGGGGGCTTTGATTTGTTCGTCTCTTATAGGTATTTGGGCAAATTCTCAAAGAAAGAAAAAGTTGAAGCAGACTGATCCCTTGTTTTCCAAGCTGCTCATCCACTTCCAATTGCAGATTCAAAGTGTGCTTTTTTTTTGGGGGGGGGAGATACAAAAAGACATGCATGCAATATGTAATTGGGCTCTATGTTTCCTCATTATCTTTTCTTCCCAAAGCTTTGAATTGACCAGAATTTAATTGCAGCTCACTGGTGGCTGGATTAATCCAACATTTTAATCCAAAATCCAATTTAAATGTCAGTTCCTCACCACCTTTATCTTATCAATGTTTCTGATAAACCAGTAAAACAAGATAACTAGTATACTAAAGAGATAATTGTGTGTGTGTGTGTGTGTGTGTGCGTGCGTGTGCACCTGTGTGTGTACACTATATGCATGCTTGCTGCAAATAGCCTTTTTTGTTCAACCTGTGCAGCTACTAGCTGTGCTGGCTGGAAATTCTGCAAGTTGCATTCCCCAACACATCTGAAGGTTCAAAGTTGCAGAAGGGTAGTGCTGAGCATAATATTTGGATTAAGAAAGTATTCAGAATGAGAGGAAGTCCCTCCCAGCCCTATTAGGATTAGAAGAGAAGGCCACCACAAAGTACTTACTGTATCTTTAAACACTGATTCACACATAACTTGAAATTATGTTTGCAAATGTATAGGTATAGATACATAGATTTCTAGGCAACTGGTCCTTATTCTTGTTATTCTATTATTTATTTGTTTGTTTATTTATTTATTTATTTATTTGTTTGTTTGTTTGTTTGTTTGTTTGATTATTTATTTATTTATTATTTTGATTTATACACCGCCCTATTCCTGTAGGACTCAGGGCGGTTTACAGGGAAATTAAAATCATACCATACAAAAATTAGAAGATTTAAAACAGTTAATTAAAACAATTAATTTGGAGCCCAAAATTTAGAAAAGTTAAAACATTAAAATCCAATTAAAACCCCTCAGTCTAGGCCCGACAGCTCAAAGAGCCAAGTTTTCAGGTCCCGACGGAATGAGCGGAGGTCGGAGGCAGTCCTAAGTTCCATCGGAAGTTGGTTTCAGAGGGCAGGCGCGCCCACAGAGAAGGCCCTCTCTCTGGGAGTCACCCGCCGGCAATCCTTCACCAGCGGTACCCTAAGAAGGCCCTCCCTGTGGGAGCGCACAGGACGATGGGAAGTTGATGCCGGCAGCAGGTGTTCCCTCAGATAATCCGGACCCAAGCCATTTAGGGCTTTATAGGTCATCACCAGCACCTTGAATCTCACTCGCAAGGCAACCGGAAGCCAATGCAGCTCGTGGAGAAGAGGTGTTACATGGGAGTATCGGGGAACTCCCATCACAACTCGCGCGGCTGCATTCTGCACCAGTTGTAGCCTCCAGGTGGTCCTCAAGGGCAGCCCCATGTAGAGAGCATTGCAGTAGTCTAACTGGGAGGTCATGAGTGCATGGGTGACTGTGCGTAGGGCATCTCGGTCCAGATAGGGCCACAACTGGCGCACCAGGCGAACCTGGGCAAAAGCACCCCTGGTCACGGCTCCTATATGATCTTCAAAGCTGAGCCGTGAATCCAGGAGGACACCCAAGTTGTGAGCCCTATCAACGGGGGGTAACACCTCACCCCTCATCCTTAATGTTGAAACAAACTGGTTAACCCGAGATGCCGGTACATACAGCCATTCAGTCTTGGCAGGGTTGAGCCGAAGCCTGTTTCTCCCCATCCAAACCTGGACCGCCTCCAGGCAATGGGGCATCACATTGAGGGCATCACTGGGTTGGTTCGGGGTGGAGAGAAAAAGTTGGGTATCATCAGCATACTGATGATAACCCACCCCGAAACCATTAATGAGCTCGCCCAGCGGCTTCATATAGATGTTGAACAGGAGGGGAGAGAGGACTGACCCCTGAGGAACTCCACAAACAAGAGACCTCAGGGCAGACCTCTGCCCTCCCGTCAACACTGACTGCAAGTGGCCCAGGAGATAGGAGGAGAACCACCGTAAAACGGTGCCTCCCACTCTCAACTCCCTGAGACGCCGCAGTAGGATACCATGGTCGATGGTATCAAAAGCTGCTGAGAGGTCTAATAGGACTAGGACAGAGGAACAACCCCTGTCCCGAGCCCGCCAGAGATCATTCACCAGCACGACCAATGCCATCTCTGTGCTGTACCCGGGCCTGAAGCCCGATTGGTACGGGTCAAGATAATCAGTTTCCTCCAGGAACAGAGGAAGCTGATGCACCACCACACTCTCAACAACGTTCGCCAAAAAGCGAAGGTTGGAGACCAGACAATAGTTATTTAAAACAGCTGGGTCCAGGGCAGGTTTCTTGAGGAGGGGTCTCACCACCGCCTCCTTCAAGGCGGCGGGGAAGACACCCTCCTTCAAGGAAGCAGTTATTACTGCCTGGAACCAGCCTCGTGTCTCCTCCCGGGCCGCATAAACCAGCCTGGAGGGGCACGGGTCCAATAAACAAGTGGTGGAGCTCAGTCTCCTCATAATCCTGTCCATGTCATCAGGGGAAACAGGATTGAACTCAGTCCAGATAACATGCTCAAGACCGCTCGATTCCTCCATGTCAGACTCTGCCCAGTCAGAGTCCAAACCAATCCGGATCTGAGCAATTTTGTCCGCCAGATGATGACTAAATTCCTTGACCCTCCCCTGCAAGGGCTCCTCCCTCATCTCCTGATTAAGGAGAGAGCGAGTCACCCTAAACAGGGCGGCCAGGCGATTATCTGCGGACGCGATGAGGGCAGCAAAGTAATTAGACTTCGCCGTCCTCATCGCCGTGAGATAAAACCTTGTAAAAGATCTTAGTTGCAATCGGTCAGATTCAGACCGGGTGGACCTCCAACCACTCTCTAGACCCCGTCTCCAACGCTTCATCTCCCAGAGCTCCACAGAAAACCATGGGGCCCAACGGGATCTGCGCCAGGTAAGGGGTCGCAAGGGTACAACACGGTCGAGTGCCTCGGTGGCCGCCCTTTCCCAGGCATCCACGAAGGCATCAGCCAGGCTGTGAGTGAGGGAAATAGGTAAGGACCCAAGCGTCATCTGGAACCATTCTGGGTCCATTAGGCGCCTGGGGAGGAACCACCTGGTCAGCTCCACAGCCCAGCAGCAGGGGGTGGCATAGCGGAAGACCAGCCACAGGAGATAATGATCAGACCATGACAGGGGGACAATAGTTGGCAAGCCCCCTCCCAGATCATCCAACCATTGTCCAGATAAAAAAACCAGGTCAAGAGTGTGACCCCCCCCATGAGTTGGGCCCTGAATTACTTGGGTCAGGTAGCCATGAACTCCCGAGCTAACTCCGCTGACCCTCCCAGGGAAGGCAGGTTAAAGTCACCCAGAACTATAAGCCTGGGAAACTCCACCACCAACCCTGAGAGGGTGTCCAGCAGCCCGGGCAGGGCCGTTGCCACACAGCTGGGCGCCAGGTATGTTAGCAACAGGCCCAACTGAACCCGAGGGCCACACCTCAGGAGGAGGGACTCACTCCTGCCTATCTGCACAACAGTGGTCTCCTGCAGACATAGGGTCTCCCGTATAATGACCGCCACCCCACCGCCCCTGCCCTGAGCCTATGGCTGGTGTAGCACACAGAAACCCGGAGGGCATAACTCAGTCAGAGGGACCCCTCCCTCCGAGCCCAACCAGGTTTCCGTAATGCATGCCAGATCCGCGTGTTGCTCCTCGATCAAGTCTTGAATGAGGGGGGTCTTGTTTACAACGGATCTGGCATTAAAATACACCAGCCTGAGCTCAGGGGCCTGATCCCCCTCACCCTCACTCCAGTTTTTTCCCCTCTAGATTCTGGACACAAAGCAATATCAAGTTACCAGATACAACACTTGTGATAAATTGATCAGCTTTTGATTTTGAAGCTGATGACCAATATCTCTCTAACTAAACCACCCACCAAGTGTAGGGACTTTCCTTCTAATACATTCTTCCTTTTAGCTAACTATGGATGGTGATGTTTAATAATCACATGGTCTAGATTAGATGGTCTGGAGAGACAAGAAATTCCTCTCCTAGGAAGCCTAATCTAACAGGATATGATCCACAAAACACAAGAGCATCATTTCAGATATCAAGGCTGTGGCAGCGGTTCTGCCCCAGAAAATGGTACACACACCACTAGTCATTCAGGATTACATGCAGCCTGCAACGCCTGGCACTGCTGGATGATTTAAACCAAAAATATCAGCAGCTGTAATGTGGTCACTACAAAAAGGAGGCAAGTTGGGAAAGGGAGGAGCTATTCGCACACCCAACTGCCACTCATGTTTTTTTTATTTATGTTGAATATTATAGAATATAAAAATAAAATACTAACCCCCCCAGCAATAATAAGATGCTTCAGAGCTTGTTCACCAGTTTGATGGATTGTCAGAATGAATCAAATGCTTTTCATCTAAAGAGCTTTCCAAATGGCCAGCAACACATGAAACATTTACTTGCAATAAACAAAATAGAACAGTATAAACAGCACATTAAAAACACATGCACAATAGTCAAAGCTCTGTTCAATAACATTACATCAGGCAACTAATTAAGCACTTTGCACAATATGTAAACAAACCATTTTAACTCCACCCCCTCTCAGCTTCTTAATAGTAAGCATTTCCATAGATTTGGACAAATTATACTTTAGGTATTTTTAACCCAAATCATAAAAGGCTTTGAAGATTAATAAATTCAATAGCTGTTATGGAAAGATTCTTTTTTTCAGAGACACGGGATCACGCCTAAAGGAAGAGAACGTGCCACCAACAGGTTTTAAACATGATATGTCAAAGGATAATGCAGCCAGGCTAACTGAAGGTGGTCCTAGACCAGGGGTCTTCAAACTCGGCCCTTTTATGACTCATGGACTTCAACATGAGTCATAAAAGGGCCGAGTTTAAAGACCCCTGTCCTAAGCATTACCTCTTCACAAGACATTGCAGTGGTGAATTCTTCCTTGAGAGAGGGGGTTGTTTTTCTGCCCTTAAAAAGCCATTGATTCTGTTAAATAGCGGGTTCTTTGGTACAAGAATGAAGATGCGTAACAGAGTACAGGGTAACTCATTGTTTATTTCGTGCTGGAACTGTACTTGGGAAATGGCTGCAACTAGCCGCAATATATAGTCTAGCCCCTAGGTGGCAGCCAATAGGTTTGAATCAACCATTGCTGCCTGGAGATAGTCAATTGCAGCACAGAAGATTTGTAGTCTGGTACACGTGGTATTTCACAAGAGCCCAGTTCATAACAGATTCATCCATTACTTAGGAACACTGGATCCCACCATACCAGATAACCTTCATCCAGTGTCCAAACTTCCTTTTTTTAGAAAAAGTTGTTGAGAAGGTGGTCATACAACAGCATCATAGGGTCCTAGATCAAACATTACCTTGCCCCTTTCTGTCAGATTTCAGTCCTGAGCATGAGTCAGAGGCAGCATTGGTCATGCTCTGGTACAAAATGCAGTGGTGAGGGTGGTCATGTGTGCCTCTAGAACTGCAATGTTGCACTTCTACCCAATGAGTTTGCTTCTGGGTCCAATTGAAGGTGTGGTTAAGACCTTTAAAGCCCTATATGGCATTGGGACATGTTATCTGAGGGACTGTCTCATCTCAGTTACTGTCTCATCTCAGTTTCTTTTGTTTTGCTTTTTGACTGTGCACATTGCTCAGAGTCACAACATGAGATGAATGGCTATATTTAAACACATACATACATACATACATACATACATAAATGGTATATACTTAATTACCTGCTCAGTAAGACAAATGACTGGGTTTATGGACTCCAGTTACCCAGAGGGTATGTATATAAATCCATAACATATGTAGTATTTCAAGAGGAACAATATGCTGCTTAATTCTCACTCTTGGTGACTGGAGATGAAGAGAATTATGCGGTTCACACATTGCTAGCACAGTATAATCTATGGGTAAGCTATGATTTGAAGCAAGAGAACCACTTGTTCAGATGGAAAGATTTATTTTGATACTTTTGCTAATATTTGTACCTCTTTATGAATAAATGTATGACTGTGTTAGGACATAACCACCATTTTTGAAGCAGGCGAAAAAGAAACACATTGTTTGCTTGCTCAAGTCAATGAGCTATCAGTCTCATAATGTTTTTCTTCCTCGAATATCAGGCAAAATCAACATTCTTTTGTTTTCTGTTAGAGGAAAAGCCTTTCCAGACAGAGCAAGTGCTTTGATTAATGACTCCTTGAATTCTTTTCCTTCCATCCTATTCCTCCTGGGAAATCAATTAAAATAGTAATTTCCTTCATCATAATGGGAGGTTTGGTCAGTCCGGCTTCTGACTCATGAACATATTTGGACAGAAAGGGCTAGGATTGGTCCCAGACCCTGGAGAATGAGATCATCCTTCTCTTGTCTCTAGCCACATGACTTCTTCAAACTTTCTGGAATAAATAAGGGGGACAATTTTTTCCTGCTTTTCTGAATCTCTGATAGGCGTTGCACACATATCCTTCTGGGTGATAAAATGAGTTGAACATGATGGCCAAGATTGTCTGATAATGGCTTTGAACAATTAACTTTCAAAATTCTAGCAATGATCATGTATCCTTTGTAGTAAAGCTTTCACATTCAAGCTGCCTGTCCTTTATATTACTCTCATTACCCACTGATGAATTTACCTTTTTGATGAGAAAATACAGCCAGTCTACCTGGGTGATTTATGTTAGATGTGTCTGCCCAAACCATTTGGAGCCTGGCCTTTTAGCTTTCAATGATGTTAAAATAAGGAGAAGAGGCAGCGAACTTGGTAAAGAGGATTCTCTCCTTGATCCCTAGCCATAGTACCTGGGACAAAAACTGGCATCACATACATCAGGGCTTGCCAAGGACCACAACCTCATGTGGAAAGATAAACGAAAGTCATCAAGCTGCCCCATAGTAAGACAGACCACTGTTCCACTTGGCCCAAACTATTGTCTCAGCCTCGTTAAAGTTCTCCAAGAACTTTCCCAGACCTACTAACTGTGAAAACAAATGAGTGAAGACTACTGTGGAGCCTTTTTCACAGGGGAGGTGCTGCGGGCAGTGTTGTTTTGCAAAATACATTTACTGCTCATCGGGCACTTGACAAAGAGTCCAGCACAGTATTCACTGTGTTGAGAACATTTGCACTTGGCATACCTTGTTAAGTGCAGAGGAAATAGGTGCAAGACACACCTCATGTTTAGAAGGACAGTAGCATGAGATGCTGCTCTGTGGTGCATGCTTAATCCAATTCTCTGTCTGTGACACGCACAGCTTCAAACCCATTTTTCCAAGGCACTGTGTGCAGTTTCATTTTTTTCAAAGAAAAAAAAAGAAAATCTCTGCCTACCAGTTCCTGGGTCAAGGAGAGATCAGGGAACAGCGAATCCTCAGAAATGAGCCTCTTCTCAAGTCAGTTGCACACAGTAATCTGACATCACCAGATCCAGCCTAGTTAATTTCAGAAACCTTTGTTGGCTTCATGATGCCAAAGGTACCTTCCTTGATTTTTCTTTTGGCATTTTCCTTCAAAGGATGACATTCTGATATCCCACCCTATCTTGTATGTCTCCATATCTACTCCACAGAGTAAACAGCAGGTTGGAAAGGATTTAGAATAAGAACAAAGCATTAAAAAAAATTTAACACCCCTTCTCTAGCCCATCTGCCAGTCCTAATTTGATTTGGAAGCCCTACAGCTGCTCTAAGTTAAAAAGAGAGCAAGAGAGAGAAATCCATTCCAGTTACAGATTTCTCAATAGATACTTGTGCTCAGTACCCATTTTCACTGTCCAGTTTGTTCTCTCCTGCTGGCTTCCGATTGCCAGGCAAAGGGACAGAACATTGTAAGTCAATCACTGCTTTTCTCAGCCGATTGAAGGAAAGTAGAAAAATATGTTTTTATAGTTCTCCACAGGGGAGATAAAGCGGGCAAGCAAGTGGCAAACTCTGCCCATTATGAGCTTGCTTCCAATGTTGCAGTGCAAGTCTGAAGAGCGGCAGTTTGTGTCTGGACTTCTTGATGCACATTTTATTATCACTGCGGATGGCAAAAGGTGCCTTTGGTAAGTGCCCTGCACTATGAGCTACTACATGATCTTCTAAAGTGATAACAATCTCCTTGCTGCACAAAGAAAGTGGGGTGGAGTGTGTGTGTGTGTGTGGATATTCCTACAACTTGCCCTCCTGATCTTCACAGTACATGTGTTTGGTTTATGTTTTTTTTTTTTGAATAACATGTGACAAATGAAGACAAATATTCTGTGTCCCAGGATCATGTTGCAATATACAATTATGGTCTCCAGGACCAGAGGTTTAGTCGTCCGAGCTTTTGGACTCGTGCTGGACCCCCATCCTCAGGGAACTTCTCTCTCCCCAGAATTCTGATGATGGGCTCCAGCACTTGGAAAACTAAATCTCTGCTTCTGGTGACCAACTCAGATTGGATCCAAAAACCTTTGAGCTGTTGGTGTAATAGGAAGGTTGCTTGGCTGTCAAGAATATTGTTATGTATTGGGCTCACTTGTAACACCACGTGGTAAGCTGGAGCAGCTAACGGCTCTCCAGCAACTCAGACTCCCCGTCTCCAGTACTGCTACTGGCTGCCCCTAGGGGGCAATGGGTTGCTTCAAACCTATTGGCTGCCACCTAGGGGCCAGGCTATAAATTGCTGCAGGCTGCAGCCCAATTCTCAGTTCAGATTCTGCAAGCAATAAACCATGAGCTTTGCTGAACTAACTTGCCTCATCTCCTTTCCTGCGCAATGAACCCACTACACCACAAATATAATTTTTACTGCATATAAATTCCTATTCAAAGCTGTGATGATGACAAAATGCCATAATTTTACACTCGAGATTTTTTTTCCCCCAACAACTGCAACCATGTAGCTGTAGCCTCTCTGTGTAGTGTGGAGGGAAAGTCATCTCTCAGTTCAGTTCCAAATCTGGGAGGCCAACCGAGGCAAGAGTTCAGGGCATGATGTTTGTTTGAATAAGCCAAAAGTTGTCTGTCAAGTCTACCAGAGTGCCACATCCAGATGGCAGAAAGTTCCACAAATGGAAAAGCAGCAAGCCACTGAACCCTACAAAGTTCTAATGTCACAAATCATAAAACCAGAAAATCTGCACTTTTAGCCAAGACAGAAGAAAATCATCCTGGCTGCCTAAGAAAGAGAATGGCATACGGCCGGAAGGGGATGGAACCGATGCTGTGTGTACAAGAGTGCAAGATCTAATTGAATTTGCTTACCATATTGTTTTAGCTGTAGTATGAAGAAAGGGGCCTTCTTCATGAGAACAGTATAGTCTACAGTTGTTCATCTTAATTCAGAGGTTGTCAAATTGTGGGTTATGACTCCCCAGGAGGGACAAAAGCAATTTGGGGGGAGGGGAAATCACACACTTTAAAAAACAAAAATAATTGGGGCTGTGCAGGTACAACAGGAATGTTGTCAAAATGTGCTTCAGAGTTTGCTGCCTACTTTGCCTGCAGGTGGTTATGACACCAAAGATTTGAAAAAACTCATGACATATGGCTTAAAATGTAATTTTTAAAAGTAAGAAATATATTTATTTATCACCCAACCCTATCCCCAATGAACATTCCATTATTCATGGGGAGAACACAAATCAATTTATAATTTTAATGGGTGACAATTTGAGGAACCCTGCCTTAAATAAAAGGGGATATAAAACTCACTTTGGTGAATTTTCATCCAATACATTGGCTCTAAAGCAGGGGTGTCAAACTCAATTTCATTGAGGGCCGCATCAGCATTGCGGTTGCCCTCAGGGGGCCGGGTGGGCGTGGCCTACTGGGTGGGCGTGGCCTACTGGATGGGCGTGGCCAGCTCTACATTGTTCACATCAAGGGTACCTATGGGGCCTGGGCAGGAGTGGGACAGATCTGAGGGGCTCTGGCAGGAGGAGGGTCTCTGGGCCAGGGCCAAGGCAGTGGGGGCTGTTCCCTCCCTGTTTCCAGGATGGCTTCCCGGGCCGCATGAAACCACTTCGCGGGCCGGATCTGGCCCCCGGGCCTTGTGTTATGTATGCAGGAATCTGCATAGCAACAGCCATCAGGGGGCGGTGGCCTGGACAGTTTCGGCGGGAAACCTAGGGCCAACCCCATTGGCTGTTAGCTTACCTGGCCAGGTATATAAGGAGGCCAGGTAGCCCTCATTCCTCAGTTCACTTCCCCTTCCAATAAAGAGCTGAACTCACACACCGGCTGGCATCTCTCTTGCGTCGGACCCACTACACAATAGTGGCGACGAAGGTGGGATTGCTGCCGACCAAGAGCTGAAGTCACTGGGGAAACGCTCCACGAGTTGAAGGGAAAGGCATTTTTCCTTCTTCCCCCCACGACCGCCAGCCGAACCGGCAACGCCAAGCGCCACATCCACGACCAACTGTCGCCATGGCTAGAGCCGGACAACCCCGCGAATTCGAGACCCGCCGCCCCGAAACCTGGACCCGTTACCTGGCTCACGTTGAACTGTACATGCGGTTCAATCAGATATCGGAGGACGGTGCAAAGGCGGCCGCCCTGCTCTGCCTTGGGGGACCAGCGTTGCTGAAAGTCGCCTCGAACCTGTTCCCCCAGGAGGCCATCAACACCGTCGCGTACTGAGACCTCGTGGCCAGGCTCAACGCACATTTCAGGCCCCGGCGCTCCAAGGTGGCCGCACGGTCACAATTCGAGAAAAGGGACCAGCGCCCCGACGAGACCGGCGCCGACTTCCTCGCCGCACTATGGGAAGCTGCCGTCGCTTGCAGGTTCACAAATTTGGAGGAGCGACTACGGGACGGGCTGATTTGCGGCCTACGCGACAGGCGGTTGCAGGAGCGCCTGTTCGAAAGAGAGGAGGTCTCTCTCCAGGAAGCAGAGGACGCCATCCTAGCCCACGAAGCGGCCTGCGGGGCCGTCCAAGCCTGCCAGGGAACCCGGCCCGGCAACCAGGAAACCAGCGTCCACCGGCAAGGGGCCACAGAGGAGGACGACCTGAGCATCGACCTCCTCCAGCAGAAGTCGACCCCCGACCAGCGAGCCAGACGCCCAGACAGGCCCAGGCCTCCCAGCAACACTGCCGTTCCCCAGAGGTGCGCAGGGTGTGGTGGGAACCACATGCTCAGCCTCTGCAAGTTCCGGTCCGCCACGTGCCGTGCCTGCAAGAAAACAGGCCACATAGCTGCCGTCTGCCGTAGCCGCCGCCCCCGAGAGGAGATCCACGAGCTGCAGCCGGAGGAACCGCCATTAACCGCCATTACTGGGGCCCCCACCAAAACAAAAATTGGCTATGTCGAGAGCCGGCTGGCCATTAACCACATGGGTAGCCGCCGGCTGCTCAAACCCAAAATTAGATTAACAATCCATTTGCAAGGTGTCCCTTGCAGCATGGAGCTTGACTCCGGATCAGCAGTCTCGATTATTTCAGACGAGACCCTTAACCACATAGTTAGCCGGAGCAAGCAACGGATTAAATTACGGCCTACTAAATTAACCCTGACCGATTTTCAGAATTCGCCAGTCAAGGTGAAGGGGGAGGCCACCATTTCAGTGGGTTTTAAGGGTCGCGAAGGGCACCTGGACGTTGTAGTGGTAGAGGGCCGCAGAGCCAGCCTGGTCGGGCTGGACTGGTTTGAGGCCCTGGGAATCTCAGTATCCGGGATCCATCGGATCCAGGGGGACTCTGTTGAGGCCGTTTGCCGGGAGTTCGCCGACGTCTTCGACGGGTCATTAGGCAAGTACACCGGGGCCCCCATATCGTTCAAGCTTAACTCGAATGTCTCCCCCGTTAGGGTCCGGCCGCGGCAAGTCCCGTTTGCGCTCAAACACAAAATCGAGCGCGAACTAGACAAGTTGGTGGCCCAGGGAATCTTAGAGCCTGTAGACGGAGGGGAGTGGGAAACCCCTATCGTGACCCCCCTCAAATCCAACGGGGAAATAAGGATCTGCGCCGACTATAAGTGCTCGGTGAACCGCGCCCTAAACCCGCACGCTTACCCGGTTCCCGTGGTCAGCCACATTCTCGCTTCCCTCCAAGGCGGCACCATTTTTGCAAGGCTCGATCTTGCACAGGCGTACCAGCAACTCACGGTCACTAGGGAAACAGCTGACATCCAAACCATAGTAACCCATAGGGGGGCGTTCCGGGTGAACAGGCTGCAGTTTGGAGTCAGCGTTGCTCCCGGCATTTTCCAGGAGGTTATGGAAAAGACACTCAAGGGCATTCCAGGAGTCTGCCCCTATTTTGATGACATCCTGATCGCAGGAGCATCAGCAGAGGAACTGGCAGGGAGGCTTAGGGAAGTGCTGGCAAGGCTGCGCACAGCTGGCCTCAAACTCAAAAAGGAAAAATGCAGCATAGGCGTTCCTTCCACAGAATTTTTGGGGTTCAGAGTAGACGCCAGGGGAATCCACCCCACAGAATCCAAGGTGAGGGCCATCAATCTAGCACCCACACCCAAGAACAAAGCAGAGCTTCAGGCATTCCTGGGTCTGCTGAATTTCTACCATACATTCCTCCCACACAAGGCAGCCATCGCTGAACCACTCCACAGGCTGCTAGACAAACAGGCAACATGGGCCTGGACGGCCACCCATGATCAGAGCTTCAAGGCCCTGAAGGCATTGCTGTCGGACAAGTCCACAGTAACCCATTTCATCGAGTCCAAGCCCATTTGTATCGCCTGCGATGCATCCCCTTATGGTGTGGGCGCTGTCCTAAGCCACCTTGAGCCCAACGGGGCACAAGTCCCCATAGCATACTATTCTAGGACACTGTCTGGAGCAGAAAGAAACTACGCGCAAATAGACAAAGAAGCCCTGGCAATCGTGGCAGGAATCAAGAAATTCCATGATTACTTATATGGCAGGGAGTTCACTGTCTTCACGGACCACAAACCACTCCTGGGCCTGTTCACCACAGACAGGCAAACCCCCCAGATTCTGTCCCCCAGGATGCTCCGGTGGTCCATCTTCCTTGCAGCATACAATTGCAAGCTGGTACACAAGCCAGGGAAGGAGATGGGCCACGCAGACGGTCTAAGTAGGCTCCCCCTAGACACACACGACCCAGACCCAGCACCAGCCACACAGATCCTAGCCCTGCAGGAACTACCCGAGTGCCCAGTTCTTGCCAAGGACATTGCCAGCCACACAGCCGCAGACAACATCATGGGCAGGGTGCACTCATGGGTTTGCACAGGGTGGCAGGACAAATCCCCGGGACCAGAGTTTCAGGCCTATTTCATTAGACGCAATGAAATCTCCACACACAAAGGGTGCCTCCTTTGGGGTAGCAGGGTCATCATTCCACCCGCATAACGCGCCAGGGTATTGGACTCCTTACACGAAGGGCACCCGGGGGTGGTCAGGATGAAGGCACTGGCTAGGAGCTACCTCTGGTGGCCCGGGTTGGACAAGGAGGTTGAGGATCGGGTCAAGGCCTGTTATACATGCCAGAGATCCAGGCCAGAAGTGCCACATGCACCAGTACACCGGTGGGAGGCCACACACACGCCATGGTCCCGCATTCACATTGACTATGCGGGGCCATTCCAGGGTCAACTATTTTTAGTAGTGGTGGACAGTCACTCCAAGTGGTTAGAGGTAGTCCCTGTCCCCAACATGACCTCGGGGAGGACAATCCAGGTGCTCAGAGCTCTCTTTGCCACACACGGCCTCCCCGACGTAATTGTGTCTGATAATGGGCCTCAGTTTACTGCTGCTGATTTCCAGGCGTTCTTGAAGGCGAACTGGATTAGGCATGCCACCTCCACGCCCTTCCATCCATCTACCAACGGGCAGGCCGAACGGATGGTAAGGACGACCAAAGACGCACTCCGGAGCATCATCAGCGGGGACTGGCACCACAGACTGGCCAAATTTTTACTAGCCCAACACACAACACCATGCGTGGCTACCGGCAAGAGCCCAGCAGAACTGCGATGGGGACGGCGCCTCATCACCAAGCTGGACCGCCTACACCCAGACCGGGTAGCAGCCAAAACCGGTAGGGCAACATCACCATCATCACAATCATCACCATCACCACCAGCATCACTACCATCACCATTGCCATCATCACCCACACACAGGGTCCTCAACCTGGGGGACCTGGTCTGGGCAAGGAACTATGGGGCTGGACATCCTTGGGTTCCGGGGACAGTGGTCGGGAAAACAGGACCCCTTTCGTACATTGTAGGGGTGGAGGGGGACAGACGCATAAGGCGACACATCGATCAGCTCAGAGGAAGAGTCCCTGAGCACGTCACACACGCCCCTGAGTGCGTCACACACGTCCCTGAACTCAACGCACACGATCAACAGGAGGACCACACTCCAGGAGGGGTCAACCCAGCTGAGGACGTCACAGGGCAGGGACCAGAGGAGGAGGACTTCCTGATGCCGGCTCCTTGCAGCCCTGCACAAAGGCCTCAGGAACCCACGGTCCAAGCCCAGGGACCAAGCACACCCAGACGATCCACCCGTCCACACAGGACACCAGCCTACCTGTCGGACTATGTGTGCAAGTGACCCTCACACAAGGACACCACTGTTTTTATATATATATATACTCATAGTTATAGTAGTTGCATGTTGTTGTTGTTATGTGGGTCTTCTCTAAGGGGGGAGGGGTGTTATGTATGCAGGAATCTGCATAGCAACAGCCATCAGGGGGCGGTGGCCTGGACAGTTTCGGCGGGAAACCTAGGGCCAACCCCATTGGCTGTTAGCTTACCTGGCCAGGTATATAAGGAGGCCAGGTAGCCCTCATTCCTCAGTTCACTTCCCCTTCCAATAAAGAGCTGAACTCACACACCGGCTGGCGTCTCTCTTGCGTCAGACCCACTACACAATACCTTGTGTTTGACATGTCTGCTCTAAAGCCTCTGCCCACTCCATCCCTGCTTTGTTATTTCTGCTGACTAAACATAAGTGTGAGCACATTCTGGGCATAAGCATTGAGAACTCTGGTAGGAAAAAGGAAGGGATAATCTAAAGTGGGAGAACCAAGATGGAGGTATGAAGAAGGAATGTGGGCAGAAAGCTACTTCCTGGATGAGCAAGTACTTGTCCCTTCTCTAGATGGAGTTTAATACTGCAGTACAAAAGCATGTGGTCTGCATGAGCAAAATGATTGGACTACCTATTAAGTAGTATAAAAGCCCTTTTAGTTGTAAATCTACATTTCTTAATGTTTATATCAACCAATTAGTATGCATGTTTGTTTAGGAATAGCTGAAGTACAAATGGGAAACTTGATTTAAATCAATTCCACCTTCTCTCTTGGTGATTTAAATTACTGATTTAAATCTCCTGGATTTAAATCAGGGCTGAGCAATAAGACTCAGCTGGGATGATAACAGAGTGGCTTGGAGTTATGGAGACAGAGATTGTTAGGAAGGGAGGGAGGGAGGGAGGGAAGGAGAGAGGGAGGGAGGGAAGAGAGGGAGGGAGGAGGACAGAATCCCATGCTCAGATGTACATCTTCTCCAGGGGATAATTGGAATATGTCACAAGGACAAATGAAACAATCCCACAATGTGTGTAATGAAGGTGACTGGATTAACCGGCTGGTCCCTTTTGGAGATGCCACTGCTTTTGAAAGGAGATGAAGCAGGAAATAATGGATGCAATTATGCAGGGTGTTGTTTGGTGGTCCCAGCTGAGAACCAAAATAGCTCCTTTATAACCCAAATATTTTCATTTTCGCCCTATGTTTAAATGTCTTTCATGCATGTCTGTCCTTAGGCAGTTGGGAAAACGTAGATTAGGCTTCATAAACTATGAATCTGGACGTTGCAACCAGGAAATTGCTTGCACCACATGCTGTTATTATATGGTGACTTGGCATACAACCCAGCTTTCCTGGAGAAACTAAGGCCTCACTTTCTCAGCATTCCCACCTTCTTCTCCTTTCCTTGTATTAATTTATTTCTTGTATTTTGATCCCACATTTATTTCAGGAATTTGGTTTTACCCCTTCAATGATATTTTCACAATAAACCTATGAAGCAGTGTGCATTGAATAGTCATGAGTGGTCCAGAGTTACCCATGGATCTTCATAGCTAGATAGGGCTTAAACTTGGGTTTCTCTGATCCTAGTCTGACACTCCTACTACTGTTGCAGAATGGTATAGCTACCAACAGATAATCTCAAGATGAATGTCAACTAATGATGAGAATGGAATATTGGGATCAAGGAGAGTTTCACTTTTCCAATGCAGACCCACCAAGAGATTCCGGGGAAAGGCTTGTCAACCCCACCTATGTGTTTATGGAGTAGTATCATCTATGAGAGTGGGACGCGGTGGCTCAGTGGGTTAGGACGCTGAGCTTGTTGATCAGAAGGTCGGCAGTTTGGCGGGTCAAATCCCGAGTGCTGCGTAGCAGAGTGAGTGCCTGTTGCTCGTCCCAGCTTCTGCCAACCTAG
This sequence comes from Vipera ursinii, assembly GCF_947247035.1. NCBI lineage: Eukaryota > Metazoa > Chordata > Lepidosauria > Squamata > Viperidae > Vipera > Vipera ursinii. Next base: position 119,533,198 of record NC_139512.1, on the reverse strand, counting down.
CAGTTCGAAAGCACGTAAAAATGCAAGTAGAAGAATAGGGACCACTACGGTGGGAAGGTAACAGCGTTCCGTGCTCCTTTGGCGTCCAGTCATGCCGGCCACATGACCATGGAGACGTCCTCGGACAAGCGCTGGCTCTTCGGCTTTGAAACGGAGATGAGCACCTGCCCCTAGAGTTGGAAACAACTAGTACGCATGTGCGGGGGAACCTTTACCTTTACCTTTATCATCTATGACAGTGATGCAACCATTGGACGGTAGAGACAGAAAATGGGAGTGAGGAACTATAGAAATTCTGTCTCTTCTGTTTAGATGGGGCTGTTTCCTAATTTGGGGAATAAGGCTTGTTAACGTGTTAAGCAAGATCAGACAAAAACTGAGATAGCACTAGCAAAACTCTCCAGATTTGGCCATTATTTCCAGTCTTCAGCAGCAAGCAAAAATTAAGGAAACTCTGGAACTCCTGGCATTCTGGGAAAACTGGACTGCAATTAGAAATGGCTTCATTAATGAGTGTTCAAGTCACAGAAGGAATATCGATAGCTTTCTGAATCAAATTTCCCCTCTCACCCCCTTCTGCCCTGGGAGACCTGGCTGCCACTGACCTCCAGGTGCTGATGCCCCCTCGGCTTCCTCTTGCTTGCTCTCCAACCCCCAATTTTGCCTATGTTCCTTTAGAATAACATTTCTGCTAAAGACTTTAATCAGATTAGTAGCAGTGTCTGCAGTGCTGTTAAATCAATGTTCCCCAACACGGCTCGGCGGATGGAAATCAATTACTGTTTAAGCCATGCCTTGGTCCCTGGCCTGCGATCAATACACCAGATGTATTACTCTCTCCAAGTCCTTCTGACTAAAAACCTTTCATTTGTGTAACAGGGGCTTTAAAGGGAAGACCGCCCCAGTGCTTCTTCCAGGGGAAACCCCACAATTCTACCTCTCCACCAGAAGAGTGTGAAACCTCAGGGGCTCGGGGGGGGGGGAATCAATATACATAAGAGAGAAGGGGCATCTCTAGATTTAAGCCTCTCCAAGCTTCACTCATGACAAGTGCAATTCTTGCCTTCTAAAAAGGGCATTCAATTGTGGGTGTAGAAGGGCATGCAACCAAATTCTGAATCCACTCCCTCCCAACCCCATTGAGCACTCCTTCTATCGCAAGATTTTGTTCCCTGGTTGCCTCTCCCCCCCCCTTCTTTGTGGCATCATGTGGCATTCCTCTAGCTCAGTCCCCCAAATCTTGATGGGCCAAAGATCTAGCCACATTCAGGCACCAGCTAGTCAGGCATTGAACTCCTGCTGATGTTTCCAGTTTTTCCGAGGGCTTGCGGTCTCTGCTCTGGGCATGTAGAATAAGCAGAATTAGTCACGATAAGGATCTTTAATTAGCCGTGAATATTAATGGATTGCTTTGTAATTAATCAGACTTTCTGGGTCACAGCTGGGAAGCTCCTGTGCATACAGAAGGACAAGCTCGTGAGCTCTTAACAGGGACCTGGGTGCCTCTACTAGATGCCAATATCTTGTCCTCCCTTTGATTCAGGTATGAAAGTGCCACAGTCAACAAAAAAGGGGGGGGGAATTCTGCAACAGGTAGCAGGCCACTCACCTCTTTGCCCACTCAAAAATGTAAATCAGAAAATTGTGTGTGTGTGTGTGTGTGTGTTTGTAGATATCCACTTTGCAATCCAAAGCCTCTTTCCCCCCCTGTTTAAATGGCTCCATAGTTTAGATGTGTGTTCCCCTTGCTACCTGCACATTTGGAATTTTGCTATTCCAAAAGGGAGTAGGAATATTTTTATTTATTTATTTTATTTTAATTCCATTTATATCCCGCCCTTCTCCGAAGACTCAGGGCGGCTTACAAGCTTAGCAGTAGCCTTCATTCTATGTATATGCCTGCTTATTAGGGCTTTCACACACACACCAAGCAGCATTATTACAAAGTCAGCTTAATTGCCCCCAACAATCTGGGTCCTCATTTTACCTACCTCGGAAGGATGGAAGGCTGAGTCAACCTTGAGCCTGGTGGGACGCGAACAGAAGGTGTGTATGGGGTGTGTGTGTGGATCTTCAAGGTATAATTTGTTTGGAAAGTAGATTTTGACTTGCAAAACCTGGGCTTTCCTTCTTTCTCATAGAGATTTGAAACCTTTTTACTCCATCTGCCTGCCCTACTCCTTTCTGTCCCAGGATCAAGGCTATATTGTAGAGGGTGACTAGTTTTTTTTTCTCCCCACAAAAATCCAGGGATGATGCTGATATTTTCTTTTCTCTTTCCAGAGCTCTTACCCAAACCTCCTCTTGCTATATAATACAGACTCTTTCACAGAAAACCAAGATCATTAAGTCAGGGCGATTAGGACTGTCTGTAACTCCAGCTGATCAATGCATCACAATTTGTTTGAAGTGAAGGAAGATCATTTTTTATCTGAAATGATGAAAATTAATAACCAGCCACCTCCAAGATCCTCCTGTCAGTATTTTTGCTTAAGGTGGGGAGGGGTGTAAGGGGTCCATATAATATCGAGTTCTAGAATAACCTGTAAATGTGAAACATCCCTTTTCCTCAATGTAAGATCAGGTATGTGATAAAGAGAAAATGATGTATTAAGCAATTGCATGCATTTAAGCAAACAGACTGCATTGGGCTTTACCAAGTGGAGGTTTTCTAGACATATTTGACAACAATTCCCATCACCCTCCCAGTCACCAGGCTTATGGGCTGGGGGAAGAGGAGGTTGGCATTTTTAGCGCAACACATCCAAAAGACCCTGGATTAGAAAACACGAAATTCTATGGTACACAAAATAGTTTCTTTCTGAGATTCAATCTAAGTTTCAAGCAAATTGCTTATAGAGCTCTTCTGCATGGTATTTACAAGGAAATGTAAAACTGGACAACTGCGTTTTGCTGGAGATGGAACACTTTTGAAGTTAAATATTGTACAGTCATTGTAAGTCTCTTTATCAGTACAGTGACGACCATACGTGCTTTATTACAAAGGACAATATTTTGTACTAGAAAGCTGCCCTTTAGATTTATTTAATTATTTGTTTTCTTAGTTTTGCTCTTGATTTTTCCTTTGAAAAAGCAAAGTTATAAACAATTACCTTTTTTTAATTCTCTTTCAGATTTCTCCTCCTTTTCAGATTTGCCCCTTATTTTTTCCAAGAAAATATAGTCTCTGTACTCATCAGTAATGATCAAGGCTCTCAGGTTTTAGGAATACTTGTACTTCCCCAAGGATTACTGCAAAAAGTCCTGCAGCCACAAATCCATAATAGTTTGGGGAGATGTAAGTCAATAATCAGATCAAATCAAATCTTTATTACAGTCATAGACCAGCATAGTAAGTCAATATAATACATTTAGAAGGGGAGCAGAATTTCATAACTTTGGAGAGACAATGCTTTAAGGTATGTTATTTGATTAAAGTTTCAAGTTTTCCTTGAAAATTCTCCCATCACTCTCTCCAAGGTCATGTCTGTCCCACTGTACTCAGAACAGAGTGTGCAGTTCTCTCTGCTCTATTTCCTTCTTTGCAGCTGGAGTAAAACTCCCAATTATGATCCATCCAAATAGTTAGCTGACCTTGCCATACAGGTATCATCAACCTCCAGATCGCAAAGATATTCACACACATTGATTTCCCTCATGTCTCCTGCGTGCTGTTGACAATTGTTAATACACACTGTCAATCTTAGGGCCTGTGCTGTGATTAGCAGTCTGGTGGTACCTCTCGTGTGTCACAACAAATTTATACCATGAATCAGCATTTTACATCTGACAGAATACTAAGACATTTGCTGTTACAATCATTTGCAGTGTGTAGGCTTCACATTTGTTCCAGCACTAAAATTTATGGCAACCTCCACAACTTGGTATCCTCCAGATATAATGATCATCTCTGAGCAGCATAGCCTGAGAATGATAGATAGTTATTCTGACATTTGGTGGGCCCCAGGGAGGAAAATGTTATTCTGAACTTGCTATATATTTCTATCTGGGTATGATTTTGTGCCATGAAAAAATACTAGAAATGGTTTGTGCCATTCTTAAAACTAGAACAATGAAGATATTTGGGTCATTCCTGATATCTTAAGGTGTCTTTCATTTATATTTGGAACCAGCCACAAAAGTTCTAAATGTGATTAGTTAGAAATTGTTTAAACTTTCTAACAACTCCCCCATCATTATTTAAAATAAATCCCATCCACCCATCATCCTTGCAATTAGCCCTGATACTAATTCTTAAATTGTGGATCTGTGAAATATTATTTGCACATAATCCCTAATAAACTCAACATTTCTTCTGCCTTAGCACTAAAATGGCATTGTTTACTCTTCTCCAAGTTTACCTGAACATTATGTATTCTCATTGATATCATAGAATTACTCTGAAAGGTACACAGGATATTACACTTGTACAGAAAAAAAACCCACTCAGATTGTCCCTTTTTTTTCCTTGCTACTGTGCATATGGCTTTAACAGTGCAAGACACCCCAAACTGTAGCAAGGAAGGCTTTGTTCAGCATCTGAGCTGAATTATGCAATTTTAAAATGATTTTTCAGCAAAATATAGAAACAAAGTTCTGTTAGAAGCATCATTTATTGGGGCCTAATAATGATAGTGGTTGTGATTATATTTTGTATGCATTTCTGGGAAGAAATCGCCAGTGTGCCACTAATGTTATAGAGCTACAGTTAACAATGATTCTCTATGAGGCCTGAGCACAGGAGACTATTAGAATAAGGTATGTTGAACTAAGATTACTGATAAATATTTCCAAAGTAAGGGAAAAGGTTTAGACATCAATCTCCTCTATGAAGATGCATGAGGTTATACTGCTCTGCAGGCAAAAGTTAATCTATGAGACACAGAGCATTTAGTTCTTTTGCAAGCAATAAGAATCATCTCAGGCCCTTTCCACTGAAGCAGTCTGCATCCTATTTTACATGCAAATTGCATTAATGTCTGGCTTAGAGCTTGCTTCAGCTTCTTCGCCTTACAATTTATTTATTGCTTCACCAACAAATGTTTATGCCCATCAGATATGTTGGACTTCTGTTCCCATAATTGTCAGTCAACATGATGATTAGTAATTATGGGAGTGGAAAATCAACACGTCCAGAGGCACCATGTTGCCCTATGAGTCCACACTGTGACTTAGTCTACTGCACTAAGCAAACAAAGCATTGCCTTGGATTCGACAATTCAAGCTAACAACTACTAGGAATATAACTAATCATACTGCATTGTGATTTATACCTGTAGTTTTCTAATACAGCATGCTCAGTCCTGATTACTTCCTGATCTGTAAGAATTTTGCCCATAATCCCTAGTCAACATGGCAGTAGCTGAGAATTAGAAGGGGTGGAATACAGCACATCTGAAGGGAACCATTAGGTTGGAGAAGGCAATTCTAGCACTTTGTAGTTCACAAAGCTTTGGGGTTTCTTCGTGTAAGTCCTGCATTCTTCCCATATGCTGATTTATTGCAAACACAAAAGGGAAATTGTTTCCAAGTATTTGGACTTCGTGGTTTGACATAGAGTATATTAACTTCAAACCATTCAAAACAGTTGACTTGCAGAATTTATTTACTCAATTCAATGGGATGGATGGAATCTTAAGTCCACTTGCTATGATTCTCTTCCCTTCTGCTTGCTCCATTAACTTTTCTGTAAGAGACTGTAAGCTCCTAGATGACAGGGATCTATGATTTTTGCTAGTAAAACCTTTTAAAGCTCCATAAATACATGAGCAGTACAGGATAAAAAGTACTTGACAGTAAATCTAAGTGTCTTCAGTGGGGCTTCTTCCAACTTAGGGCAATTGAGCTGCTGCCTTAATGGATCCCAGCTATTGTAGTCAGGGATCATCCTGAATTTATGCAGCTCCTTGATGACACAGGAGTCGAACCCTCGCACATTTCTTATTACAAATTTCCATCATGGTGCCCTCTCTCTGCTTTCATGCCGAATGAGCTGGAGCTTTAGAGATAAATGGGGCAAATGCATTCCAATAAAATATCAGCCAAAACATAAGGAAGTGGCATCAATCCAGAAAGCCTTCCAAACATATCAACAGGTCTGATTCTCCTTAGAACGTCCCACCTCGCCAAACATTTAGAAAAAATTGCAAGAACACAGAGTATTTCACGTCTTGTCAGTCGTTCGTTTCATCTGCTGAAAAAAGATAAGAGTGAAAAAGAGAGAGAGAGGGAGAAACTAATTTAACCAAATTAGATTCTGTTGCAAAGGTGGCCACATGCATGCTGCAATCTAAACTCCAACTAATCTCTCTCTCTCTCTCTCTCTCTCTCTCTCTCTCTCTCTCTGTGTGTGTGTGTGTGTGTGTGTGTTTGTGTGTCTGTGTGTCTGTGTGTGTGAAATGCAAACAGAAGAATACTTACATTCTCGGATGGTCTTTCAAACATATGTGAGTGTAGCTGAAATCCTTGTGACTTTATGGCTATATCTGTCCAGGTTTTTTGGAAGCAGTACAGAAATGATTTTGACGTTGCCATCTTCCTAGATTTTTTCCCCCTTCGTAGTCTAGCCTCCAGCCCATGAGTTTCTTGCTGCTATCCTATCCAAATATTAACCAAGTCTGACCCAATTTTGTTTTTAGTGCCTTTGAATCAGCTTTTGACTTCTAGAGATTGCCTGGGCAATTCCTTGCAGTTTTCTTGGTAACATTTTCAGAAGTGGATTGAGGGCAAATTTGGGCTAGTGGTTAAGGACCTAGTCTAGAAACCAGGAGACTATGAGTTCTAGTCCTAACTTAGGTATAACAGCTGGCTGGGTGACTTTGGGCCAGTCACTCTCTTTCAGCTGATGAAAGATGGCTTGAGCGACCAGCCAGTCAGCCAATTCTGTTGCAACCAAGGGATCAACACTTGGTGGACCCTGCACTTGCAGGAAAATGTTAGGAAGAAACAAGAAAAAAAATGGAAGTGGTTTGTCCTTATCTCTTTCCTAAGGTTGAAAGTGAGGACTGGCTGAAGGTCACCCAGATGTCTTTCTTCCAACTGGCTCTTTTTTTTTCTCTCTCTTCCCTTCCTAGGATTTTCCCGCAAGGACAGGGTCCCCCTTTTTTGTTCACTTAACCACAATTTATTGCATTAACTACAATTAGCTGAGCTGAAAAAATCCTCTTAAACTATTAAAGGCTGATTCGCAAAGAGCATTGGCTAAGCCAGACAAGCAAAGAGCAATCCTTTGTATGCACTGAAAAGAGATACTATTCAAGGCTAAATTCTCAAAAGCAAGAATCTTCAGTGTGGTTGTGTTTTGCCGATACAAATATGATTACGTCAAATGTGCTAATGCTCTCAAGTCAACACAAAGTAGCTCTGCTTCCTCACCTTTATATTAAAAAAAACCCCTCTAAACCTCTGTTCATAGAGACCAAGGAGTTGCTTTGTAATTTCTGTAGATCATCATAAAACCCAAATCTCCTATACACTTTTGGGAAATGCTGATACTCTGGCTTTAACTGACATTTGTGCAAGTTACACTTCTCCTCTGATCACCTGACACCTTCTTCACACTGAGTAGTAAGTAGTTCCAAATTTTCTAGTGAAAAAAGAACATGAAGCATAGCACTAAAAGATACAATGGTAATCTTCAAGGAGTGGGCCCACAGAAACAAAACCCTGGAGTGGGGAATGTAGAGAAGCTATAAAAAGAAAGGATATATGCAGCATTAAAAAAAACAACCAATGTGGAGAACAGTCATTGCCCCTAGCAAGTTGAAAAATGATTTATTAAAAAAAACCCTACAACTCAATCATGTAATTTAAGCTGTTTTTATTTTGCTTTGTGCCTGGCTAGTCATCAGTAATTTCCTACAATTCATGTCTAATAAATAAATTTGTACAACAATTTTAGTTTTATTACAGAGAATTATGCTGTGGCTGATCTCCAGGATTTTTGTAATCCTCTGGGCAGATTTCCAGGGAAGATGTTCTGCTATGGGCAACCACTTGTGAACTGTGGTTGGATATGGACCACCAAGTACTATACAGATTGACCTGACCAATTCCTGCAATTACAGTGAAAGAAAAGCCTGGTTAGGTAAGGTCTTTTTTTTCCTACTCTGTACACCTCTATTGATTCAGCTGGCAGGGGGGAAAAAACAGCTATGCTTTTGAACAGCAGGGTGTCTAATTGCCACTGGGTATGATAGAATCCTGGATGAAATCTTAGTGTGGCCAGCAGATGATTTACCTATTCCCCAATATTATTTGTGGGCTTGATGTACTTATGAAGCTTCTAATCCAAGTAGAATCATACACACTTTAGAAAAACAGACACCCCCTCCAGTCCACAGCTACAGCCTAGATAGAAAATGCAATAGAGAAGCTTAAGGTATAACTACAGTCATTTAACAAAGATTAGTTAACCCTGAGCACTCTTTAACTACCTTGTGGTTAATTAAATTAAAACTACAATTGGATTTGTAACAGAATGTGGGTTATGGATGAAGTGGGGATTCATGTAAGTGCCTCTTGGAGAGGCACAGGAAACAATGGTTCCAAAATTTAACAGCTGTGGTTTTCAAAGATTTTTACATCCTAACCTTATATATCATATATACCAATTCAGAGATCTACTCAGGTAATTGAATACTGTGTAGGATAGCTCTAATCTTTTGGTCCTAATAAAATCAGGTTCCCAAATATGTAGGGACTTCAAAATTGCAGCACAATGGGTATCGGAAAGAAAAATAATGTTAGGCAGCCACTGCCGAGGCACTAGGATAACATGTTATTAAATTAAAGCCATCAGTGCAAGTGTGGGGAAGCTGTGGCTCTCTAAATGTTGTTGAACTACACTTTTCAGAATCCTTTCCCACTGACTGGCACCACTGGGAATTGTAGTTCAGCAGTATATGAAAGTCCAGATTCCCCAATCCTGTATCTTTTTAAAATCTGGTCCTAAAATTGTTAATTGAAACAGAGCCTAGTGTTGATATTCAAGTATCCTAAAAACATTGCGGAATGTGAACTAAAATGTAAGAAACAGCTGATATCCTTCAAGCTTTCCAAGCTTGCCAAGGATATGGTGATACCAGAAAGAAAACCTTATGATGAGCAAACAGAAGGCAAAATAGAGCCGTGGATGGGTTGTTGTATATTTTAACAAGGGGGTGGACTCATCTTCCACCCACCTAAGTGTCCATTGAAAAGCATGACAGCAAGACTCCCTCCCTCTGGCTGTTCATCTCTGGGGCTGTTCTTAAGAGTCTCACCCCAAATGAGCAAGAGACTGGCAGTAACTTGCAGGTACCTAATCAAGCTCAGAATTTATGGATTAAGATAACCTTCCTCTACTTGGTGCCTTCCAGATACACACCTTTAGTCATGTTGGTGGAGATTGGGGGGGGGGCGCTGCCTGTCATGTTGGGATGATTATATTAGGATATAAAATGATATTACAATCATAACTTGGTTCAAGACAACTTGGGTTGTTTTGAAACAGCTGGGCCATCAGCAATGATGAGAGGCAGAGTTGTATTCCCCTTCTTTATATTCCCGCCTGTTCCCATTTTTCCTTGGAGAAACCACATTTATACAATTGCATAAAGAAGTTGTTCGCTCTCTGTATTCCCAGAATCAAGTCTATCAATACAGAGTCATGGCATCTTAAAGACTAACCTACTTATTACATAACCTTTTGGGATCACAGGCTATTTCACCAACGCATGGAGCAAGATCCTAAGAAAGAAGGCATTTTTATCAAGGGAGCAACCTGGGACCAGGAAGGGAAAGAAGAATGGTGAACGAAAGCATAGGTCAGATGTGTCAAACACAAGACCCGGGGGCCAGATTCGGCCCATGAAGTGGTTTCATGTGGCCCGCGAAGCCATCCTAGAAACAGTGAGGGAACGGCCCCCACTGCCTTGGCCCTGGCCCAGAGACCCTCCTTCTGCCAGATACCCTCAGATCTGTCCCACTCCTGCCAGGCCCTCATAGGCACCCTTGATGCGAACGATGTAGAGCTGGCCACGCCCACCCAGTAGGCCATGCGCACTCTAGCCATGCCCACCCAGTAGGCCACGCCCACCCAGACCACACCCACCCGGCCCCCTGAGGGCAACCGCAATGCTGATGCGGCCCTCAATGAAATTGAGTTTGACACCCCTGGCATAGGTTGTGATAAATAACAATAAAGTTCCTTCCGTCCATGAGAGTGTGCTGATATAGACAGGGCAGTTTACCTTAGTAGCCCCTCAGCAACTGCCAGTGCTTGCTGCCCTTAGACAGTGATATGGGACACTGTCAGAACATGATGGGTGACTTTACCTTCCCTTCTACCCAGTGTCATCTGCCAGTGATTAAGTAAATAATAAAAATGATGGCCCAGACACCCAACTGTGCCTCATCACACATTCAGGAAAGCAATTGGCAGTATTGGGTAAGGGATGAACCTGTAATATAACAAGAACGCTTGCTTTGGGTTTAATCTATGAAATGGTGTTAAAACTTATAATTAATTCTAGCTGTTCAAAGCTGTGTTCCCATAATGAAGCAAACCACAAAACTAATCAATCACATTTTATTCTAGCATGTTGTATGAACCTAGCCGGGGTGGCTTGTTCAGACCAAGAAAATGGGAGTAATTCAGTAAATCTTGGGGTAAGCATGTGAACATATTCTACAAGCTTATGCAAAACTGAAAGAGGGGCAAGGTGGGAGAGGCAGGGGTTTTTTTGGGAGGGAAAACCAATTTGTTTCTTAATTTTCAAAGCAAGGAAGTATCTGGAACTGGGGGGAAAGCAAGGGTCTAAAGGAAAGCCTCAGCATGGAACACTGGTGATTCTAATTCAAAGGATGTTTTACTGCACAGTCAGATTTGTAAATCAGGAAATTTTGCCTGTCTGCTCCAACTGTTACAGTTTTCAGAAACCACCTTGCACAATGCTTGAACACAGCTGTCAGTATAGATCAGGTGCATATTACAGGTGCCGCAAACTGGCCAAGTGCTTTAGCTGCTCAGAGAAGCCAAGCGTGCAATAAGAGGCCCACTTGGTGTTTCTCCCTGTCTGGAACTGAAGACGTCCCATCAAGAGACCAGACAGGTAAAAGCCATGTTTCACCCCCACCCCACCCCCACCCCCAGTACACTCTCATAAGATGAGATGTTGGTCTTTATGAACCAAGCTGTGCCTACCATTGATACCATAGACTCCTACAAAGGAGAGTTTGCTTATACTGCGTGACTCTAACAGCTCCCATTACCCTAACTGATAAGCCCCATAAAATTTATGGCTCTGAGTGTGTGGGAGCTACACTAATGGTCCCTACCATCTGGAAAAGATGGCTCCGTAGAGGCCGTAGGAGCCCACCCACTGGAGCGTTGCCCCATCTCCCAGCTGCAGCAAGCAGGAGGATGCTGAGACAGCACATCAGGCACTCAGTCCCCATACAGGATAGGAGTGGGGGGGGTCTCCTGAGAGAGGGAAAGAAAAACAAAGGGAGGAATTGGCAAAGCCAATTTGATTTGACAACAAATGTTTTTTCACCAAAATAAATGTAATGGGCCTGTTACAGCAAGGAGGCTCATCTGCTTCTGCCTTTAGAAATTAAGAGGCAGAATACGTAACTTGGATCTTACTTTTCTGTATATTTTATGCAGGCAGAACAGTTGCAGAGTGTTAACTTTTAGACCAAGGGTTTCCAAATTTTCTCAGTTCACAGCACCCTTAGAGTCTAAGTAATCTTTTCATGGCTCCCCACAGTTCCCAAACTGTGCTGTGGTGCCACAGGGTGGCCCAACACCATTTGTGAGCTGTAGGCGTAACAGAAACAGAGAATTCACAAGGGCACTGCAGGATATTTTAAATTTTTGAGGGAAACACAGTAATATTAGGCTAGTCAGTTTTGCATTGTCTGACACATGTCAACACATACTGTAGTTTGGGAATCACAGTTTTAAGTAATACAGACATCCAATAAGATATATGCATGTAAATGTACATCAGGTGGAGAAATGTCCCAAAAGGGATGTACAGTGTGAGGCCCATTTGTGCAGCCAATGGAGCTTGCTTCCCTGTCTACATTGCCCCATCAGAGAACAGGTTGGCTTCATTGTTCTCTACTTTGTGGTAACTCCTTCACTGAGACTTTGGAGGGAGCAAGTTGAAACTGTCACTTGCATGCTGTGAACAATTTGCATTGCTCTTTGCAGACAAAATAGAATATATCAGTCTTGGTTTGGATTCCTGAATTGGGCAAGTCATGAGGACGTGTCCTTGGCAATCAGTTGTTCTGTTATTTTTAGATTCATCTTAGCTTTCTGATCTCTAGGACATGGGTAAATAAGACAAATGAAGGCTATAACCTGCTTACTTAACACTTGCATCAGATGTCTTTTATAACAAACCAGAGTGGAAGTCAACAATCCAAAGAACAAATCCACCATTCCTAATATTGATGTATATTGATGTATATATAAGTCTGGTGTAGTGGTTAAGTCACCAGGCTAGAAAATGGAGGCATTGAGCATGAAGCCAACTAGGTGACCTTGTGCCAAACACTTTCTCTCAGCACTGGGAAGAAGGAAATGGCAGACCACATCTGAAATCTTGCCAAGCAAATTGCAGGGACTTGTTCTGGCAGTCACTAGGAGTCAGATTTAAAACAGCTATAGTCTCACTTTTCATCTTGCTCATTTTCAGGGTAGTGGAGAATAAAGTTGTTTGTTTAGAAAAGGGGTGAGGTAGCTTGCAGTGATAAGTGACTGTGTGAAACAACTCTTACACTTTGGGACTAGCCTCATGGTTAAGGAAGGTAATCAGTGCTCCCACAGACGGGACCACTTCCACCCAACCCAAGAAGGAAATAAACAAGAACATTATTGAAAATGTCCTCCTTTAACCCAGAAGATCTATACAAATGTAGACCAGTCTGCTAAGTATCATTGTTTGAGATGGGATAGGTTCTCCTGTTTGAGCAGGGGGCTGGACTAGAAGACCTCCAAGATCCCTTCCAGCTCTATTTTTTTCTATTCATATACAAAGTGATCAAGAAGATGGCAGCCTTGCTTCAAACACAACTGAATGATATTGGTTTTCTGGATCCATTTCAATCGTATCTGAAACTGGGATGAGGTAGTGAAAATTTGATTGCTGGGGTGGATAGCTTATGCAGGAAATTGAGTGGGATGAGCATGCACCTGCTAGTCCTCTTAATCTTTTGGTGGCTTTCAGTACCATTAAGCATGGTATTTTTCTAGACTGTCTGGAAGGAAATAATCCTGGGAGGATTATTTTACAGTGGCTACACCTTTCTTGTCAGGCCATGACTAGAAGATGCTGACCTATGGTGTCCCACAGGTTTCAGGTTCTCCCCCTGCGTTGTTCAGCATGTACATGAAACAGCTGGGGAAATTCATCAGAAGTTAGAAGTAAGATGTCACCAGTGTGCTCAGAATAGCCAATTTTATTGCTATTTACCATCCAATTCCAAGGAAGTAACCAATACCTTGAACATTGCTTATGAGTGGCAATGGGCAAGATGAGAGAGCAAACTGAAATTAAACCCAGACAAAACAGAGCTGCTGTTATTAAATAGGAAAATGGACTTGGTGGCTAAAATGTAGCTTGTTGGATTCACCTGAAAGAACAGGTTGACAATATACAGCAGCTAGGCTACTACACTATGCAAAATACAGGGATCCTATGACCCCTATACTACTATACCTGCACAGTTTGTCAGTTATTTACTGAACACAGTTTAAACTGTTTATATTGATTTTAAACATCTTAGGACCTGACAATCCAGCAACTGTCTATCCTATTATGGATCTGCCTGGTTCTTAAGATTATTAGAGAGACTCCTTTGTAATGCTTCTATTATGTCATGGGCTCTGATGAGCAGGAACGAGAACACGCAGAGGAGTACAGACAAACACATACTTTATTAAAGCAGAAACTGTACTGAGAGATTGGAGTCACCCTGCCTCAATATATAGCCAGTCCCTATAATATTAACCAATTGGATTGAAGCTATACTTGCTGCCCAAAGTTGACCAATAGCAGGACTGTAGACGTCCTGTCTGAGTTGCTGGAGAACCGTTAGTTCTCCAGCAAAACACGTGGTGATATTCCAAAAGCCCAGTACATCACCCCTCCCTCCTAAGATCAGACTATAATACCCTTGACAATTGTCAAGGGCCAACTAAAATAATATTAAACAATAATAAATGTGATGTTTTGTAAAGCTAAGGTAGTTAGGAATCTTTACGCGACCTTCTCATACGTGCCTAGTAGAGTGGACTACAAGAAAATTAAACAACGATATGTCTATGCAATATACTTCAAGAGATAAACAACGTCTCAATGAGCAGTTACAATGCACCCCCAATTTCTGTAGATAGTGGCAAATTGTCATACAATTGGTGGAGCAGTGGGCTAATGCCTCCTTAAGTAACACCAGCTGCCTGCAATTAGTGCAGGGATATAAAATGAAATTAAAATAAAAATAAAATAAATAAACATCACTTTATTTTACAACATAGTCTTTAAGATATGCTGGGGTTTTATGTGGTCTGGATGAACGCCTAGGGGTTCCAGTCACCTTGTGGTCTACCAACTCATCCATTGGGGTGGGTAGACCATTGACCCCTGAGCTCCTGTGTCCAGGGGAGTTGAGTTACTCTGGCTGGCCTCTTCCGGTGGGCCCACCCCAGAGTCTGACTGTTTTGCAGAGTAGGCACAACAGTCGCTGACATTCAGCTGGTTTGCCTGGTCAGAGGTTCCATGTTGCACTTCTGAGCTGCCATGTTCCACTTCTGGATCATGTTTCACTGAGGAAGGAAAACCCTGGTGGTACTCGTGTGAGCTGGCCTGGATGCCAGCTTGAGGACCTCGGGAGGGACTTGTGCCATAGTCCTCACTTAGTGACCGCTCTGGGACTCTTTTTCTAAGTTGGTCAATATGTCTTCTGACCAGTCACCCTCCCTCCAACCCCACTTTGTAAGATAGGGGCCCGGATTCTTTGACCACCTGACCAGGAACCCACAAGTTTCCAGGCCCATAATTTCTGGCCCAAACCCAATCACCTGTTTGCAGCCCCCTCAGGGGTTTTGGTTTAGAGGCTTTGAATGCCACTCTGTCTGGATGCAACCTGTCCAGTTTAGTAATCAATCGCCGACCCCAACGAAGTTCAGCAGGACTTTTTCCTGTAGCTGTGCAGAGTGTAGTGTGTTGACAGAGCAAGAAATCTGCCAGTCTATGATGCCAGTCACCTGTGATGATGCGCTTGAGCGCCCCCTTTGTTGTCCTCACCATGCGTTCGGCTTGTCCATTTGTAGAGGGGTGAAATGGTGCAGACATAGCATGTCTGATGAGATTAGCTCTGAGAAAAGCCTGAAACTCAGCAGCAGTGAATTGAGCCCCATTATCAGAAACCAAAACATCAGGCAACCCATGTGTTGCAAAGAGTTTTCTCAGCACCTGGATGGTCCTAGCAGTAGTCATATTAGGGACTGGAACTACTTCCAGCCATTTTGAGTGGCTATTCACTACTACCATAAAAAGCTGTCCTTGAAAAGGCCCAGCGTAGTCTATATGAACCCTGGACCAGGGGGTATGTGTTTCCTCCCACCTATGAACTGGGGCCTGAGGCATTTCAGGCCTATACCTTGGACAGGTATAGCAACCATGGACTTGATCATCCACAGCCTTATCCAGGCCAGGCCACCACAGGTAGCTTCTAGCCAACGCTTTCATCTGTACAATGCCTGGATGGCCTTCATGTAAGGAATGTAAGACTCTGTCCCTCAAAGTTGTGGGAATAATAACTCTATTGCCCCATAATATGCAACCCTTATGTGCAGACAATTCATGTCTCCTGACAAAATAACTTTGGAACTGGACTTTTTTCCGACCAGCCCGTGTGTACCCATGACAATACTCTGCTCAGAAGTTTATCTGTAGCAGTCTCAGCAGCAATATCCCCAGCATGGAGGGGAAACTCAGGTAAATCCTGAATAGACAATATTTTAGCAGCAGGGGCTGGATCAGGATCCATTAGTGGCAGTGGTAATCTACTGAGACCATCTGCATGGCCCATTTCCTTCCCAGGTTTGTGAACTAACTTAAATCTGTAAGCAGCCAAAAATATAGACCATCTCAGCATTCTTGGAGACAGTATGTGGGGAGTTTGCTTATCAGTGGTGAATAAGCCCAAAAGGGGTTTGTGATCAGTGAAGACAGTGAAATCCCTGCCATTTAAATAATCATGAAATTTTTTGACTCCAGTCACTATGGCTAAGGCTTCTTTATCAATCTGTGCATAATTACGCTCAGCAGCAGATAAGGTTCTAGAATAGAATACAATAGGAACTTGTTCCCCATTCTTCTCAATGTGGCTTAAGACTGCCCCCACCCCATAGGGAGATGCATCACATGCAAGGCAAACAGGTTTAGACTCAATGTAATGAGTTACAGTGGACTTTTCTGAAAGGAGGGCCTTTAGATCCTGGAAACTTTTTTCATGTAATTCAGTCCACTTCCAAGGGGCTTTTTTTTATCAAGTAACTTGTGGAGGGGCTCAACTATTGCAGCCTTATGAAGTAGAAATGTGTGATAAAAATTCAGGAGGCCCAAAAATGTTTGCAGTTCTGCCTTTGATTGTGGCCTAGGAGCCATTTTGATGGCCTTAACTTTTGACTCAGCGGGGTGAATCCCACTAGCATCAATACAGAAACCTAAGAATTCTGTTGAAGAAACCCCAATACTACATTTGTTTTTTTTTAACTTGAGGCCCACAATGCGTAGCCTTTGTAACACAGCCCTGAGCCTGTTGGCCAATACTTCTGGGGATTCCCCGGCAATGAGAACATCATCAAAATAAGGACAGACACTCTGAATTCCTTTAAGTGTGCGCTCCATAATTCCTTGGAAAATGCCCAGTGCAACGCTAACCCCAAACTGCAAGCGTTTGACTTTGAATGCTCCTCTATGAGTCACTATAGTTTGGGCCACGGCTGTGGCCTCGTCTACCAGCAGCTGCTGATACGCCTGCGCTAAATCAAGTTTAGCAAAAATGGTTCCCCCTTGCAACGAGGCTAAAATATGGCTGACTATCGGGACCAGGTATGCATGTTGTATTAAGGCTTTATTTATCGTGCATTTGTAGTCTGTGCAACTGCGAATCTCTCCGTTGGGCTTTAGTGGGGTGACAATAGGAGTTTCCCACTCCCCCCCATCAACAGGTTGCAATACACCTTGCTCTACTAACTTATCAATTTCAATATCGATTTTATGTTTTAAGGCGAAAGGAACTCTGCGAGGTTTGACACTTATCGGAACAACGTTAGGATCTAACTTAAAAGAAATGGGTGGCCCAGTATAAGTTCCTAGTTTTGACTCGAACACATCCGCAAATTCCTCACAAACAGCCTTGAGATCTGCTGTCTCTGTCCGGTTAATGCCTGTTATTTGAATGCCCAAAGCCTCAAACCAATCAAGTCCTATAAGACTTGTTCTATGGCCCTCTACTACTATGATATCCCGGTGCCCCAAAAACCCTTTAAATTTCACCAATAAAGTGGCTTCATCCTTAACTTTAACCCGAGCATTCTGAAAATCTGTTAAAATAATGTCTGACAGTCTTAATGTAGCCCACTGGTTGCTGTGTCTGCAAACAAGTTTGAATGTGTCCTGTGAAATAATTGAGACCGCCGAGCCGGAGTCCAATTCCATTTTGCATGGAATTCCTTGTAGCTCTACTGAGAGCTTAAGTTTAGGCTTAAGGGGACGATGAGCCCCGGTGCGACAAACGCTTCTCCAGCTCCTGAAGAACCCCACACTGACTGGACCAAGGGCCCCAGTACCTTTCCTAGTTGGTTCCTCTGACTGGTGCTTGGGTGGCCTGTCTCTCTGGCGAGCTCTGCATACCACCTCGATGTGCCCGGTCCTACCGCCAGCTCTGCACGTGGCCAAACGGAATCTGCAGTTTGCACGGGAGTGGTTGCCTCCGCACCCTTTATATCTCAGTAAGAGAAATGCCTTGTAATTGGTTTTGCACGCTTGACTGTCTCTGGAGCTTGTTGATTTCGGGTTCCTCTTCTGATGATTCTCCGCCGCAAATGATGACCTCGTGGTGGACAGAAAGTTCTGTCTTTGTGGTTTTGGTAGGCTGTACGGTTTGTACTGCACCTCCAGCTGCTTTGTCAGCTATGATCTCGTCTTGTGCTTTAGTGAATGTGAGGTTTGGTCTGGTAAATAGTCTCTGCTGCAAGGTTCTGTCTCTTAGTCCGCAGACGAGTTGGTCTCTCAAATGCTCCTCTAAATTTGAAAATTTGCAGAGACGTGTGGCCTGTCTTAGGCCCGCAATAAATTCAGATGCTGTCTCACCGGGAAAGCTGCACTCGTTGGTCAAATTTAAACCGTCAGGCCATCTCCGACATTTTTGGCTGGAAATGCCCGGTCAGCTTCTTCTTCAGGTCAGCAAAAGATACTGCTTTGATGGGCGTTGGCGTGAAGAGGTTCTCAGCTAAATTGAAAGTCGCTGGCCCACATACACACAGCAACATTGCAGCTTTTAGGGCTTCCTCTGCTATCTGGTTAGCTCGTAGGTAATTTTCTACCTGTGAGAGGTAAGACGGCCAATCTTCTGGATGTTTAATGTCAAATTCTCTGAGTTTGCCTACTTTTGGCATTTTTCCTCAATTCCTGCTCTGCTGTTGGATCCTGCTTCTAGTCTCAGGGAACGCTTCCTCTGAGCATGCGGCCGCTAGCGTAGTTTACTAGCTGGCTAGAGAGGGGGGGAAGATGCCTCTTCCCTCCAGCGAGTAATGCCATCTCCTCATGACTTCAGCCCTCAGGCGGAGAAGCAGGATCCCATCCTCGTTGCCACTATTATGTCGTGGGCTCTGATGAGCAGGAATGAGAACACGCAGAGGAGTACAGACAAACGCATACTTTATTTAAGCAGAAACTGTACTGAGAGATTGGAGTCACCCTGCCTCAATATATAGCCAGTCCCTATGGTATTAACCAATCGGATTGAAGCTATACTTGCCGCCCAAAGTTGACCAATAGCAGGACTGGAGACGTCCTGTCTGAGTTGCTGGAGAACCGTTAGTTCTTCAGCAAAGCACGTGGTGATATTCCAAAAGCCCAGTACATAACAGCTTCCATGGGTAGAATCTTCTGTTCTGGTACCTTAGAGAGAGCTTTTCCCTATAGGAAATACAGTCCTCTGGAGTTGTATTTGACTCCCATCTGCTTGATGTTTAGGAAACTTGCAAAGATGCATTCCTCTCATCAGCTTTTAATTGTAAGACAATAAATATTAGCATTTAGTTTACTGTAGTTTTAATCTCTATTTTTAGCTTTTTATATTCTATTTTGTTTTCAAATTTTGTTAGCCCCCCGAGTGCTGGCAAGAACAGGGTATAAATCAATATGTAATGTATTTTTTTTAAAAAGGACAAATCAAACCTAGATATCCCAGCTGACCATATACACACAGACAAACACACACACACACACACATTAACTTTCCTACTTCTGTTGGGTCTCTAACAGCAGAAATCAGCAAGATCTGGCTAGAAAATCCAGAACCCAGAGACCAATCAGATCAAGCTGCAATTAAAAGCACTGAAGTAGCAGTAAAAGGGGCAAAAGGGGCGAAAGTCTGCAATTCTAAATAGTGGATCTCATTTATGGTATGCCCAGTCAGAAGACTGTTACACATATTAAAATATTTTTCTGCAAACATATAGATCGGCCCATAACCTTTGTAACAGCTTAAGTATTTAACTGTTGATTAAAAGAATTGTTAAAGAGGTCTTAACAAGTTACTGTTTTCAACATGGATACAGTGGTGGGATTCAGATATGGGAACAACTGGTTCTCTGTGTGGATGCCGCTTCTGGAAGTCCATTCTGGGCCTAGACAGCAAAAAATTAGCTACCGGTTCTGCCAAAGTGGTGTGAACCAGCTGAATCCCACCACTGCCTGGACAGGTTGATTTTGTTCATTACCCTTTATGACGAAATACCTCTGTCTACAGTACTTGCTTTCGTTTTGAACCCGGAGCCTCCAGCACTCCACAGATGGAAATGGGAAGCTTTGTACATTTGTATTCCTTCATCTCACTAGGACAAATCATTATGCATTGCTAAAGGCTCTTCGTTGTTTGCTGATAGTTCACTGGATTCCATTTTTTGCACTGCGACATCCTATCCTGCCTCAGCTTTTGATGTGGTGTTAGTAACCTGATGGTAATATTTTGCTAAGAATACCTGACTGAATGTTAATCTCACAGTGTCTCTACTTCTACTCAGTAAAGAATAGTTCTCAGCAATGTTTAATACCCTAATATAGGTATTTGAAGTGGAGGTGGAAAATGAAAGGCCGGCTATACTCATTTTGCATATACAGGTAGTCCTCAACTTACAACAGTTGTTTAGTGACCATTCAAAATTACAACAGCACTGAAAAAAGTGACTTATGACCATTTTTCACGTTTACGACCATTTTTTTAAAAAATCCCATTTATATCCCGCCCTTCTCCGAAGACTCAGGGCGGCTTACAATCTAAAGCACAAATCAATGTGCTTAGCAATAGCCTTCATTCTATGTATATGCCTGTTTATTATGGCTTTCACACACACACCCCAGCGGCATTATTACAAAGTCAGCTTATTGCCCCCAACAATCTGGGTCCTCATTTTACCTACCTCGGAAGGATGGAAGGCTGAGTCAACCTTGAGCCTGGTGGGACTCGAACCTGCACTAATTGCAGGCAGCTGGTGTTACTTAAGGAGGCATTAGCCCACTGCTCCACCAAGGCTCATTGCAGCATCCCTGTGGCCACATGATCAAAATACAGATGCTCAGCAACTGATTCCTAATTATGACGTTTGCAGTGCCTTGGGGGTCATGTGATCAGCCTCTGCAACCTTCTGACAAACAAAGTAAGTGGGGAATCCAGATTCGCTTAACCATGTTACTGCCTTAACAACCGCAGAGATTCACTTAACAACTATGGCAAAAAAGGTTGTAAAATGGGGTAAAATTCACTGAACAAATGTTTCACTTAGCAACAGAAATTTTGGGCTGAATTGTGGTCGTAAGTCAAGGACTACCTGTTTCTGCATGTATGTCCACACATTCACTATTAACAACCCAGATCTCTCTCCTCTCTCACAGAAACACTTTTAGAGACAATTGCAAATCTGAAAAATAATGTAGTGTGTGTTTTTATTAATCAACATTTCCCTCCCAAACTTAATAGAGGGCCAAATGTTATTGGGGCCAAGGTTAGGGAAAGAAAGAATGATGCACACAGGTGTGTGCACACACACATACACGCAAGCGCACACACACCAGTATTTCCAGAGATGCTTTGCCATTTAATGTAGCTTGGTCCACCAAAAATTATCTCTAGCAAGCAAAATAGGACAAACTAGAGGCAGCATTTGAATAGGGATATAAACCAGAGAGAAAAGGGATAATTAAGAGCAGAGATATGAACCAGAGAGAAAAGGGATAATTAAGAGCCAAACTAGACTTAAATGTAAGTGCATCTTTGCATTTAATGTGCATGTTTTAAAAATGCAAATAGGAGCTTCTGGGACAGGGGGAGGGGTAATAATTAGCAGGCTTGCAACTTGGAGGGAGGAGTATTGACACTTTCCTCTCCTACGGCTGCCCTAAAGAAAATTGCTTCTTTGGATTTGTTTTGGGTACAGACGGAACATCTTCTATTCCAGGCATGTTGCTGAATTACAATTTCTAAAAATCCCAGCTAGCTAATAAGAGAGGTTAGAGCTATAACTTACTTAGATGTGGAAGGCCAAAGGTCCTCATTTTGATAACTATAGGGTTTGGTTTTTTTCAAAACAAAAATAGAGCAAGATGCAATTTTCAATCTGGGTTTAAGCAGAAGAAAAGGCTAAAATATTTCTCTTTGCTGCATTAGCCTTCTTGATCATTATCGGCCCCCTCCCCAAGCAACTTCTATTTGCAGTCTAGAAAACATTAATGTAAAAAGCTTTCCATAATACCTATATTTAATAATTGTATCCAGTTTGGTCTATGTGCCCATTCATAACCCAGAACTCAAATTCCCCCCATATCTATCAACTGAGCCGTGAAGAGCTATCCTGCAAATGCCCTTAGCAAATGAGAAAGGATCTAGGCAGTTATGGATAAATGAATTTTACCGCAGGCAAGCTTTTTGTTTATTTTATTTTAAATTAAGTTATTTTCCCAGATGTTTTAGCCTTATGTTGTTTTCCTGCTCTTATTCTCCTGTATATTTTCTGTCTGTCTGTCAGTGCAGATTTTTTTTTATTAGTTTTATTCTGGGGTTGTTTCATTCCCTGTAATTTTTTTTATTATCAACTTAGTTATATGGTTTAAACATTTTATTCACAAGCCATTATTTCACGGGCAGTCTACCAGCACTTTTAATCAATGAATGTCTATAAGAATCCAACTCAAAGGTGCACAACCACTTGCAATCAGTCAGAGGTTCTACGTCTGGCACCTGAAAGAAAGCATCTGAGTCTCTGCTTGGAAGCAAGTGACTTGAGTCCACTCTCCTTGGCAAAATTGTTCCCCTGCCTTGAATGCCTTGAGGCTCTATAGCAGAAAGTGGCACCTTTCATGGGCACAATTTTTTTTGGGGTGGTGGTGGCTGGGGTGAGTCATATGCCTAAAATGGGCAGCAGCAGCAGCACTCAAGCTGCCATCTAGAATTCATGAAGCTCTTCATGCTTGAATACCCTTCAATAGCCTGTGCTCACGCTTCTCTATTGTACCCAGAGAGGGAGGCAGTTTGGGAGCCTGGCACAGCTATTAATCTGAACAATGTACCTTTAATTGGACTCTCCACTGCTTATACAGAAATGCTGGCACGTGCCAGTTAAACAACGTCTAAAGCAGCGTGCGTTCTGCATAGGCAAGGGAGGAGTAGCTTCCCGGAGCTCTGGGTAGAGTTGCACATCAATTCACACAACCCTTGTTCATAAGAGCAGATCAGGCTGAGACCAGGCAAATATGTGCATATGACATGCACTGAAGGGCAATGTTTCATGCTGCGTGCCTGTGTGTCTTCCTTCTTTTCAAGTGTGCACATCACATGGAGTAACTCATGCCCTTCTAGTAAGATACTGCAGCTTGCATGTCTATCCAGTTTTGCAGGTGTGTCCCTATATGCAGCTGAACTGGGGGAGGGGCAGCAACTAGGGCAAAATATATCTCCTTTGGAGTGCCTTCAAAGTTAGGGTTAAGATCACATCCTTTCATTGTAGTTGGATGCCAGGGGTAATGACTCAAGAAGCTATAACCTTAGTTACTTCATTGCTTTGGGAACCAGCGGGATGATGTATTTATTATTTCAAAGTATTGCTACTAGTTCCTTTTTCTGCCCAGGGAATGGGGAAAAAACCTAGATTGTATTGGAGAGGTGTTTGCACCATTAGCTATGGGTTGTTCTTGTTTATGTTCTCTTAGGATTGTTTAGTTTCACCCACATAGTTGCAACTGGGATATTGTGTTAGGTAGTTCACATGTGTTATACTGGGCAAATATGTCCCTTGTAATTTAAGTTTGCTATCTGGGATGTGGATAATTGCTTTAGTGAATATGTGAGTAGAAGATTCTTTTTCCTATTGGCTTTTTTTGACAGGATCTTGTTCCATTTTAAGCTGTAATGTCCTGCTTTGCAGGACATCTATTTTTGATAATCACTTCAAGATAGGTCATTTTCTCTCTCTCCAATGTGTTGAAAGAAACTTGGCAAGATTATTACAAGACCTGGCCCAATTGGCTGAAAGAAATAATTCCAACTTTAAATTCATTTTTAGCACAGAATCTTGATATACCCTTTCATATATTCTGATGGAAAGTATATTGCGGCATGACTAGATGTTGGTCTTATCCAAAACGATTAAACAGTAATAATCTCAAAAATAAATCAGCTACATATGGGCTATGTTCCTACTGTATATCCTGTTTCCTCATGGTGGAACTAACCATGGCTTATGCAATTAACTCAATTTTCCAGATTTACTTGATCTATTGACCCATGTCTCTCGATTAGAATTTTATTTATTTATTTTATTTTAATTCCATTTATATCCCGCCCTTCTCCGAAGACTCAGGGTGGCTTACAAACTTAGCAGTAGCCTTCATTCTATGTATATGCCTGCTTATTAGGGAAGGGTTAGTTTGTGGTCTATTTAAGTTTACCCAGGGAGCCTTAAAAATTGCTCCATCTGTTGACTTCTGTGGTTTGTGTGTGATGTTTCCAAACACTGGTCGTCTCTCCCCTTTCCTTGGCCATCTAAGAGCGCCAGAGGCCTCGCGATGCAGAGGGATACTCAGAAGACAAGGCCAATTCGAGTTCATCCGCCACACAGCTTTCCTTTTGTTGAGGGGCTCTCAGGGGAGGAAGTTGATTCCTAGGAGCACGGAGAGCCTGTATGAACTCGATTTGGATCTCCCGAAGGGTTTGTCACCTTTCCTTTCTGCTCAGAATGCTTGTCATGCTGGCAGAGTGATGGAGATGTCAGGCTGGCCTGGGGTGCTCCACTGGGGAAGAAGTCAGCGCCAAATGCTAATGCAAAGTGATGCTGATTCCTAGCAAGACACTACTGGAGCCCAAGCGCAAGATGGATTTAAAAGACCCCGGCTGCATGCAAGTGGGACAGCTGTCCCAGACCTGTCAGAGCTGGCAGGAAAGGAATTCCACCAGCCCAAACGTGTCTATTCACATGTTCCATATCTCTTCCTTTTGGTCAGCCAACAGCACCAACGGTTGTTCCCATTCGTTTTTTTTAAAAAATAAATAAATTGTATTAAAAGTTTTACAAAAAGAAACACAAAAATGAATACTACTAAAGAGAGCAAAAGAAGCAAAGGATGAAGATTAAAAAATGCAGAGAGAACAAAAAGAAATAGAAAAAAAAACCTTCCGATTTCTTCTGCAGCAAGTACATTTACAGTATTAACTTTTAATTTACGATTACAAAAAAGGGCTCACTTTTTTTCTATTATCCAGGTGTTTTTTTTAATCATCATGACTACAAATCGTGAGTATATTTTTTTCTGTTTCATGCAAAAAAAATCTACAAGGGGTTTCCAGTCAACCATGAATATAGATATTTCCCTAAGCGAATAAGTTAGTTTAGCCATCTCTGCAAGTTCCATCATCTTCCATCATTCCTCGACTGTTGTCGAGGTCTTACCCCTTTGAGCTTTTAATAGTCTCACAGCACCCAATTCCCTTTTCTGGAAAAACTTCTGCATTAAAGAAAAATGAAATGCTTCCTATATTCTCCCTAGTGGGAAGCAGCACTTTATAGCTGGAATGGACTAGCTGTGTGAGTGCTTATTGGATCATCAGGACCCTGGATCCCTCAGAACCAAAGCAATGTGGTAGACTGCATGTTAAAATCAAAAGAAGGGTGAAAATCCCAGCTTATCCTTCAGGCTTCTTTGTAGCCTGGGACCAGTCGCCAGCTGCATTCATCCGTCATCCTAAACCAGACATGTCAAACACAAGGCCCGGGGGGCCGGAGCCGGCCCGCAAAGTGGTTCCATGTGGCCCGCGAAGCCACCTTGGAAACAGTGAGGGAACAGCCCCCACTGCCTTGGCCCTGGCCCACAGACTCTCCTTCTACCAGAGACCCCCAGATCTGTCCCACTCCTGCCCAGGCCCCCATAGGCACCCTTGATGCGAATGATGTAGAGCTGGCCAGGCCCACCCAGTAGGCCATACGCACTCTAGCCACGCCCACCCAGTAGGCCATGCCCACCCTGGCCATACCCACCCGGCCCTTGAGGGCAACCGCAATGCTGATGCGGCCCTCAATGAAATTGAGTGTGACACCCCTGTCCTAAACCATAAACTCTTGTTTACAAATACATATGTTTCCCTAACCTGCATAGCCAAATTCAAACAAGCTACATTCAAATTTAGTGTAAGGTGTGGAGCCAGTCACTCTGTCTTGTCCTAATTACAAATTGTTAGGGTGAAGTTACCTCCTTGGACACTACATTGTGCTCTTGGGAACAGGGCAAGATAACTAAGTAGTATCCATCATAACTCATGTAAGTGGCAGGAGCTCCTCGTTGAGTTACCCTAGTAGCCTGCCTCATAGCCCAAGGGTATTGATGGGGTCAGTTGCTTGTGAGCTACGGTAGGTCATCACTCTTGATGTAACTGGTATCTAAAGTGTCTTCTTTCAAGGTAATAATAGTATACAGTACCTATGCGTAACAGAGTGAGCGCCTGTTACTCGTCCCAGCTTCTGCCAACCTAGCAGTTCGAAAGCACGTAAAAATGCAAGTAGAAAAATAGGGACCACTGCGGTGGGAAGGTAACAGCATTCCGTGCACCTTTGGTGTCTAGTCATGCCAGCCACATGACCACGGAGACGTCCTCGGACAAGCGCTGGCTCTTCGGCTTTGAAACGGAGATGAGCACCAGCCCCTAGAGTTGGAAACGACTAGCACGCATGTGCGGGGGAACCTTTACCTTTACCTTTTTTTTACCTATGCTTACCTCCTTCTCACCACCACCAGGAGGCGCCGTCCCACACTCCTTTTTCCATGCCTTATGCAGTGTCCTTAGAAGCTGCTAGGGCAGGGGTAGGCAACCTCGGCTCTTTTGTGACTCATGGACTTCAACTCCCAGAATGCTGACTCAGGAATTCTGGGAGTTGAAGTCCATGAGTTATAAAAGAGCCGAGGTTGCCTATCTCTGTGCTAGGGTAACACTATTAGTTTTCCTGATTGATTCTTGCTTCAGACTCAAGGCATGTTCTGGTCTACAAACATATCAAGTTGTTGCTGCATTCTGTGTTGTACTTTCCCTCCCACCCTCCCTGTCTCTTTTTCAAGCTCATATTTATAACTGGGAATGACTCAAAGCAGAATATTCCTGGGAAAGAGCTGGGCAGCAGAGATTTAGGACATTGTGTCTTTTCCCTGAATAATTCCAGATTTACCAGGGGTAGATCTACCTTTGACTCAGCAGGCAGCAGTAGTAATAGGGCTAGTACTTGGATAGGAGAGGAGTACAAAATCCAAGTGTCATGTCTAGGCCACAATGGGAAGTTGAAGCCACCTCGTGGAAGAAGGCAATAGAAAACAGCCTTGCTATTATTGCCAAGAATATTTTCTAGCTATACAGAGAGTAAGAAAGGTAACCTTGATGGAAATATGCAGGAACTGTTATCTAGCCAAAAGGGCCTGAAACATTTTTTAAGCCCTGAGAAACATAATACGAGGGCAATCTGGAAATAAATTTCCGTTTGGTTATCAATGACAGATACTTGCAGATACAGAACTTTTATTATACCCGTTAAAAAAACTACAACATGCGACATAATCGCCATTCAAATTGAGGCACTTGTCAAAACCTCTTACAAGGTTTGACACTCCTTAGTAGTAGTCGCTCGGCGCCAAATCTGGGCTATGGGGTTGGGGGAGTGATCAAAAACATCCCAACGGAACTGCTTCAAAAGTTCTTGGGTGCATCTAGCGGTGTGTGGGCGAGCATTATTGTGAACCAACACCACACCAGAGGTCAGCATGCCCCAACGCTTGTTATGGATGGCTCGTCTGAGCTTTCATAACGTTTCACAGCAGACTTCTGCATTGATGGTCGAACCAGGCTCCATGAACTTCACTGGTAGTACTCCTTTGGCATCTTCAGATTTGGTGGGATTTTCTATAGCACCATTTCTGGTGTGGTGTTGCTACACGATAATGCTCGCCTGCACACCGTTAGATGCACCCAAGAACTTTTGAAGCAGTTCCATTGGGATGTTTTTGATCAACCCCCCCCCCATAGCCCAGATTTGGTGCTTAGCGACTACTACTAAGGAATTTCAAACCTTGTAAGACGTTATGACAAGGGCCTCAATTAATGCAATGTTCTAGTTTTCTAATGTGTATAATAAAAGTTCTTTATCTGTGTCTGTCATTGATAACCAGATGGAAGTTTGCCCCCGTGTTTGGAAGCAGCTCAGACACTGCCCTGATTTACTATAGTACAAGAATGGAGAGGAGGTGCAACACATGCAAAATTCTGCTATTACAACCAATTTCAATAAAAGTAGACTTAGTTTTCCTGTGGCATTGATCTCCTGGCCTGATCTACACAGAGGGATGGAAACATGTGACCATGTAGCTGTCAAATGTGGAACTCACCTCAGGAAAGACTTCATCTTTAAAATGATAAGCTGAATGGGTCCAAAAATACACAGTGACATCTGCTTTTTCTGCAGGAGATGCCTCTGGGAAGCCACGTCAGTCCCTACATCTCTCACTCTCTCTGGTCCTTTAAGTTCCTGTCATATAGTATAAGGACTGCTGGAATGAGTGATGGCGTCTATTTATACTATCAGTGTGAATAAAATTATTCTCCTCACTAGTTGCATCCCTACAGAGAACTCAGATTCCAATACAGGCAGTCCTCAACATAGTACCACAATTGCTGTTGCTAAGAAAGACAGTTACTAAGTGAATTTTGCCCCATTTTACAACCTTTCTTGCCACAGCTGTTAAGTGAATTGCTGTAGTTGTGAAGTTAGTAACACAGCTGTTAAGTGAATCTGGCTTCCCCATTGATTTTGCTCGTCAGCAAGTGATAATCACACGACCCTGGGACAATGCAACCATCATAAATACGAACCAGTTGCCAAACATGTGAATGTTGATCATGTGACCTTGGAGATGCTGCAGTTGGTCTTAAGTGTGAAAAACGGTGGTAGGTCACTTTTTTCAGTGCTGTTGTAACTTTGAACAGCCACTAAATGAAAAGTTGTAAGCTGAGGATTGCCTGTATCAAAAACAGGCAGGCATATTACCCACCTTAGTTTGGAATATAGTACTTGCTAAAGTTGGTGATGAACATCCTGGTTTCCCTTCCCTTCAACAAGTATTTCTTATTTGTCTGAAAGGGTATAGGCTTTCCTGCCTGAGCAGGGGGTTGGACTAGATGACCTCCAAGGTCCCTTCCAACTTTATTATTATTATTATAGTACATCCAAGTCTTTGTTCAGTTCAGCATGCCTCATTCATCAGTCCTGGCTACCATCTGGGGCTGTGCAGATTCTCAAGCTCTGGTACTTGATTCCTTTCACTCCAAATAGAGAGGGCACAGATGAAAAATAAAATAATCAAAGTAATGATGGTATTTGGTATGCCATGATGGTTACAATGCAACCTTCCCTTTGCTTGTCATTGAAGTGAACTTTGTTTTAATCCCATTAGACAGTATTCTAAATCTATCCAGGAGATACATTCAAATATAAAGAAGAAGCCCTCAGAAAGAATCTGGATAAAAGGGGCCCTGAGTTATTATTTATTTTATTTTATTTTTATTCCATTTATATCCCACCCTTCTCCGAAGACTCAGGGCGGCTTACAAGCTTAGCAGTAGCCTTCATTCTATGTATATGCCTGCTTATTAGGGCTTTCACACACACACACCCAAGCGGCATTATTACAAAGTCAGCTTAATTGCTCCCAACAATCTGGGTCCTCATTTTACCTACCTCGGAAGGATGGAAGGCTGAGTCAACCTTGAGCCTGGTGGGACTCGAACCTGCACTAATTCCAGGCAGCTGGTGTTACTTAAGGAGGCATTAGCCCACTGCTCCACCAAGGCTCATTATAAGCCATGTACAGGTTAGGGTAATAGGACTTGGCATTTGCATTGACCTTATTACCTGGGACAAGGAAGTAGACATCAGTGGTTGTGTCTGAGTAAACTATAATATGGTTATTTATTTATTAGATTTTTCTCCCGCCCTTATTACTTTATAAGAAACTCAGGGCAGTGAATATACTTGATGCTCCTTCCTCCTCCTATTTTCCCCACAATAACAACCCTGTGAGGTAGACCAGACTGAGAGAATACTGGCCCAAAGTCACCTGGCTGGTTTCCATGCCTACGGTGGAACTATAACTCACCATCTCCTGCTTTCTAGGCCATCACCTTCACCAACACACCAAACTGGCTCTCTTTAGCTCAACATGCTGCCTCAGTAGTGGTAGTCTTACAACTACAACTGTTGTAATTTCTGTTGTTAAGTGAGACATTTGTTAGGTGAGTTTTGCCCCATTTTATGACCTTTCTTGCCACAAGTATTCAGTGAATCACCGCAGTTGATAAGTTAATTACATGGTTGTTAAGTGAACCTGGCTTCCCCGTCAATTTTGCTTTAGGATTGCAAAAAGTGGATTGCGTGACCCCGGGACCCTACAACTATCATAAATATGAACCAGTTCTGAAGTATATAAATTTTGATCATGGGGATGCTACGAAGGTCGTAAGTGTAAAAATGGTCATAAGTCACCTTTTCAGTGCTGCTGTAACTTTGAACGGTCACCAAATGTAAGTCAAGGACCACCTATACGTGCACCAGAAACTAACCAATCCCATTTTTAGCACTTATACGATGTGAATCCAGTTAATGAAATTTAATGCTCAAATAGTAACCTCAGTTTAGCTCCAGAGGCCTGAGAACTGCACAGTCATGAACATATGGAGGACACCAATTTGAGGAAGTGAAATGTAGGCCATAAAATTTTTTGATTTTAACACATCTAGATAAAATGAAGCAGGGCAGGGAGAGATTAGTATTATGCCAACTGTGATTTGCCTTGCAAACAGGCCACATGCAGTGTGATCAGGGGAATCCCAGCCAGGGTCATTTTGCAGTCACTAATTTTTCATTAACTTGATTCTATAGCAGTGGCGGGCCATTAACCCTTTTGGAGGAAACTGCTCATCTTCCAGATTAACAAAAACAGCTGCTCACCACTGTGAAAAGAAACGTGGATCTCAGAAGTGACAGAGGCAGGAAAAGCTCAATTCCTACATCTCATTCTCAGTCTTCTTTACCTACAGTTCCATCCCACCTGTACAGCAGTTGCCTTTTATCTCCTGGAAAGCTGTATATTGCAAAATGTGGCTGATCTCAAAAAGGATAACTAGGATTGAGCTTACTTAGTGCATGGATGGAAGACCACCAGAAATCCCACAGCAATTTTGACCCACGTGGGTTAAAGCTCATGACATACCATTGTTATAAAAAACACACATACACCCACAAAAGAATGACCTAGCCATATACAGGTAGTCCTCAATTTACAACCACTCATTTAGCAAGTGGTTGAAGTTGCAATGGCGCTTAAAAAACGTACAACCATCACAGCTTCTCCACAGTCATGTGATCAAAATTTGGGTGCTTGCTAACCAGCATATATTTAGGACAATTGCAGCTTCCCGGTGCATGTGATTGCCATTTACAACCTTGCCAACTGGCTTCTGACAAGCAGTCAATAAGCAAGATCAGACATGTAAACTCGTGACATCACATGACATCGCGCAACGTATCGCAGCCTTTTTGCCATTGCAATGGGGTGGGCATGACTCCTGGATAATGCATCCGGCCTGCAGGCCGGCAGTTTGACACCCCTGAGCTAGACTGACTTAGCAACAGCCTAGGAACACAATGGGTCAAGAAGTTAGGACATTGGGGCTGACGATCGGCAGCCTCGCATTCAAGACCTGATTGCTGCCCTGAGATGGAGTGAGCTCCCATCACATGCTCCAGCTTCTGCCGACCCTGCAGTTTGAAAGCAGGCAACAGCGAGTAGATAAATGAGTACTACTTCATTTCATCTACTACAGGGACATGAAAGGAGCCCCTAACTGGGCATCTCTTAAGAAATGGTGATTTCACTGGCTGACCCATTCACCACAGAAGTGCCTCGGTGCTTCTGATGTGGAAGTATAGTATAGCAACAGCATCATTCACTTAACGACAGTGATTCACATAACCATGGCAGACAAGTTTGTAAAATCAAGCGCAATTCACTTAACAATCCCTTTGCTTACCAGTGTAAATTCTGGACTGAACTGTGATCCTAAATCAAGGACTACCTGTAATTAGCTTGACAGCAAATAGTCTTATCTTCCTAGAGTGGCAATGGCAGCTTCCTCCCTCACTTTCACAGCTAGAGCCATGTGTCATAAACAACTTCTAATGCTAAATTGTTTAAAACAACTTCTAAAAGAACAGGCTTTTTTTTCATCTGAGACCATAAGAAACAAAATGCCCCAATAGATGCAAGGATTCTGTAGAAAGAGAACAGATGTTTTGAATGCCCTGGGAACCTTACTGCTTCCCAAGGATTAATGATCTTGAGATGAAGATATAAGCTCTGTTGTTCTTGGAGTTTGCTAATAGATAAAATCTCTACTTCCATGCTATATGGTGCGTTTTCAAAAAAATAATTTGAATGTAGTTGCAAGAAGCTATACATAGCTGTTTTATTAATTTATATATTATTAATTCATGTATTAATTGTTTATAGTTGCAATTGCCCAGTTTGAATATAAGGAAACATCCCTGCTACAAACTGTGTTTTTTGAAATCTGTTTTTTTAATTGTTAGATTAGAAGACGAAGCTGTACAATTTCTGGTGAAGGCATCACACACAGGCAAAAATTTGTGATTTTCTGCCTCATGAGGTTATGTTCAAGGTCTGTGTCTAATATTACTACTGTACCTAGATCAAGATCTTCCAATGCAGTTCTGATCAAGGAGAGTTAGCCTTTGACTTGCTTTGATTCCGTTTTAAACCTAGACTATCTACGTTTAGGCTTATAAAATATGGGTGTATAACCTGGCCATGCTCAGGTTTTATTAAGGTACATTTCAATTCTCCTTCACCATGCATAAGCAAAACCCTGAAGAGAACCTAGCTGCAGAAGTAGACTCTAAGCTCTGTCCAGTGAGCTGAGAAAAGTTAGATTTCTGTTCCTTCTGAGGGGACAGTGTTCATGGCATTTCCTTACCTCAAAGAGTTAAACTGGCAGAGATATCTTGTGCTTACATCCTGCGGTGCTCCTTACAAATGCACGCACACACATATGGACACATATTGGAGTGTGAGACCCAGGAATTAGTTGTGACAGGAGATTCACGCTCCATGAGCACTAGACACCTGGTGATAAATGTGGCAGAAGTACCGGTATATTGGAGGGAGAAGGAGAAAGGGGCTTCCCCATGTTTCCTTTTGCAGGGGTGTGTGTGCAAAACCAAACTAGGAATAAGGAAGCAATCGGTGGAACCAGGCACTGCAAGTGGTCACAGTCTTTGAGAATGGCAGAGTCTGGGGAATGCAAGGTTCTTTTCCCTTAGCAATACTCCAGGTTTCCTATCAGGTAATATCCTTTACTGGCCCACATTTTATGTTTCACAGAGGGAACTTGTAGTGACAAATTAAACCCAGCAGGCTAATTCACAAAGCCTCTTTATGGAACTTTTTTTCTATCTTCCATTTTCTGGGGTGACTTCAATTTTTTAAAGGAACAGACATTTGGTTTTGAAAGTTCAAATTTACAACGGCCCTGAAAAAAGAGACTTATGAATGTTTTTCACATTTGTGACTGACGCAGGATCCCCATAATCAAAATTCGGGTGCTTGGCAACTGGTTCATATTTATGATGGTTGCCCGGGGGTCATGTGATCACCTTTTGCGACCTTCTGACAAGCAAAGTCAATGGGGAAGCCAGATTCACTTAACAACCACATTACTAACTTAACAACTGCAGTGGTTCACTAAACAACCATGGCAATAAAGGTTGTAAAATGGGGCAAAATTCATTTAACAAATGTCTTGCTTAGCAAAAGAAATGTTGGGCTCATTTGTGGTAATAGGTTGAAGACTACCTACTGTCTCCATTACAGTTCCACAGTTCCACCACAGTTGCACACACACTGATGCTAAGAAACTTAAAACACATTCTCCTGTTTTTCCTAACAAGCAACACACAAGTGATAATGTGATTCATTGTTTCTGCTTTGGCTATAATCATAGAAAATTCATATTGTACATATTTTTGCTTTTATTCCACCTTTATTATTTTTTTACAAATAACTCAAGGTGGCAAACATATATAATACTTTTTTCCTCCTATTTTCCCCACAACAACAACCCTTTGAGGTTGTTGGCCTGAGAGAGAATGACTGGCCCAAAGTCACCCAGCCAGCCCACTGTCTCCTGATTTCTAGCCTGGTGCCTTAACCACTAGAACAAATCTGCTCTGCAATTTGGTTGACTCTAAAATATTTGGTTGATGTGGTCACCAGTGCTTCCTTCTGTAATCTATTCATCCCCTCTGAGTGCTTCCAAAATTTTATCTTTATTTTTCCTGGCAAGGTTCCTAACTCTTAAGAGTTTGCAACATGACAGACACAAATCAGCAGATTATTTTAAAAAAATAAATAAATGGAATACTAAAGAAAACCCATCTGCTGTTCTGAAACACTATGCAATTTTTAAACATAAAAATTTTATCCAGGACGTGCAAAACCATATACTAGTTTCTTTACTGCAAAGTTGGAAGTAGTGGACCATTTGGGTGCTTCCACACAAGAAATCAGTAAAACATTCGGCTTGCTTCAAGCGTTAAATTTTAAAGGTATCAAATAGATGGATGGAGTCCAGGAAGTTGTCTTCAGTTTGTAACTTTCCTAGTGCTCCTTGTGGTTCTTTTCATTTTCTTACCGTAGATCATTTATTGAAGAGGAGAAAAAAGAGGGGGAACTGCACAATACTATAGTTTTATTACTAAGACCGCCTCCACTTTTCTTTGCTCTTTGCTGAAAAGTGTTTTGTTCCGCTGAAAAGCAGCGCCACAATATAAGAATTGGCATTGGATAGGTGATTGGATGTTTGGGCTGCACTTATTTATTTTAATTTACATCCCACTTTGCATTCAGGAGCTGAAGGGGTCCCTTCATAGATTTCCTTCTAATTCTCCCCATAACAACAATGTCGTGAGGTGGATTAGCTGAAGAAAAAGTAACTACAGTAATGCAATGCCTGTTATGTATTGCAGCTGCTGCAACTGTTCACATTTAACCGAATACATAACAATGTCCTTCACTGAGCTCCCTTCCAGAGGGTGAATTTCCACCTGGGGTTTCCTGCTCCTTCTCTTTTTATTAACTTCACTTTATATGACATGAAGAACCGGCTCTGTAGAAAAGGCTCTGCTGCTGGGGAAGGTGGAAGGAAAGAGAAGAAGAGAAAGACCTGCAGAAAGGTGGGTGGACCTATACACAGATAGTCCTCGCTTTACGACCACAAAGGAGCCTAAGACATTTGTTAAGTGAGTTTTGCCCCATTTATTATTATTATTATTATTATTATTATTATTATTATTATTATTATTATTATTTATTGAACTTATATACCGCCCTTCTCCCGTAGGACCCAGGGCGGTTTACAAGGCAATTAAAACAACATTACAATACAAAAAGTTAATAACAATTAAAATAGATTAAATTATCCTTGATTAAAAATCTAAAACCCCTATAACTGATTAAAAACCCAATTTCAGTTGAAGTCCACTCGTCTGAAAGCTGCCCAGGTGGGAAAAAAAAACCCAGGGCTTTAAATCCCCGATTTCCTTAAGCATTTTACAACCTTTCTTGCCTCAGTTGTTAAATGAATCACTGCAGTTGATAAGTTAGTCACTCTGTTAAGTAATCTGCCTTCCCCATTGACTTTGCTTGTCAGAAGGCGATCACAAAAGGTGATCACATGGCCTTGGGAGCCAGCAAGGGTCATAAATATGAACCAGTTGCCCAGCATCTGAATTTTGATCACATGATCATGGGGAATGCTGCAAAGGTCTTAACTGTGAAAAACGGTCATATGCAGTGGTGGGATTCAAATATGTGAACAACCGGTTCTGTGTGTGGATGCTGCTTCCAAGAAGACCATTCTGGGCCTGGACAACAAAAAAATTAGCTACCGGTTCTGCTGAAGCGGTGTGAACCGGATGTATGCCACCACTGGTCATATGTCAACTTTTTTGAGTGCCCTTGTAACTTTGAACGGTCACTAAATGAACTGTTGTAACTTGAGGACTATCTTTATGTGATCACTAGGAATTGAAAGGCCGGGATAACGTACAATCAGTTATATGGGGTGAACGTCGCACTTTAATCATTCTGTGGTTGTCCGAATGGGGTCTTCAAACTCGGCCCTTTTATGACTCATGGACTTCAATTCCCAGAATTCCTCAGCCAGTGTGCCTGGCTGAGGAATTCTGGGAGTTGAAGTCCACGAGTCATAAAAGGGCCGAGTTTGAAGACCTCTCCAAATGCTTTTAAGACAAAGGTTTTCTATTGCCAACAGGCCAGCCGCCGATCTTCCCAAGTAGATGCCGTTCCTTTTTTTGATCTACTCTATTCTCCGCAGGACGCCTACCAATGGCCGGCGGGGGCGCGGGGTTCCAGCTGCTATTCCATCCCGGGAAGTCAGCTTACTTTCAAGCCGAGGCCAGCCGGGCAGCAGCGTAACAAGTCCAATCAGCCCCCCCCCCCCCACACACACACCGCTGCCCGCCCAGAAGCGCAGCCATCTCTCTTTGTTGGACGTGGGCCACACGCGGCACTAAATAGGCTTGATGGGACAAAATATTCAAATTAATTTGGGACCGAGCGGTGGCCTCCCGAGCTGCTGCCCCTCCGCTGGCGCTCCCGCGCCGTGCACCGCTCGCCGCCTGGAGCGGCGGCGGCCCCAATCTAAGCCTGTTGGAGAAGGAATAAATCATCCGCCGCCGCCTCCGTTTAAGCAGGGCACTGATTGCCGGTGTTTGCTCACCGGGGAAATCAGGTGAGTGCCCCCCGCGCGCTCCCGCGGTCTCGTCGGCGTTTAAGCCGAGATTGATTTATTTGATTTTGCCAGGCGCTGGGTTGCTTCCCCCTCAAAAGGCCGCTGGGGAATTGCAGGCCTCGCAATATTAATGTCGGCGAGGACGCTGCCTCATTAAAGTGTCAGGCGGCAGTAATTCCTGCTTGGCTTTATCACTCCCCCGGGAAGCCGAGCGCACCGCGGGGGCGGCCGCAGGGAGAAACCCTGCGGGCTTCTGCGGAAGGATGGACCGAGGCCCTGCAGAAACGAATCCAAAAGCAAAGTCAAAGCCAAGCGGATGGATTTAATGTTTTTTTTTATGGTCTTGGGCACAGGTAGGCAACCTCGGCTCTTTTATGACTCATGGACTTCAACTCCCAGAATTCCTGAGTCAGCTATGCTGACTCAGGAATTCTGGGAGTTGAAGTCCATGAGTCATAAAAGAGCCGAGGTTGCCTACCCTAGGTCTTGGGGAAACCGGTGCCTCCGTTTGTTTATTTATTTATTTATTTATTTATTTATTTATTTATTTATTTATTTATTTATTTATTTATTTATTTATTTATTTATTTATTTATTTATTTATTTATTTATTTATTTATTTATTTATAAAAATTCTAAATGTTGCTGATGTTTTATCCTCCCTGTTGCTACTTCCCGTTGAATAACTTGTAATCCCAAGGGGAGTGAGTCCTTTGCCATGTGCAGGAACGGTCGCCTGTATTTTATTATTGTTACCTTCCCATTTCCAGACTTGAACCTGAGGTGCTGGAAACGACACTCATCTGATGTGGCCTAAAAATAGGACAGCCGTTTGCTTGAAATGGTATAGGGTTTCCTGCCTGAGCAGGGGGGTTGGACTAGATGACCTCCAAGGTCCCTTCCAACTTTATATTATTATTATTATTATTATTATTATTATTATTATTATTATTATTATTATTATTATTAGGTGGGTGAGAAAGCAGCACTTGGCTGCTGCATTGAAATCAGTACTCTCACCCCCACAGGTTAACTAGGTGGCAGAGCATATGGAAAGAGTTGCTATAAACTCCAGTATGCTTCTGATGAATGTGTGGATTGCTTTGACGCTGGGAGTTAATAATAACACATCTGGAATACCATTTGAACACCACTGGCATTGACAAAATCACTATCAGTCAATTGCAGAAGACAGCTTTACTTGGAACAGTTTACATCCTGCGGTGATACCTTTTACTCCCATCAAAGAACATCTGCCTATATCAGGTCCTTGGGAAGGATTTGATAGGTGGATAAAAATGCTAAATCCAGACTAAAAATGTAGCTGTGTAATGAACCATAATACATACGCCGAGCCTGTGACACTGACCCATATTGTACAATGAAGACTTGAAGAGTTAAGGTAAAAACAGCTCTAGGCTTTAAAATTTAATTAAAGAGGTTGTTTTTTTTTTTGAGATGGTAGAGTGGACTTGCTCAGTTTGGCTTTCCTAGCTGGGATGGTATAATGAATTGAGCTGCCAGCATTTCCGGAAAACTGTTGAGTTAGAACAAGCAGTATCAAGGCAGTGTAGACTTTAGTGCCAGTTAGAATTATGATCCTTGCATTATGTCCTCCATTTACATTTCAGTTTTTTCCCCTTCTGGATTCCCTTTTACAGAATCATTCCGTTTTGCTGTAGCATAAATGATAATATTCTTTTCAAAGTTTTGAAACAAAAAATGGTATTAGTGTCAGCTTTGTAGAAGATTGGTAGAGGGCTAAATTAACACTTCCATTCCCAAATCCTTTCAGTTTACTCAAAAGTAAATCCATCTGAATTTAGTGAGGTTTCTTCATGAAAAATTGTTGTAGGGAAGCAACCCAGTTGGCTAGGGTTTAGAATTAGCGCTCCAGCAAAATTATCTTAAATAAAGCTGAGATATTGGCTCCCCCCAACACCCCACCTTTCCCTTCCCAGGAGATTCACCATGTCTTCAGATACCTTGGCCTTTGCAGTTAGCAAAAAAACCCCAACATGCTGTAATCATTTTTCCAAGGCTGTCTTCACCTCCCTCTAGAGGCTTGAAATGTGTATGATATAGGAGAAAATTCTGATTCTTGAGATTTTAGCATAGTTTGGGAGCTACTGAAATAATGTTGGGCAATAGATATTAAGATAAAGAGTTTGGAGATTTGTGGAGTGCGAGGTTACTTTCTTTGAATAGTTCGTCTATGCAATGCTCTATAGTCAAATTTTGTGATAAAAAGCCCCATACCTTCCATCTATGAATCTCTTGAATGGATGCATAGCTTAGTTTTGGTTGTTTGGGGGATTTTGTTTTTCCAGTAGTAACTGCAGATGAAATTTTATCAGATCACCTTTTTCTTTTACATTCTAATTTAGGTTTGGAATAATCATATGTATGAGTTAATGGGCCAATAGTGGAAAAAAATGGTATTGTTTGAAGGATGTGGGTGGCCCTGTGAAATCTGCACACAAAATTATAATCCTGGATCCTGTGTAATGCTCACGTGCATCTGTGTCTTCTTTTTCTTCTGAATTGACATCCTTTCTCTTAATTTGCTCTTCTCTTGCAATAACATGCTGCTTCACATTCCCTCCATCTCTTAAGCGTTCACTCCCCTGAAAAGGGCCTATTTGCATTTTGATATGTTCCTGACCTACCTTTCATTTCCTGGGCAGGCAGTTTTGATTAATCATGTTCACCAGGGTGCACTAAGCCATGTGGCATGCCAGACTCACTTGTAATTGAAACCTGGGATTTGGACATAACTTGGTAGGCTTGGCAAAAATCAAAGGGAATGGCCAGAAACAAGGTTTTGTGGAAAGCCAAACACTACAGAGGGGACTTCCTGTTTCTTCTCTTTCTTCCTGAGCCAAATCCCGGCATTTGAGCCATGGTAGAGATGAGAAAACTCTGATGGGAATGGCTTCCTGGATACCAAAAGTAGATCAGAAATTACTTCTAATTGTGTCAAGCCCAAAAACGACATGTGGAGTTAGTTCCAAGTAGTTACTTGATTGCCGTTGGCTTACAGACACAACTATTGCCAGACTAAAGCAACTATTTACATAGCTATTGTTCTGCTAGGGAGAAGGCACTCTTTGCCCTCTTCTTGCCTACCAGACATTCCAAGCTCCACTGGCTCTTTACGATTGCAGGGCTTTTCAACCAGTGGTACACGTACCACCAGTGGTACATTGGCATGTGGAAGGTGGTACACGGCCCTGCCCAGCGCAGCCAAAGGTAGCTGAGGAGGGAATGAGCCAAAACGGCACAGCGCAGGATTTGCCATGAGAGAGTCCTTGGGAGCTGCAGGGCTGCTGGGGCGAGGCAAAGGCCCCAGGATTGGCACTTCCAGCACACCTGGAAGGAGGGGGAGGCAGAGACAGGAAGAGATATAAAAGGAGGCAGTTTGGGCGGGAGAGGGAGAGAAAAAAAAGACGCAGCCTTGGAAGGAGGAGGAAGAGTCAGCTGGAGCTGCACGTAAGGTGAAAGGAGGAGGAGGGACTAGAGAGGACAAAAAACAGGCCAGGCATGCATACAGCTGGCAGCGACAAACAGGTAAGAAACGCAGCTGGGGAAGGGTCACGGCATGAGAGCCCACGTTACCTGTGCTATGCTGCCCAGCCCCCTCACTCAGCCTGCCCAATTTCGGCAGGCAGCAATCCTCACTGCATGGAGAGGCTGGGCCAGCCAGGCGAGGCGAACCGGCAACAAGCTGAATCTGCCTGGGTGCATGCAGAGGCGGCGGCAAGTTGGTGTGCCTGGCGTCCCGGATGAAAGGGAAGCACTCAGAACGCGGTCAGCCTGCATGGCAAAACAGTCACCCGGGACACCGGGCGCATGCGCTCGCCGCTGCTTCTGCCTCTGCGCGTGCCCAGGCAGGTTCAGCCTGTCACTGGTTTGCCTTGCCCGGCCCAGCTGCTGCGTGTGGTGAGGAGTGTGCCGCTGCCTGCCGAAACCAGGCTGGGGTCTGGGCGGCGTAGTGCAGGTAACGTGGGCTCTCATGCTGCTCGCAGTATCCCCTCCCCTGGAGTCCATGGGTGTGTGAAGTGGGTGAGGGCCATTTGCTGATCTCCTTCAGGGGATGCCTGTTTTTCTCCCTCCCTCATTACAAATATCTTCCAGCCACTCTGCTCTTAATGCTGTGTGGCTCTTGTCCAGCAATTTACAGTGGCCTTTCAAGCCATGGCCACCGGCAGTATGGCCACCAGCCACGCTGGGCCTATCCCCCTCCCCTTGTCCCTTCCTGGGCACGGAGGGAGGGAGGGAAAGAAGGAAAGGATAAAGGGAAGGAAGGGACAATGAGGGAGGGAGGGAAGGAAGGAAGGAAGGAACAATGAGATGGAAGGAAGGTACAATAGGAGGGAAGAAAGGCACCCATCCCAGTCCTACCCGCCTCCACCAGAGACCCACGGATCCCCCCACAGCCCTGCCCACACACCCCACAGGCGCCCCGCAACCTGAATGACCATGCCCGGCATGTCAAAAAGTTGCAAAAGGTAATCACATGACTCTGGGACACTGTGACCATCATAAGTATGAATCAGTTGCCAAGTATCCGAATGTAAATCACATGACTGCTGCAACAGTCATAAGTGTAAAAAATGGTCATTAAGTCACTTTTTTGGGTGCTGTTGTAACTTCGAACAGTCACTAAGCAAATTGTTGTAAGTCAAGGACTACCTGTACTTTATCATTTTTTTCCTTTTTTTGTCAAGTTTTTAACAGCTTGCTATGCGACTGGCGGAACTCTGATATTGCCATATCCTAAAAGTGGTACAATGGGTGAAAAGGTTGAAAAGCCCTGGCCTATTGGGAGGCAACACTTCCCTTCTGGGACCATGCTACATTCCACCACAGAATGTCAGCCTCATGCAGATTTATTACAGAACCCCTCTTCATCCTCATCTGGTTATTTTTAAAAATATTGAACAGCACAAAGCTTACAGCAAAGACTCCTAGTAGTCTCATAAATTCCCTCTTGGTTAACCCAGAGCCATTGATAACTGTTCTTTGAGTATTGTTGTTCTTCCAAGTGCTGGTCCACTTAACAGCAGTAGCATCTTCTAGTCCAGACATGTCACACACAAGGCCCGGGGGCCAGATCCGACCCGCGAAGTGGTTTCATGCGGCCCGCAAAGCCATCCTGGAAACAGTGAGGGAATGGCCCCCACTGCCTTGGCCCTGGCCCTGGCCCAGAGACCCTCCTTCTGCCAGAGACCCTCAGATCTGTCCCACTCCTGCCCAGGCCCCCATAGGCACCCTTGATGCGAACGATGTAGAGCTGGCCATGCCCACCCAGTAGGCCATACACACTTTAGCCACGCCGACCCAGTAGGCCACGCCCACCCTGGCCCCCTGAGGGCAACTGCAATGCTGATGCCGCCCTCAATGAAATTGAGTTTGACACCCCTGTTCTAGTCTATATGCTACTGTCTCGTTGACAAGATTATGGGAACACATATCCATACAGACAGAAATGTTTGGTCTGGCATCACCTACATCTTGACTAATATTTTTCTGTCTTCTCAAAGGAGAGTTTCTTGCTTCTTCCTTGTCATCACCAATAAGATGGCTAAAAAAACAGGCTTGGAGATTTGTGGTAGCTGTGTGTTACGAAAGTGAGACTTTGGGTGGTGGGGGTAGGAGGTTTGAAGAAAATTAAGTTCAGTCTACATTTTAATTCAAGCTGTGAATAGCTATGGGATCTTTATGTCATATGAGTATTGTAATTGGTTGATACGTGCATTTATGAGTCACACAATTATAATTTTGGATACATATTCACATCAAATCAACCTCAAGACTTTCCCATACAATTTAGCCCAATGTTCCCTCAGTTTTATGCCCTCCAGAAGGGCCATCTTTGAAAGTGCCAATTTTGCTTATATTAATCTGATTCTTCAGCTTTTTGTGGCCTGTAGTAAGCTGTAAGTTTACTCATGTGAAATTCTTGCTGACTGCAAAAAGGATTAGGCCTTATAAAATTGCTTAACTGTTTAGCCATAAATTAGTTTATTCACATAAGACACTAATGCTGTAATTCCTTAACTTTCTTGAGAATGAAACCCACTGCTATATAGACATTGCACATTATTTCAGTCAGTTCAACTAGGATTGCACTGTGATATTACTTCTCTCTAGTCTTAAATATAAACTGCATTTTGCAAGGAGAATACCAGCAAAAAAAAACCCCAG
Organism: Vipera ursinii; assembly: GCF_947247035.1. NCBI lineage: Eukaryota > Metazoa > Chordata > Lepidosauria > Squamata > Viperidae > Vipera > Vipera ursinii. The sequence goes on along the minus strand of NC_139512.1, from coordinate 119,490,289 downwards.
TCTTGTGCCTAAAGAAACTTTCAGTGTGTATTTTGGCTACGGATAATGAACAAAAGAAAATGAAGAGAAAGACAAAAGTCAAATAGGTCATGAAGGAATGTCAGCAGTATATGTTTGTTTTACCTGGGAATGTGGGAATAGTGAAGAAGGAAAACATTCTAAAACAGCCCTTTTCAACTGGGTTCTAAAAGAGGTTGTTAGCGTTCCTAGAGAGATTGGGATTGGGGGGAAAAAAGAAACCTAATTTTTTGAACTGGTGTTGCAAACATTGCAAAATGTGGATTGTATAGATTAGAAATGAATTATATTGTGAAGTTTTCATTATTAGGGGTTCCCTGAGACTGAAAATTATTTCTGGAGTTCCTGCAGGGTAAAATAAAAAGTTAAGAAAGGCTCTTCCAAAGAAATCAGAAAAGAACTTCAGGATCCTATTTAGTGTACATGTTAGCTGCCTACTTGCATTTGTTCCATATTTGTAACAAGGAATGTAGAATTGTGCAACCCCCACATTTATTGATGTCTGGCTTCAGTTGTTGGCTTCTCTTATACTACGAGGCTTTGGCTGAGCCAAGAGCAAATTGCCTTGCTTGTGCTCTTCTTGTATTATTTTTGTTTCCAAAATGATATATTAAATAAATTTCTTTGTAGTTCTTCCGCCACTTGAATACAAGTCTTGTACTTTGTGTGTGCATTTTCAGGGAGATTGTAGCTCAAACAAATAGTTGGTGATTTGGGGAGAAGTGGTTGTCTGCTACTTCGCTAGAAGGCTAAATCTTATATAACCTGCAGGAGATTGCTGGCTACTTGGAACTGTTGGATCAGAAATCCAATATCACAGCTGGTGAGCATAGGCCTTTTTTTTCTTCTATGATTGCCACGATCAGAGGAGGCAACACGCCTTTTCAGGACATACCATGTTGCCACAGCTTGAAGATGTACTTTCAGCCAAATTTCCTTACAAAGCTCTGACGTATATTTCAAACTGGCTTCCTGCAGCTTTTGGGTTTTCTTCTCCCTGACTGGGTTTGCTCCACTTTCATAGTTTTGCATTCAAAATCCAAGGCTGGTGTTTGGTAGCATCCTCATTTTAAATTTGCATAATTTCCATAAAAACTTAGATGCAGATTAATATAACCCTCATTGAATATTCACGTGCAGTTTGTAAATTTGGGTCCATGTGGCTTATCTGAAAAAGGGAAGCGGCAGAGCAATGCGTGGGAGGAGGCAGGAATCCTACCACTGAATGTGAATCATCCACGGTGCCAGGCATAGTGTGGGACCAATTATCATTAGTGCCAACATTATTACCATACGAATTGCACTGAAGAATTTTTTTTCCTGCTATACTGAGGAGTTAAAGCTTGTGGTTGCCACATTGTTCCCAGTGCTGCGTGCTCCAATAACCCATCTGTGCGGTTTACTGCACACTTTGCTGGAAAATTATCCAGCTGCTGCATATCTTTTGCCTGTGCCTCCCTTGGGAGATGGTCGTTATCACCGTGCAGCTGGGGAGAGGTCATAGCAACAGCAGCAGGAGGAAGATGGTAACAACTCTGCTTCTGTTCAAGTAGAACAGGAAGCAAGATAGCTCCCCCCAAAGGCCCGCCAAGAATGTATTAACACCTAGCTTTGCAACAGATAAGAGGAGTTTCCATGCAAGCCGTTTTCTCTCTGTTTTCTAGAAATGTCCCTCTTCACTTTTCATACAACACCCAGTTGACATGATTTTCGGGCCTTTTCCAGTCTTTTTCTATGTTATCCGTCTGATTTTTTTCCCCAGACCTTCTTTGTGGTGGTAACAGAAGAAGAAGTTTGACTTAAGACAAGCAGCCCGGGCAATATTGAATCTTTTCAAGCCTTCTCCTCTGCCTTTAAGTAGACATTTTCATTTTCTAGCTCTCTAGCTGCTTCCTATTGAGCAGGAACGAAAAATTAATATCGGGCCTTACCGTGAGAAAGGACGCTGCTGGGAGATACGGCCCAGCTCTCTCCAGCCTTGTATTGGCCAGATTGTTTAGGACGGCTCCTGAACTTGAACAGAATGCTGCAGTTAAGAATTGTAAAGGCCAAAGGTTGAGCAAGGCTGACATACAGGCCTGGTTCATGATTCCCACTAAACTATAATGGGGTTAGGCTTCCGGTGGCGGCGCGGCGCCGGAGACAGCCTTTTCGGGCTGCCCGCGGCTCAGCTGTGTAATTTTCACCCAAAACAGCGCCGATCAGCTGTTCGGGTGAATTTGAAGCCCCCTCCTCGGGAGAAGAGGAGGGGGTGAGGCCCCAGGTAGGGGTCGAGTTCTCCGGGGCCGCCTGAGCTTAAAGCTTGGGCGGCTGAAGGATCGAACTCCCCCGTAGCCTGGGTCGCTCCCAGCTGGTCAGCGTCTCTGCTCCGGATTTCTTGGAGCAGAGCCAGGCGTTTGCGACCACCCCTGCCTGAAGGAAAGACTATGGAATAAAAGGAGCAGGCAGAGCGGTACAAGAGGAAAAGGTGAAGAGGATTATTATATTTTACTCTCGAGCTTAATGGACTTTTTAAACTTAAAGTGAAAGTGCGTCACAAGTGAAAGTAAAAGATGGCGGCTAAACCTTCAAAAACTCTTCGGAGTGCTGGAACTTCTCCGGTGCAACAGACATCGTTGCAAGCCTTGCTTCCTCCTGCTGCATTGACATCGAAGGATTTACAAGATGCCCTTGAAAAGCATGCCCAGGTAATTTTAGTAACATTGAGTGATAAACTGGCAAAAATGGAGGAGAGAATAGAAGAGAGGATGGAAGAGAAATTTAGTGCGATGAGGGTAGACATTTTGTCTACAGTGGAAAGTGTGGCTGAATGTGTACAAGGTTTGGAAGAAAAAGTGGAAGATTTGACTCAAAAAAATGCTGTACTAGAAGTTAAGGTATTGGAGAATGAAGACAAAGCGGACAGAGAGTTAAGCCTTGTTCAGTTTCACCAGATGCAGTATGCTATCAGAATTAGGGGCTTAAAAGAAAATATCAAAGAAGATTTAAAGCAGCTGATTTCTGAAGCCCTGGAAGCAGTATTGGGTCAGCCAGCATCTGAAATAAAGGGATGTATGGACAAAGTTTTTCGTGTAAATTCATGGATTGCCAGACAGAGGAAGCTACCTAGAGATGTGGTGGTTTACTTTACACAGAGAGAAATTAGAGATGAAGTTATTCAAGCTGCCTATGATACTAAAGTAGTGGTTGCTGACCAAGAAGTTTTGGTTCTAAAGGAAATTCCTCCAAAGATTTTAAGGAGAAAAAAGGACTTTGCATTTCTGGTGCAGGAACTTAAACAACGTGACATAAGGTTCAGATGGGAGATTCCAGTTGGGCTGGTGGTAATGCATGAAGGTAAAAGATACCGTCTGGTTACTGTGGCACAGGCGCGTGAATTCTACAATAATGTTTTAAAAGCAACCCCACTATCACTTCTGGAAGCTGCAAAGGGATCTGGAGAAGGAAAACCTCAAGAGGCTGAAGATGGACAGACAGAGGAGAATGGTGCAGGAGGGGATCAAACTATAACTTCGTTGGCTGATGCTGGAGAGCAGAGGGTGACGCGTGCTGCTTTAAAAAGAGCAAAACAAATAAAAGAACAAGATCAGCAGAAGTTTATGGAATTCTCAAAGCGCACTTACAGCGAGGCAGTGGGAGGAGCGCGGCCCAAAGGAGGCAGGGCCATTGATGAGGTGCTCCAAAAGCTTCGGGGCAATAAGAATGGCAACTAAATTTTTGACTTGGAATGTTAATGGATTAAATTCGCCTCAGAAGAGAAAGAAAGTTTTTTTATATTTAAAACAATTTAAGACTGATGTTATATGCTTGCAAGAAACGCATATTAGGGCTATGGACCAAAAGGTTTTACTGAACTCAAGACTGGGTACGCAATTTGTTGCCTCTGCAATGAATAAGAAAAATGGAGTGGTTGTTTATATTAAAAGTGCTATAACAGCGGACTTAATTGAAGCAGATAAGCATGGAAGATACGTAATGATAGACTTGTTGCTAGAAGGCAAAAAAACGCTTTTAGTTGGACTGTATGCTCCTAATCAACAACAACAACAGGCTGACTTTTTTAGCTTACTTCACACAAAGCTTAGTTGGATTACAAATCGTTTATTTTTATGGGGGATTGGAATGGCGTATTGGACGTACAGATGGATAAGGCTGGTTTTTTTAAGCGTATTCCATGTCATGCCAGACTGCCTAAGTCTTTTTTTGAAATGAAGGATGATTTGGAATTGCGAGATATTTGGCGTGACACACACCCGCATGAAAAGGATTATACCTTTTTTTCTGATAGACATCAATCTTTTTCTAGGATTGACTTTATTTTGCTGACTAATGATTTTTTTTCTAGGATTAAGAAGGTAAAGATTTGTGCAAGAGCTATTTCTGACCATAGCCCAGTATGGTTAGAGATTAATAAGGATAACAGAGATAGGCGCTCGTGGCGCGTAAATGAGAATTTGTTTAGAAACCAGGAAAATGTGGAAGAGTGTAAACAGCGAATGAAGGATTTTTTTGAAATTAATATGAATAAGGATACTTCTATGGATATGGTCTGGGATGCTAGCAAGGCCTATATGAGAGGAGTGTTGATATATATGAACAACAAATATAGACGTACTTTGGAAGCTAGAAGGAAAGAATTGGAGAATGAAATTAAGGAAAAAGAGAATGCTTTGATTTTGAATCCATTGGATGTGAAGACTAAGGAGGCTATTAAGAGGACAATTTGATAAATTAATGGCTGATCAAGTGGCAACCAATTTGAGGTTTGCCAGGCATAATACTTTTTGCAATGCTAATAAGCCAGGTAGATGGCTAGCTTATAGACTAAGGAAAAAGCAGAGGGCTTCTAACATAGACAAAATTGAACACAAGGGAAAAATGATGTTTCAACAGGATTTTATTAAGGAAGCCTTTGTGGATTTTTATTCTAAATTATATGCTAAGGAGAAGATTAATGAAAAAGACATTGATGAATATTTGGAGAATGCTAGCATCCCGGTGCTTACACAAGTACAAAAAGAGGAGATTAATCAACTGATTACAGAAGAAGAAATATTTACAGTAATTAAGGAGTTGAAGGTAGACAAAGCGCCAGGTACAGATGGTTTGACGGCGGCCTACTACAAAAATTTACAATTAGAGATGGTTAAACCGTTAAAGGAACTGTTCCAGACAATCCAGAGAGGGGGAAAGGTGCCTCCATCTTGGAGAACTGCCTTTATCTCTTTGATTCCGAAGGAAGACCAAGATGCTACTCAAGTAAAAAACTATAGACCGATATCACTATTAAATACAGACTATAAGATATTTGCTAAGGTGTTGGCTAATAGATTGATGAGGGTTCTGCAACGGGTGATTCATGGGGATCAAACTGGGTTTATTAGTGGTAGGCAAATGAAAAATAACGTGAGGCATATAGTAGATGTGTTAGAATTTTTGGAAAGGAACAACCAGATCCCTGCGGCGCTAATTTTTTTAGACGCTGAAAAAGCTTTTGATCAATTGAATTGGCAATTTTTGATGAAAGTTTTAGACAAAATGAATTTTGGGGATAAATTTTTGCAACCAATCAGGGCATTATATCAAAAACAAACAGCCCGAATAATAGTTAACAATAGCCTGACAGAAGTATGTAATATTGAGAAGGGCACAAGGCAAGGGTGTCCGTTATCGCCCTTGTTATTTGTGTTAACATTGGAGATATTATTGGTAAAAATACGAAATTCGGAAAGAATTAAGGGTATACAGATTAGAGATCAGGATTATAGATTGAGAGCGTTCGCAGACGATCTGGTTGTTACAGTGACCCAGCCGGAGAGCTCTGTTGTGGACCTGATGGAGATAATAATGCAATATGGGAAGGTTTCTGGATTTAAAGTTAATGTACAGAAAACTAAAATTTTGGCTAAAAACATGACAGTATCGCAAAAGGCCCTTTTAGAAGGGTTAACTGGATTTGAGATTGTCAAAAGGGTTAAATATTTGGGGGTGTTTTTGTCGCCCTCCAATACAAAATTATATAAAAATAACTATGAAAAATTATGGGGAAAATCCAAAAAGAAATGGAGAGTTGGGAAAAACTGCAATTGTCTTTGTTGGGGCGAATTGCAGCAGTAAAAATGAATGTCCTGCCTAAATTTTTATTTTTATTTCAAATGATACCGGTTCTTAAGAAAGATTCTAATTTGGAGGAATGGCAGAGAGGTATCAACAAATTTGTTTGGGCAGGGAAAAGGCCACGAGTTAAACTTAAGATTATGCAGGATACTCGTGAAAGAGGTGGTCTTAAAATGCCTAATCTTAAATTATATTATGAAGCTGCTGAGTTAGCAGGTATAAGTGATTGGATTAATTTGACACAAGAGAGATTATTAAATCTTGAGGGCCACAACTTGCTGTTTGGCTGGCATGCATATTTGTTGTATGATAAGAAGGTAGATAATGTGTTTAGAGTGCATATTTTAAGACAGGCATTGCTGAGAGTTTGGAAGAAGTACAGACATAAGTTAGATTGTAAGATACCATTGTGGGCAATTCCAAAACACGCAATAGAAAATATACATGCTGGTTTCAAACATGATGTGACTACGTGCAAGGAGATTCTAAGCTTGGAAAGAAATGCTTGGTGTTTGAAGCCATATAGTCTCTTGCGAGACGAGAAGATTGTTCAAAATTGGTTTCAATATACTCAGCTACGGGCCAGGTGGAAAGAAGATCAGAAAAATGGTTTTACAATGTCTGATGAAAATCTGATAAAGCAAATTAGAAACCAGGGACCAGCACATATTAAACGGATATATCTTGCATTGATAGAGATTGATTCAGAAACAGAACTTGTTAAGGATTGTATGATAAAATGGGCCCAAAACATCCAGGAAGTTATCACAATGGACACGTGGGAAAAGATTTGGGTGAGGAACGTAAAATTTACACAAGCTCAAAACTTAAGAGAGAACTTTTATAAAATGTTTTATAGATGGCATCTAGATCCTAAAAAGCTTGCAAGTATGTATCCGAATTATCAGCCAAAATGCTGGAGATGTGGTGATGAAGATGCAACATATTTTCATGTATGGTGGACTTGTAAAAAGATCAAGGTTTTTTGGATAAAAATTTGGTGGAATATGCAGAAGATTTTTAAGCAAAGGATAAAGTTTTGTCCACAACTCTTCTTGTTGGGAATAATTACGGATGCTACGGTTGTGGACACTAAGTTGATGTTAAATTTAATTACGGCAGCAAGACTTTTGATAGGTCAGTATTGGAAGAAAGAGGAACTGCCGACCATAGAAGAGTGGACTTTAAAGGTCTCCGACCTGGCAGAGATGGCGAAGATTTCGGCTTATTTGAAAGATCACTCGCAAGAACGCTATATTATGGAATGGAGAAAATGGATTGAGTTTATCCAGAACAAGTATAGGGTTAAGAAGTTTCATGTAGCATTTGAATAAGTCTTCTTTCTTTTTTTCTTTTTCTATTTTAGTTTCTCTATATATATTTAATATTACTAAGGTTTGTCCTATCCTATATAAACTAGAGAGTGATGGATTTTAGAGTTTATAGTTGTTAGTATATGGTTGTTTATGATTGATTTTTTTATATATACCTTGTATTTAGCTCTGGGAAGTCGGGGGGGGGGAGGGGGGGGAGGGGGGAGAGGTAGGGGGGAGGGAGAAGGGAGGGGGCGGGGGGACTGTTAAAGATAAACTGTATGTTAAAACTTTTCAATAAAAAAACTATAATGGGGTTAGTTTGGCTTTAATTCATCCTCTAGCATGAACCTAGTCTGTTTCGATAAATTATGGTAAAGTAAACAATGGTATGCCATAATGTAATATGTTCAGCTAGTCTCCTATTTTTTGTATTTTTTTCTCAGCTTAAGTAAATGACCTGATACCTTCTAGTTTGGGGGTCTTCAAACTTGGCCCTTTTATGACTTGTGGACTTCAACTCCCAGAATTCCTCAGCCAGCGTGCCTGGCTGAAGAATTCTGGGAGCTGAAATCCACGAGTCATAAAAGGGCCAAGTTTGAAGACCCCTGTTCTAGTTGTTTTGTATTGCAACTTCTGTAAACCTCAGTAAGCATGGTTAAAAGTTGAGGTTTGTAAGGATTTCTGTTGTGTATTACTAATGGAAAACATCTGATTGCCCATTCTGTTTTTGGTTGTTCTCTTTTTGAGAGTTTAGTTTATTGAGAGAAGAAGCTTCATGGAATTAGGAGTCAGAGATTCCCAGTTTTCTATTTTTGTACATGAGATCAAAAAGTTTATAACACTGAATGTCAGTCATAAATATGTGATTGGAGCATATTGGAGAAAGCTGAGGATGCATTTCAGCCCTAGATCTGACAGGTAACCAGGGCTTAAGTAGCATATGATCTGCTCCAAAGTGTAGGGTTTTCTGCCATATCTGCCTCAAACAGGATATTACTGCTTTTTCCACCCTTCATCACTTGATATAAATCTTCTTATATCTTAACACACACTGGCTATTTTCTAATCATTACAACCACCAAGTGCCATCAACACGACGCATCTGCTCATGCAAGTACTCTTTACTTTCCACTTTCTTCCATTATGTCCAACCAACAAAATCTTCCAACAAAATCCAACACACAATTAGGACCATAGACTGGAAATTGTACACTCATCATGGTTTACTCCCCACCTATTTTCTTATTGCAGGTTCAAGCCCATCTCTGACCAGCTGAATGTCACCTGAGCTTGCCATTTCAATCCGAAATTGCATCTAATGTTGCTAGGGACTACTAGCTGGTTTAGAGCAGTATTGTAGATAAACTCCATAAGAACATCTCTTCCAACACTGCAAGGTCCCACAGTGTGGAATGTCTGACTCTGGGCCCCTCATTATCCAGAGTACCTTCTCTTGAGTACCTGACTATTAGTGTGGTCCCACTATTCTATGTGTGCTCCTATTAATATCTCCAACATTCATCCACATTCCTCCAGAGATCATCATGATATCTAGGGTGATAACTACCTACATCTCTGACTGGTTTTTACTACTTTGGAGAATATTTTTAAATATTAAATAGCAGGAGGTCTACTGCATAATCTTCCCAGTCTAATTCTAAAGAGGCAGTCACTATTTACGAAATAATGCTATTCACCCAAATCTTAAGTCTTCATCATGAATATAGAATGTAGATTTGATAGATTTGAGACAGGCTTTCTTATTATGGTGTGCTTAATTGTTCAAGAAATTGCAAATTCTTCTCTCACTCATGTTTGGAAAGTGTTTTGACTGGGCCCAAATCTAGTTAAATGTCACCACAAACTTCAAAAGAGAGCTTTTTTTTTACTGACAACTTTAAACCTTATGTAGAGTTTTCCTAAATCTTTGATATGGGTGTGCCCAAGTCAAAACAAAAATAAATATTTAAATAATTTTATTCTCCTACTGGGAAGGAAAATGGAGAGGAACGTTACTTTAAAAAAAAACCTGCTTAAATGCCACTCAGAAAACCTTTACAAGTGCCAGCCATTTAGAGAGTACGAAAGCATTTTTTTCTAGCACTGCAACATTTTCAGATTACTACATTTTATTTATAATCATTTTTGGCTGCTATGATGATGTCATTCTCTGTGCCAAAGTGAATTAACATTATGGAACAAGGTATTACTGTAAGCATAAATCACATTATGTTCTAGATTTCTTGGAATAGTCAAGTAAGCTGCTTGGATCATGTGAACATTGCTCCAGTTAGTAGAATAACTGGCAACTGACACTTGGTCCATAAGTATTAATTAGTCAGAACAATTTAAGGATTCTTCATCTTTTTGGGCAAATCAACAAGTAGCTAATTCTGCAACAGGAACTGGTGCTGGGCACTGACCAATAATTGCCCATGTCATTGTTTTGAAGCCTACTATATTGATTTACAAGCATTGGGTTGGTAATTATTGCTTGCTAAACAACAGTTGCATAGATTGGAGGCAAGAAGCCCATGACAACTATAGTGTTAACCCCCAAATACATTTAAACTTATTTAAAAGGCAAAGTAATCTTGAAATTTTGCATACAATCCCAGAAAAAAACTGAGCACTGTGCATATTTCTGACATAATTCTGCATCTGTCTGTCTGTCTGCCTTGAGATGTGTCTGAATATTAGTAACTTGGGCTAGCAATTGGGCTGTTGGTTTGATCTCCAAGCTTGGTGATTTGGCTGCAAACATTTCGTCTCCATTCAGGGGGGAACATCTTCAGTGCGCTTTGAATTGTGCTCGTCTGTCAGAGCACTGGCCTTTAAATACCATTTTGTGTGATGTAAATTGGTGTGGGTGTTGTTTCTCTGGATGTTTCTGAGTCATGGTCTGGTTTCCGGCTGTTTGATTGGCTGGTTGTTATTGCTGGGCCATAGTCCTTGGTGTTTAAGTATCATCCGTGTGATGCAAATGATGTTTCTTCGTTTGCTTGCCTCTGAGTCATGGTCTGGTTTCGGGTCTGGTTTCGGGTTGTTTGGTTGTCGAGATGTCTGGTTTCTTGTGGGGGGTTGTGATTTTTGCTGAGTGGTGGGGTGCCTGTTTCTTCGTTTTAAATGCTGCCTTCGGGATTGTGGTTGAAGTAGTTTTTTTCATTCTCAGCAGTTGGTAGATTGGGTCGGTGTCAGTGTGTCTGTTTATTGACTCCTTAGTGGAGAACCAGGCTTCGAGGAATTCTCTTTTCTCCCCTTGATTTTGCTTGGATTACAACTCTGGCGCCGGTTAAATCAAACTTGTGTCCTTCTGAGTCCTTGTGGATGGACATGAGGGATAGTGGGTCGTGTCTTTTGATAGCCAGGGAGTGTTCGTACAGTCTGGCCGATAGCTTTCTCCCTGTTTGGCCCACATAATTCTTTCCACAGTTGCTGCACTGGATTCGGTACATGACGCCTGATCTTTGGTTTGTTTCTGCCTGCTCCTTAGGTTTTGACAAGGTCCATCTGAGAATTGAGGCTGGTTTGTGGGCAACTGCGAGGTCATGTTGGCGTAGTAGTCTTGCTGAAATATTCTGTACGTAGGGAATTGTGATTCGCTTGGTTATTGTTCCTGTTGTAGTTATTGGCTGCTTTGGGTGTTTGTATTGTTTGTGTGTAGGGATCTCCGGATGAAGTTTCTGTTTCTCTCAAAGACTTTGTATAAGTGTTTTTGTTCTGCCGATCTGGCTTCCATGGTGTTGCAATGAGATTCTGCTCTCCTGAACAGTGTTCTGTCGAAGCTTTCTTTGTGGCATTTGGGGGTGGCTGCTGTGGAAGTTGAGGATTTGATCTGTATGTGTTGCCTTTCTGTACACGGATGTTAGAAGTTGGCCATTGGTGGTTCTGGTTACAAGTACGTCCAGGAATGGCAGTTCATGGTTATTCTCGGTTTGTATTGTAAATCGGATGTCTGCAAAGACGTTGATTGTTTGGTAGGTGCGGTTGATTATCACAAAGGTGTCATCCATGTAACATAACCATAGCTTGGGGTTTATTTGTGGAAGTACAACGTCTTCAGTTTTCTGCATGATGACTTCTGTGACCAGGCCAGATATACAGGATCCCATAGGCAATCCTTTCGGTTGTTCATAGATCTCTCCATCAAATTTGAAGTAGGTGGTTAAGTCTCGACGTCCTTGTAACCAGATTCACAATTCAAAGTGCACTGAAGATGTCCCCCCAAAAGAGATGAGACATTTGCAGCCAAATTGCCAAGCTCGGAGATCAAACCAATAGCATATCTATCTATCTATCTATCTATCTATCTATCTATCTATCTATCTATCTATCTATCTATCTACCTATCTATCTATCTATCATCTACCATCTATCTATCATCTTCTATCTATCATCTATCTATCATTATCTACCATCTACCATCTATCTATCTATCTGTCTGTCTATCCATATCTCTATCTATCTATCTATCTATCTATCTATCTATCTCTATGATCTACCATCTATCATCTACTATCTATCATCTGTCATCTATCTACCATCTATGTATCATCTATCTATTTATCCATCCCTATCTATCATCTATCTTATGTATTATCTATCTATCATTTATCATCTATCATCTATCTATATCATCTATCATACATACTGCAACTCAATCACTTTCAAAGGATACAGAATTGAGAGCAGACAAGACAAAGGCATAGAAAATTAAAATATGCATAGTAATTTCAATAAATATTATTGAAAGGTTAACCTTATTATAAGGCTAACTAATGATATTAGAATAAAATTAAATCAAAGTACTATCAGTTATCATAAGACTCCGAATAAATTTTAAAAAGTTTCCCAAAGTCTAAAAACTGAAGGTGCAAGCCAACCTACCTCAGTCACATAATACAAAGCAATAATTTTGAGTCTCCACAAACTAAATACTTTGCAGAAATGAAAAACGACCAATAACTTCTCTTTCGATTTATCAGTCGTATGGGCTGATTCTGGTTGGGGGAGCTAGTTCTGCAGCTACCTCAGAACCAACCCATATTCTCAGTATAATGAACAGAAAATGCCCTTCTGCCCTTCATGGTGGTTCTTTGCAGGGACATATTGGCTACCCCACTGCTCCTTCAGAAAAAAAACTTAAATTTATGCAGGTCAAGTTTCATTTATAGCCTGGAACACTAATTTCTAATTCTCAAAGAAGTCTACATATAGTTATCAGGAAGGGAACAAGGACACTTGACAGTTGTCATAGTTTCTGACTCTAGTAATATTTTCATAAGGATCTCCCCTACAGCATTTAATGGTGAGCCTAGTTCATATCTTTTAGTCAGATCTATTTCTAAAGTGATTACAGCTTTAAATGTTAAGTACATTGCTCACTTGCATCTAGTATATAAGTAGTAATCAGTAGAATATAGGTAGTGTATGAGCCTTATATCTGCTCTATTAGCTGTCAAGTTGCTGTATTTTTACACCAACTACAACTTGCAAAAATGTTTTAAAGGTGGCTCACATAGAATATGTCTAGGTCACAGGTCGGCAACCCACGGCTCTGGAGCCACATGCGGCTCTTTCAGCCTTCCCCTGCGGCTCCCAGTCGTCTTCCGCCATTTGCAGAGACAGAGAGAGGCACTTGCGCTTCCCCTCTCTCTCTCTCTCTCTCTCTCTCTCTCTCTCTCTCTCTCTCTCTCTGTGTGTGTGTGTGTGTAAGTCACTGTTCTCCAAGAAGCTGGCAAGCTTATTGGGTGGGGCTCCTGTCTTTGCTGCGTCTCCACAGGAAGCAGGAAGCAGCAGAGAGCAGGGCAGGAGAGGAATGTGTGTCAGCTTCTCCGAGAACAGCATGAAGCCAGCTTGCCTGGTGAGCAGAAGATTGGAGAGAGGGAGAGAGAGGAGGGAGAGAGAGAGAGAGAGAGAGAGAGAGAGAGAGAGAGAGAGAGAGAGAGAGAGAGAGAGAGAGAGAACTCATGGACAGCAGCCTCTATTTCTTTTTAATTAAACTCTTCAATCAAGTTCCCCTCCTTGTGTATGTGTGCACATGCACGCGCGAGAAAGAGGTTTGCGGCTCTCAATGTTTTTTTCCCTCTGGGAAACAGGTCCAAGTGGCTCTTTGAGTGTTTAAGGTTGCCGGCCCCTGGTCTAGGTGATAAAATCAAATCATGACACAATCAAGGTGTGGTAACTGTTGACAAATCAAAATGATTTAAGACCATTGCAGCTAATGCATACTGTGCAAATACTGTACGTTCCTTGCCCAGGCTGCCATTTGTGGAAATAAAGATACTCCCTAAATCAATAATTCTCAACCTTGACAATTTTAAGTTGTGTGAACTTCACCTTCAAGAATTCCCAACCCAGCATGAACACTCGGGATTGTAGACCTTTAAGGTGAATGCAAACTCATCCAAAACAGGGCTGATTTTCAATCCCTCTGCCTGGCTTCCTATTGATCAACAATATTTCTGTTTGTCTAGTTCAGGGGTAGGGGATCTTGGCTCTTTTATAACTTGTGGACTTCAACTCCCAAAATTCCTGAGTCGTCATGGCTGGTTCAGGAATTCTGGGTATTGAAGTCCACAAGTCGTAAAAGAGCCAAGGTTCCCTACCCCTGGTCTAGTTCTTCAAGCTGCCTAATATCAAACATACAAAGCCCTACATGGCATGGGTCCGGACTACCTACGGGAGCACCTTCTGCCAACGTCAACACCCCTCCGTCCTGTGCGCTCTCACAGAGAGGGCCTCCTCAGGGTGCCACCGCTCAAGGAATGTCGGCTGGTGGCCCCCAGGGGGAGGGCATTCTCAGTGGGTGCGCCAGCCCTCTGGAACTGCTTGCCAACCGAAATCCGGATGGCCCCCGACCTCCGCACCTTCCGGCACGATTTAAAAACTTACCTGTTCCAGCAGTCCGGCCTGGCCTGATAGCTCTTGGGGTCTCAGTTGTTTTTACTATTGTTTTTCACTATTGTTCAATCTGTATACCTACCTTACTCTGTACACCGCCCCGAGTCCCTCGGGAGAAGGGCGGTATATAAAAACAAACAAACAAACAAACAAACAAACAAACAAACAAATAAATAAATAAATAAAATAACATGTAAGGGATTGTTTCTTTAAAGTTAAATGGCAAGATCTTGGTGTAATCTGCATACCAATTGAAGCCTAGCCCAAAATTCTGGGTGACCTCCTCCAGTGGGTTCATTTATAACCTGAACAGCGTGAGAGACAAAGTGAATGTCTATAGGCCGCCATAAATGAATAGCAGGGTGTTCAAACAGTGTTCCCCCAGCACCATTTCTGAATGTAGAACTGCTACCATTTTTGTTGCTACTGCTCCAATACTGTGTTTCCCTGAAAGTAAGACATTGTCTTACTTTCTTTTGGGCTCTGAAGTAAGCACAGTGTTTTACTTTTGGGAGGGGGCTTACTTTTTGCCGGTACCGGCACCAGTAGGCTGTAACTGCGCAGGGATGGTGCAGGGCCTCTGCATGGGTTGGAGAAGCAACGCGGCAGCAAGAGTGTGATGGTGGACCAGTTGCTTCCTTCCCCCTGCCAGACACCTGCCGAAGTCGTGCAGGGTAAGGTTTCCGCCCCTGCCTCCACCCAAATGCCCTCGCCTCTCCAAGTGTTTTTTTTTACTAACCTGCCTTTCATCTGCATTCCGTTTCTCCATTCACTTCTCAGCCTTCGCTGCATGTTTGTGGGACAAAAGAAAAGTTCAATCACTTTCTAACTTCTCGCGAGATCTCAAGAAGTTAAAAAGTCTGATTGAACTTTTTTTTTTTAACCGGTAGTCCCACAAACACGATTTCTTTCCTTACCTGCCCCACTTCTTCCGAGGGTGCTTTCCGCTGAGCTGCATTTCTCTTGCCAATGGCACGACTGCCCACTTCAACACCCTCCCTCCCCGAGCCTCTGGCGCTCCACCTGCCGCTTTGGTGGCTGTGTAGGCAAAGCTGCAAAGTTCTCTTCTCTGACATAGAAGAGAATGAGCAGGTGACGGGGGAAAGTGCCCCACTTGTTCCACGGCTGCTTTCGGCCGAATCGCATTACAGTGGCATTGGGCACAAGGCGGCAAACAGCCGCATCGCGCCAAAACCGGCCATTTGCCACCTCCTTCCCAATGCTGCTGCCATGAGGCCGTGGAACAAGCTGGGTGGCGGTAAGGAACCAGTATAATGGCATGTGGGTCAGAAGGGAGGAGGATCCGCCAGGCCTCATAGCAGCAGCATTGGGTGTGACGTGAGGCCGCAAATGGCCACGGTCGGCAGCAAACAGCCACGTTGCGCCGAAACTGGCCATTTGCCGCTTTGCGTGTCGCACCCAATGCCGCTGCCATGAGGCCGCGGAACATGCCAGGCGGCGGTAGAGAACCGGTATAATGGCATGTAGCTCAGAAGGGGAGAGGATCTGCCAGGCCTCATGGCAGCAGCATTGGGTGCAATGCGCGAGGCAGCAAATGGCTGCGGCTGGCGGCAAAGGGCCCCATTGCGCCGAAAACGGCCATTTGCCGCCTCCTGCCTAATGCTGCTGCCATGAGGCTGTGGAACAAGCTGGGCGGTGGTAAGGAAACAGTATACCGGTACCGTGGGTCAGATATAAAGCATTGATCAAATTGCTCTTAGGAGTGTGTATGGGTGGGTGGCAGGGTGATACCTTTGAGCCTGTGCTGACTCCTACTGACTGCCTGCACAACTCCCTGCAGATTTCTTGACAAAATTTCAAAACAGGCTTACCTTGGCCTTCTTCCAGGAGCTGAGAGAGAATGACTGCCCAAAATCACCCAGCTGGCTTTGTGTCTAAGGAGGGACTAGAACTCCCAGTCTCCCAGTTTCTAGCCTGATGCCTTAACCACTAGACTAAACTGGCTCTCATTGCTCTTAGTTATGGCACCCAGTCCCAGTGCCCTCCAGATGCATTCCTTTAAGGTGGAAGCTGTAATCCTATACATATGAAGGGCATCAAGATGAGGGAAAAAAAATCAGAGTGACTGTCAAACTTATGATTTCTCTCTTCCCCCTTTTCTTCTATAGTTATCTGTGATTCTGTAAGGCATAGGAAAAGGTAAAGGTAAAGGTTCCCCCGCACATGCATGCTAGTCGTTTCCGACTCTAGGGGCCGGTGCTCATCTCCGTTTCAAAGCCGAAGAGCCAGCGCTTGTCCGAGGACGTCTCCGTGGTCATGTGGCCGGCATGACTAGACGCCAAAGGCGCACAGAACGCTGTTACCTTCCCACCGTAGTGGTCCCTATTTTTCTACTTGCATTTTTTACGTGCTTTCGAACTGCTAGATTGGCAGAAGCTGGGACGAGTAAAAGGCGCTCACTCTGCTACGCGGCACTCGGGATTCGACCCACCAAACTGCCAACCTTCTGATCGACAAGCTCAGCGTCCTAACCCACTGAGCCACCGCGTCCCTTGAGTCTGTAAGGCATGAAGATGCCCAATTGCCAACATTTGGGTTCTTTGTGAATTACGTTCTTCTCCCTTCCATTTTGTGATTCTGAGAACTCAACTGTGTTGTCAGAACATGCAAATGGCACATATAGATTTTTATTCCACATTAACATAACTTCTTAAATGTTCCAAGTGCAGTAAAAAGCACAGCTAATTTTCCCTGAGCTATTTTTTTAAAGCTCCTCATTACTCTTAATTGTCCAAACTTCTTTTCTTTTCTCTCTGATTAAAAGCAGATTTTAAAAGAGCAATTCGGCACCACAGCAATTTTAGAGTCAAATGAAGCCAGCCCCCTCCTCAGTTATTAATAACACTAGTGCTGCTTTTCCCTCAGGTGTTACTGGTAAAAGCACTCAGAGTAGGAGGTGACAGCAGCTATCTTTCCATCCATCTCTAGTGGTGCCAAGTGTTGTCAAAAAAAAAGAAAGAAAGAAAAGACAAGAAAAAGAAAAGAAAAGAAAAGAAAAAAGGAAGGAAGGAAATGGAAAGGGAGAAAAGGAACCAAACTATATAAGAGATCCTTAATAGAAATGTTTCCAGAAAAAATAGTTATTGTGTTATTTGATGAACAAAGTATGAGCTGCAGCCTGTTTCATACATAGAACATATACCAGGGGTAGGCAACCTTGGCTCTTTTATGACTCATGGACTTCAACTCCCAGAATTCCTGAGCCAGCTGCCTACCCCTGGCCTATACTTTCCCTTTTTGGCCTCAAGTTTGAATATTTTGTTTAAATACTGCAGGGGAATTAAGTAATCTGAATCTGATCTTATTCTCTCAGGATAGATTGCCACTTGTCAATAATTGTGTCAATTCTGACATAATTGGTCTTTATTTTAGTTTATATACTTTAGTTTTATATCCTATCTTTTGGCTATTATGCTAAAGTGGTATACAATTTACCAAGCAACATTGCTACTCCCCACAGATTTATATGACATAATGGAATCCATTTTGCCTCATTGCCATGCACATTGTACCCTTTCCCTAAAAAAAAGAAAAGAAAAAAAAGAAACAAATCTTAATCCTAATACAGAAAGAAAATTATCCTTCTTAAAGACTTATTAAATATATGTAATGTTACTTTATACCATAAATCACAATCATGGAAACAATGTCCCAGACACAGTTTTCAGATATGTATATACCTTATTTAGCTCCAAATATACCCCTTCTTTTTAAAATAAAAAAAATAGCCATCTGTATTGGTATGTAGTGCAGAGACTTTGTAGCTTAAAAATAATTTATTTAAAAAATCAACTTTTGGGAGTTGACGTCTACACGTCTTGAAATTATGAAGGGGAAGGTTGAGCAACACTGTCCAGGACAGTTTCACTGAAGTCAAGTGGTCATTCTTGAGCAAAGAAATTACCAGAACTCATTTCATCGTGACAGGTGCAGTAGAATATTGAATGTTACAATTAAATACAGCAAAGCTTCCTTATTCTTCATATGTTGAACAGCTCATCAATGCCAGAATGATTGGGTCTCCCAGTCTTGTGAATGGTTATTTTTTTTACAGTACAGACAATTTTCCCTCTCTGTAGCACTTCCATATATATCCCTTCTGACTGATTTTGCCACCCCGTCCTGCTCTCTGTAACCATTGGTAACAGAAGATATATGTGTGTCTACATGTATGTATGTATCTATCTGCCTGTCTGTCATCTACCTGCCTACCTACCTACCTACCCAGTGATGGGATTCAGCTGGTTTGCACCACTTCAGCAGAATCAGTAGCTATTTTTTTGTTGCCCAGGCCCAGAATTATTATTGTTATTATTATTTATTAAATTTATATGCCACCCTTCTCCCTAAGGACTCAGGGCGGCTCACAACAATAAAAAATTAAAAAACATAGAATACAAAGATTAAAAAAGAATTAAACAATAAATAAAGAAATAAAAGACAATTTAAGCCGATAAAAACCAAATTTAAAAAACCATGATCAGTCCAGGCCCGCTTGTTGGAACAACCATGTCTTCAGGTCGCGGCGGAAGGACCGAAGGTCAGGGGCCGTCCGCAGCTCTGGGGGCAGTTCATTCCAGAGGGTCGGTGCGCCCACAGAGAAGGCTCTCCCCCTGGGGGTCACCAGCCAGCATTGCCTGGCCGACGGCACCCTGAGGAGACCGAATCTGTGGGAGCGAACCGGGTGATGGGAGGTTGACATTGGCAGCAGGTGGTCTCGCAAGTACCCTGGGCCTAAGCCATGTAGAGCTTTAAAGGTAATTACCAACACTTTGAATCGCACCCAGAGGGCAACCGGAAGCCAATGCAGCTCGCGCAGGAGTGGTGTAACATGGGAATATCGAGATACTCCCATAAGCACCTGCGCGGACTTCTGGAAGCGGCATCCACACAGAGAACCGGTTGTTCACATATTTGAATCCCACCATTGTACCTACCTACCTACCTATTCCTCCCTAGCACTGCAGTCTTCTGCATAGAGAGTTCTGATGTTGTTCCTGAGAATAGATAGATCTTACAAGATAATGAACGTCCCAGAAACAATACCGAAGTGGATTCTAATCCAAAGGGTTCTTTTGTAAGGTTCCACTAAACAAATTTTGCTGCAAAAGACTTCAGTCAACTTACACCATGGAAACTAAACAATTTTTTTTCTTTCCTTCCATGAATAAAGCTGTTTTTGAAATTCACAGGTCAGCCAGTGTAATAATGATAAAGCTTTGGAATAAATATTTTCTCCCAGATAGTTTTTGTCAAAGCTGCTCAGATTGTATGCAGCATTTGTACAACTTAGTCGGAAAGAACAGGCTTGTTAATTAGGTAATCAGAGTTCTTTCTCTGGTTATCAAGGAAATGTTTATCAGGATGGCCTTTGTAGTTCAAGGACTACTTCATGCTCCCATATCAGAAAGGAACATTTTCTAAAGAGAAATTTGGTTGCAACACAGTTGCCTCAAAAGGAAGATTAGATTTGGTTAAAGCTCACACTGTACCTGACAGTTTTAACACTCTCCTGTTTTACTGTTCCAAAAAATAAACCTCTTATTACTGAAATATAATGTCTATGATGCTCCTCCCTTTTACAGTAATGATTCTATAGAGGGATTCCAAATAGGACTCTTGTTAGGAAGGATGAATAAGAGGCGGAAGGCATTCCCATCACCCCCGACCATCTATTTCAGTTAAAATTCAAGGCCTCAGCTTTAGGCAGGAAAAGAATTTACAGGGCAATGCCATGGATATTTTCTTGAAAGTTAATCTCATTTGATTTAGTTTATCCTGAGGAAAGTATGCGTTAGGTTGTAGAACGTTTATTGGTAGCATGCTTCTGCTAGAAAGGAGCAAGCTGTAATTGCTTTGTGCAGATTAAAATAGTAATTAACCTTGTTTGGACCTTAAAGACAATTTTAGTAGTGTTTTAAGTTTTTGTGGATCACAGTACACCTAATCAGTATATGGCAAAAGCTTACATAATAATAATATTTAAGGTGCCTAGTTTTACCGCAGAAGACTAAAGCGCCCATGCCTCTGGAAACTTACCCAGATTAGGCTATCGGTGGCTTAACATAGTAAACGGGAGCTTCTTGTTAGCATTCAGGCAAAGCACAGGAGTTGAATGGATGGCCTCACTGAATTCCTTCTGCCTTTGAAGATTTAAGCAGTTTGGAATTTAGCAGGCTGAAAGGGGAGAAGCGAGCCACACAGCTGCTTTACAAAGTTTGCACGCATTTGGCGGCAAGTGCTGGGAAGCAGGGTTCCATGGGGGAAGCATGACATTATGCATCACCTTTTGGCCATTTAGGAGCCTAGCGCGTTCCTTGTTTTTTTCCAAGCCTCTCCTAGAGCCAGCTCACAGTGATGGGGCCAGCTCTGCTAGAGGACTCCTTGCCTGTTTCCTAGCCAGCTCTGGTTCTTATCTCCCTGGCTCAGCTGCCGGTAACACCACAAGCTATGCTTGTGGGGATTCACTGACTCCCAGACCTTGGGATAATCTTCAGAAGGATTAAGAGCTTAAATGTATCGGTGTAATTGGTGGACTGTTTCCTATTGCTTTAGCAAAGTGGCTGTCCAGCCTCTGAGCTTCCTTTGGGACAACTCCTTTCATGCCTACTTGAGTGGGGGAAGGTTCCGGAAATGCACTCTTCCCTTGTGGCTTCCTTGCTGTTTCTGGCAATGCATCATAGAGAGAGGGAAAAGCTCCAACCAACAAAAGGAAGTATTAGCAGGAGATCCCAACAACACATCTTAAGCTTTGAAGCTTTGGAATTGCCAGCTGCTCAACGCAACCCGGACTCCCCCGTTGTTGCACAGATTTCTTCATGCCACAGTGGCACCCTATATAAACGACCTTTTCACTTTGCAAGTCAAAACTAGTGTAATTATATCGGAAGTATGTCTGTATATGTTTGAACAGTTTTGAAATGACGTACTAAGGCAGGGGTCTTCAAACTTGGCCCTTTTATGACTTGTGGACTTCAACTCCCAGAATTCCTCAGCCAGCAAAGCTGGCTGAGGAATTCTGGGAGTTAAAGTCCACAAGTCATAAAAGGGCCAAGTTTGAAGACCCCTGTACTAAGGTGAAGCTTGCTTCCTGTTTTACGCATATTGATTCTGTTTCAGTCTTGCCTCATCCTTCCTTTCAGTTCAGATTTGGGCTCCTAAAATGGATTGTAAATCTGAACTTGGATTGTGTTGCTGTTTCTCCTTCTTTGGACATTTCTCTTCTCCTTTCTCATAACACTGCTTTTCTTTGTTTTTTTCTTTGTTTTTTTTTAATTTGGGGAGGTGGGGGAGAGCGGGAAGATTTGACAAAAAACCCTTTGCTTTAGCTAAAAAGCATATATGCTTATGTATGAATTTCTCACTTCTTGCGGTTCCTACTGTATTCAGGACTAAATAAATGATGAGAAGTAACAGAAGCTACAAATTTAGAATGTGTGCATGTAGAGAAGTTCGCTTAATTTCAGACCACAGTGGCCAATGCATCAAATTAATATGAAACAGAGAGACATTATGTGCATAAAAATGTGGGCTCAATTACGGTCATAAGTCAAGAAAAACCTTTAGACTAAGAACAGGTCTCTTAGTGACTCCTAAACCTGATATCGTGGTACTGTTTCCAAGCACATATGAGGGGTACAGGAGCAGCAATTGAAAGGTGGGCTGTCATCATCTCCTATTTGTGGCTTTCCTAGATGCTTCTAGTGGTTCACTGGATAGGATGTAGTGCTGGCTAAATGGGCTTAGGCCTGACCTAGCAGTGCTATTCTCACGTTTTCATGTTTTCCCTACAACTCTGCACTCTTGGAGATTGTGGGCTATGCTGGAATGAAAAGCATTTTACGGGATGTATAACCTTTCTCCATTTAATATGATGATAATTTGGATAGGGTGACTTCCATCAAAAATGGCAGTTGAGTAGAAGATGTTGATGTATTATGTTGATTATTGTAAAAGCAGGCTGAGGTGAGGGGGCGGAGTTAAGCAAATCGTCAGCCTGGAGTCGTTATGTCCTTACAGATGGCCTGAGTCCAATCTGTCTTGAATTCCCTTGACTCTTATCTAGCATCAGTTTAATACTGAACCTTAGTTGACTAGATTTTTACAGTTAGGCTTGAGTAATACATCATAACTGCAACTTAATATATGGCTCTGACAATTATTAGGTGTACAAGAAAGAAGAAATTTTGATTAGTGGCATTTGATAAGCATATAAAATAAAATAAAACAGGTTCTGTAGAAGAGAAATTGTTATTTAATATTGAATTGAGTGTATCTTGAAATATAAAACTTACCTGTAAGATCAATTACAGTAGCTCCGAAGTCATCAAGTACATATCAGTGGTGTCAACCTCATCTTAATTAATAGCCAGATCCGTCTTATTGTTTTAGTAGATATCTATTTCAATGGGGCTTAATTCCCTAGTAAGTATGCTTAGGATTGTAAGCTTCTTATGTAAAGCAACCTTGGAGTTGTCACAGCTCAGCTTTGACATCAAAATCCACCCTGAAGAAAACGGTAGGAATTAGAGATTTCTGAGGGTAAAGCTGATTGACCAGCCTGCTGAAAGAAAACAACATGATGATATTTATATTACACAACTGTTGTTATTAGCTAGATCTCTCTCTCAGGATAGAACCATTTAGCCATTGTCCCTATTCTAGCATAAAGTTATTTGGTGAGGGAAACTTGACTGCTTTTAGTTTGCTCTAAAGTGCTCTCCATGCAGACCTCAACCGAGTCTCTTTCCTCTACCTGGATGTATGAGAATTTGTTCTCCCTTTCTTTCCTTGTTCCAACCACACTTACACTCTCTCACATACACACTCACACCTTGTCTAGCTAATGGTCCCTGACATTCCAATGAGATTTAGTGCCTAACATGAACACTGAATATTCATGAGGCATCGGCCCTTGACAGACAGCTTCATGCTGCGCCACATTGGCCTGCTCTGACGATTCATAATTTGTGTTTTCCCCTCATTTTAACACAAACCTCTCCTCCACTTACTACTCTACATTCACAGCTAAAGTCTTTGTACTCCAGCTTTTCTGAAACAGAAGCCCTAGAGACTGGAGCATCTGGTCTTAACCTCTGTGACAAACCTCCACTTTTGGTGTGGCTCAGCAGCCAGTGACCCCTCCAGTGACCCCTCGCCAAGGGGGCTGAAGAGATCAAATTCAGCTTTTGTTCTCCCGAGAGTTACTGCTATGTAATCCTTTTCATATCCAAACACAAGTGTGAAAGCTAAACTGCATTTCCTAAAGAAAGTGGTGTGTTTTTTTCTATGTAGACTGATGACAGCCTATCACAAATAGCTTTTATTAGGGAACCTTTCAAGAAGTAGTCTGCCAGAAAGCTTTCCATTTTTATAGCAGCCTCAAACACAATCAATAATAATAAATTTGTGCCTTCAAGTTAGTCTTGACCTCTGGTCATTGTCTGGACAAATCCCTGCTGTTTTCCTGGCAGGATTTTTGGAAGTGCGTTCCCATTGCTTTCTTCCTAGGGTTGAGAGAGAGTGACTGGCCCAAACTCACCCAGCTGGTTTTGTGTCTTGAGGTGGCACCAGAACTCTCCTGCTTTCTAGACAATTTAACCAGATCCTGTAAGACCGGAGAAATCAAACTCCACGATTTCTTATCCACTCAGCATTGCTCTCCATTTGGTTGTGTCCTTTTTGCTCCCGTTCAGTCTTCTACAGCCATCCCTATTGTGGTGCTTTTGAACTCCCATTGTTCCCAGCTTCATATGCTTTCAGGAGCAACATCTGATACATATCACATCGGAAAGGGCTACAGATGATGCTGGGTTGGATAGAGTGATGCTTGCAGTGTCAGAGAGATCCAAGGGACTGAAACACAAGGAATTAACATGATGTATTGCTTAGAGGGCACACTGCTTCCTGTCTAGCTTTTTGCCCATGCCAAGAATCCTGGAAATGTTTTGTTTTTGACAGAATGTGGCATTTGTATCCTCATTAGAAGAGAGGAACTCTTTTGCTCATTTTATTTTTTTTGTTTTTGGAGAGCTGCCTCAGTTGTGGGAGCATAGCCAGCTTTAACCTACAGTATGTGTAGAAAAATCTCTAGGAATTAATTAAGTTTATTTTACAAAGCCTGGATATAGAATGAGTTGATTTTTAACTGAAGAGTAATGGGCAAATTTTGTGGTATGAGGAAGCTGCTTGGTTCATTGATAAATTCCATCCACGCAAAAAGAAGATGCAATAGGGGGGCAGGGTGTTTGTTTAAAAATACTGTAAGTTGCATTGGAGCATATGCTCATTTCTTGTATATACCAGAATTGAACAGACAATCCCTTTTGCACCTAAAAAAATAATAAAAAATCCTGTTGCTGCTGCTGCAAATCACCCTGGTTTCTACCAGTAAATGCTGATCCTCCTGTCTGCCTCTGATAATGGAACTGATCTAGTTTTAGCTATGCTATTATTAAGGAAATTAAGCCCAGAAGTGAGATTAAGCCTAGTGGGGGTTCAAGGGAATACATTTTGAAGCTCTCTTAAGACATCTTTTAACTTAAGCAAATTCCTAAATACTACATATTCAACTAACATTGTAGACACAAAGGACTTGTTTGTGTAGATACTCCCAAAACTTTACCATCCACAATAATAGCTCTTATCTTTCCCAAACTAGGAGGTTTGAAGTTATTTGCTTATAGGATATGAATGGCATGATGATAATTCTGAGGACTGTGTTTTAATATGTGGTTGTTTTCCTTGTGTCCTGTGAGCACTGCTGGCAACTGAAAGTCAATTATTGTTAGCATTTATCTGGTTAAGCAATAATGAGTAAAGAAACAAAAATCCCGTACAGTGTTTGTCATGTATTAGTGTGTTTGTGCATGTGTATTTCTGCAATTCTGTGGCATTCTCTAGATGTTGCCCATTTGTTGATTCCTTCTCCCAGAAGGTTGTTGTGAATTGGTTTATTTCAGGGGTGTCAAACTCAATTTCATTGAGGGCCGCATCAGCATTGCAGTTGCCCTCAGGGGGCCGGGTGGGTGTGGCCTGGGTGGGCATGGCCTACTGGGTGGGCGTGGCTAGAGTGCATATGGCCTACTGGGTGGGCATGGCCAGCTCTACATCGTTCGCATCAAGGGTGCCTATGGGGACCTGGGCAGGAGTGGGACAGATCTGAGGGTCTCTGGCAGGAGGAGGGTCTCTGGGCCAGGGCCAAGGCAGTGGGGGCCGTTCCCTCACTGTTTCCAGGATGGCTTCACGGGCCACATGAAACAACTTCTCAGGCCGGATCTGGCCTTGTGTTTGACATGTCTGGTTTATTTGATTCCTGTGATAAAACTGGATTTTTTTATATATATAAGGGGTTATTGAAAAGGCAAACGGCATATGTATTTTTCCTTAGACTTCTTTTGATCAAGGTCAATTTTTTGTAACTTGCTTTAGGGCAGCCCAACACCTTCCAAGTGTGTTGCAATTACCACATACAGTATGGAATTCCCAGCAATAGCCATACTGCCTTGAACCCTGGTAATGTATGGACTTAATATGTCTGAAGGGCATGGTGTGGAGAAGGAGAGAAGGCTCTTCTCAGGAATAAAAACTAAGACATTCTGTAATACACTGGATTCCTTTTACAAACTACACAATAAGTGACATCCTTCCCATCCATTCTCCTAGCGGTCGGTGGGCCTTCTCCTAGACCAGAGGTGGGGAACTATGGCTCCTTTATGACTTGTGGACTTCAACTCCCAAAATTCCTGAGTCAGCATGGCTGCCTTAGGAATTCTGGGAGTTGAAGTCCACAAGTCATAAAGGGGCCATAGTTCCCCACCCCTGTCCTAGACCATTAAAAACAAAATTCCACTCAAATAGTAGTCTTTGACAATGGCATTTTCCTGCAGTGAGAAAATTGGGAAAGAACAGCAGTTGTAAAGATTCTGGCTACTCCAAGGCATAGAATGCTATGAGACTAGCCCAACTATTCAGTCTGGATATGATACTGTCCAGCATGAGTACACTCCTTATTTGTGTACTGTATGCGGGCAAATGTATATGAGCACTCAGGAATCCAGCTAATGGCTTTGCAGCATAAAGACGTTTAGACCAGGCTCTGTATTTATGCTCTTGTGCATGTGCATATTTATGCCTGTCCATGTGGGAGGAAGAAGAAACACCTCTCTAGAGTGTGCGGCCTTGGGTGAGGGGAAGCTGTGCTGACATTTTCTATTGCGCTCACGATAGATAGCGTTGCTGCTCTGGTAGTTCTTCACAAATTGCATAAATATTCATTGGCAAATGTAAAGAAATTTGACTGTCCCAAATGATTACACGCGCCTGCCCTGAAGGGCACAATTGCTCCCAGACTTGTAACTTGGAGGGGCTGAGGCCCACTGCTGAGAAAGCTAATGCACGGAGGATTAAAGCCGCAATCTATGTATTGGGAGCAAGAGGCCATCCCAGCATGAGGTGCAATCCTGCAGGAAGGTCCTGATGAGCCTGTCTTCCTTCTTCCCTTGCCCTCCAAAACTCCCCAACCAGAGAGATAATATATAACATATGCGCATACCAAAATAGTAGGCAGTGGCTTATGTCCTATCTTTACACCGTTTGAGACTCCTTTAATTTTCTTTAATTTGCTTTAATCATTGGCTAGCAATGCTTGTCTCTCTATGTACTTTGTCTGTACTTCAAGATTTTTCAAGTCTTTGGTACTTACCTGGAGGAGAGGGGGCCGCATCAGCTGACAACTATCTGCTCTGGAAGGATTTGAGTAACTTCCTTCTTTTCCCTTCTGAATCAGTCTACCTCTTCCGTCCCAAATATTCTTTTGTTAAGTTTTTTCAGACTTCAGACATGTGTTTGTAGATGATCTGTTGCTAGTTTCCTTAACTTGTATAAGTTCTATTTTTTTCCTGCACACAGTGCTGAGTATTTTATATAGCATCAGTATGTAAACATTAGGCATACAGTTGGATCGGGGTACAGTATTACGTACATTGTGCATTTCTTATGGTGTTTTTTTTTTTGTAGAAATCACTTCCTTTTTCTGTTCGCAAAAAAATAAGACACTGATGCCTGCAGGAGTAACAGTTATGATTATATGATAAACAGAAAAGCATTTTTGAATCCTCTTAACCCTTTTCCATCATGTTCAAATGCAGAAGCTGTAAGAATAACCACTACAGTAAAAACAAACTCAGTTTCTTGGGAAAATGAGCAGAGTAAATGTTAAGAACTGAATTGAGCACTGTGCTCTTGCCTGGCTATCATATCCAAATATGGTGTTGCTTTGCAGGGCAAAGTGGTTTAGATACTATTATTAAATCTTCATATATTGAACATGATGGTGCAGGCAAACACAAAGTGTGCATGCTTGATATTCCAGGCCCATTGAAGTCCATGTTTTGTTTTGTTTTGTTTTGTTTTGTTTTTCAGTTTTGTCTCTTATTGGTTCTGTCACCTACTGTCTGGTAATAGGAGAAAACGCAATATAGTAAATGAAATCCAGCTATTCTATCCCTGCCGTCATGCATAGGAGAGAGATAAGCTGAATAGTCAAGTCAAGAATTCTGTGATAGCCTCTTCTTTGCCCAAACTTCAGAATAAATGGCTAAATGAGATTCAAGGTGCTGGTGATGACCTATAAAGCCCTAAATGGCTTGGGTCCGGGATATCTGAGGGAACACCTGCTGCCGGCATCAAGTTCCCTTCGTCCTGTGCGCTCCCACAGGGAGGGTCTTCTCAGGGTGCCGCCGGTAAAGGATTGCCGGCGGGCAACACCCAGGGGGAGGGCCTTCTCTGTGGGCGCGCCTGCCCTCTGGAACCAGCTACCCGTAGAGCTTAGGACTGCCCCCGACCTTCGATCATTTCACCGAGACCTGAAGACCTGGCTCTTCGAGCTTTCCGGACAGGACTGAGGATTTTTTAATTTTTTTACTTATTGTAATTGGGTTTTTAATCAGAGTTATAGGGGTTTTAGATTTTAATTAAGGAAAATGTAATCTATTTTAATTGTTATTAATTTTTGTATTGTAATGTTGTTTTAATTGCCTTGTGAACCGCCCTGGGTCCTACGGGAGAAGGGCGGTATATAAGTTTAATTAATAAAATAAATAAATAAATAAATAAATGAAAGTAAAGCATTGACAGGAAAGAAGGAACTGGCATGGATAAATTGCAGAACTGATGAAGGTGCTGGGGAAAGGGAAGAAAGAGAATGCAATTTCACTTATTCTTTCCTGCTTTTTAGCATGTGAGGTTTCCTGCTCTGTCCTCAACCAACCTCATGCATAATCTTACTAGTACTGTCCCACCATCCACTCCCTGCTTACTGCAGCTACTCACCAAGTGCAACTTTCCTATGATATATGGGGAATATAATTGAAGTGTATTTGAAAATGTAGTGAGTCTTACTACATGCACAAGCCAGGATTTATTGGGGATATATATTTTTCGAGTCAGTCAGTTCTGAATGCCTCCAGGGATCCCAACAAAAGGGAAATACCCATCAGTTGTACATTTCAAGGAATTTACCCGGTTGCGGGTGGAAGTAATCCCTTTTACACAGGGCTCAACTACCTCGAGTGGCAGGCAAGGTTGCCATCATAAAAATATTGTCAGATAGGCACCAGCTGACAGTGGGCCAGAGTTCCTTTGCAGATTTCTTCCTCCCTGCTGAAATGCTGTTACAGGTCTGTTGTAGAAGAGAGCAGTAGAGAATGCAACTGAAATAAATTACGCACATTATAAAGAGGGCGCGCTGACTAGCAGTATTAACTAGAAAAAAGCAATTCAGCCAATTTTCTGACTCGTATTTCTTGGCAGGACCAGGAAGATGACTGGAAGCTGGCCATTTCACTTCATTTTTTTTTAGTACTGTACCATAAATGATAATTATTAACAATTCTGATGATCACATCCACATGAGAACTGTCAGCTTAACAGAAATCAAAATTAATTGTGTCTTAGAGTGAATTCTGTAAGTTATTTTCCTAATGTTTAGTCTAGCTTTTCTTCCTAGTGTCTCTGGTCCAATACTATATAGACCAGAGTCCCTGATGGTTAGGCTGACGTTAACAGTTTTAAATTTACAGTAGTTTGGTTGGAGTTCGCACACTTAGCAAAGTTAATTCTCAACAAGCATATCATTCTTAACACTATTAATTCTTAATTTGCTGAAACATCTCTAAATCGCTTCGTAGAACATAGAATATAAGGTTGGAAGGGAACTTGGAAGGCTTCTAGGACAACTTCCTGCTTGAGCAGGAGACCGTACACTGTTTCAGATAAATGGGTTGTCCAATCTCTTCTTGAAAACCTTCACTGAGGGTGGCAAGCTATTCCACTGATTAATTGTTCTCACTGTCAGGAAATTTCTTCTTAATTCTAGGATGGAACTCCCTTTAGATCAGGGGTGTCAAACTCAATTTCATTGAGGGCCACATCAGCATTGCGGTTGCCCTCGGGGGGCCGGGTGGGTATGGCCAGGGTGGGTGCGGCCTACTGGGTGGGCGCAGCTGGAGTGCGTATGGCCTACTGGGTGGGCGTGGCCAACTCTACATCATTGGCATCAAGGGTGCCTACGGGGGCCTGGGCAGGAGTGGGACAGATCTGAGGGTCTCTGGCAGAAGGAGGGTCTCTGGGCCAGGGCCAAGGCAGTGGGGGCCGTTCCCTCACTGTTTCCAGGATGGCTTCACGGGCCGCATGAAACCACTTCGCGGGCCGGATCTGGCCCCCGGGCCTTGTGTTTGACATGTCTGCTTTAGATGATCTTTCCCCTGTTTCTTCTGGTCCTGCTCTTAGGTGCCTAGGTTGACCCACTTTTTGCTGTGGAGCCCCTCCAATACTGGAATACTGCTATGCTGTCATGCCTTGCTCGTTTCTAGGTGCTCAGAAATCCACTACTTAATTACCTTTTCCAGAATTTTTCCAGGTATTGATGTCAATTTGGAAACATGTCTACTTGAATTACTTGTTAGCTACTTGTTAATTAAGCCACTTTGTCCTCTGTTTGGTTCAGAATTGTGCTAAGGAAGATTTCTGCCCTTCATCTTTTAGGCAAAATGTGTGTTATAAATGTAATACATTAATAAACAACCAGATTGACCTAAGAATTCAAAATTTTGTACTGAAATGAAAATAAGTGCACAAGGCTGACAACTGATTTGTTGTTGTTGTTAGCTGCGAAGTCGTGTCCGACCCATCGCGACCCTATGGACAACATTCCTCCAGGCCTTCCTGTCCTCTACCATCTTCTGGAGTCCATTTAAGCTCACGCCTACTGCTTCAGTGACTCCATCCAGCCACCTCATTCTCTGTCGTCCCCTTCTTCTATTGCCCTCGATCTTCCCCAGCATTAGGCTCTTCTCCAGGGAGTCCTTCCTTCTCATTAGGTGGCCAAAGTACTTGAGTTTTAGCTTCAGGATCTGGCCTTCTAAAGAGCAGTCAGGATTGATCTCCTCTAGGACTGACCGGTTTGATCGCCTTGCAGTCCAAGGGACTCGCAGGAGTCTTCTCCAGCACCACAGTTCAAAGGCCTCAATTCTTTGGCGCTCAGCCTTTCTTATGGTCCAACTTTCACTACCATACATTGCAACTGGAAAGACCATAGCCTTGACTATACGCACTTTTGTTGACAGGGTGATGTCTCTGCTTTTTAGTGTGCTGTCTAGATTTGCCATGGCTTTCCTCCCCAGGAGCAAGCGTCTTTTAATTTCTTGGCTACAGTCCCCATCTGCAGTGATCTTGGAGCCCAGGAAAATAAAATCTGTCACTACCTCCATTTCTTCCCCATCTATTTGCCAGGAATTGAGAGGGCCAGATGCCATGATCTTGGTTTTCTTGATGTTAAGTTTCAACCCAAGTTTTGCACTCTCCTTCTTCACCTGCAACAAGAGGCTCTTTAGTTCTTCTTCACTTTCTGCCATTAGAGTGGTATCATCTGCGTATCTTAGGTTGTTGATATTTCTTCCGGCAATCTTAATTCCAACTTTTGATTCATCTAGCCCTGCCTTTCTCATGATGTGCTCTGCATATAAGTTAAATAGGCAGGGCGACAGTATACAGCCTTGCCGGACTCCTTTCCCAATTTTGAACCAATCAGTGGTTCCGTGTCCAACTGACAACTGATATGCATGATTAAATAAGCAACTATGTTCACATTATCGGGTTGATGTGAGATTTACAACTAACAGTTTAAATAGATTAGACTTTATTTGTGAGAGTATACACTGATGAAGAGTTTATGTTTGTACTTTTATGCATTTCTATCCTTGAATGCATTCCTGGTACAAATTGTACAATTCACTGAGGGCAAATCCACATTTTCTGCTTGTTCCGTCACAAGTGCAGACCACTTGCTGCTTTTTGAAAGCTGGAATGGATGATGTCTTTCATCCACACCCACCCAATCACAAATGTATTCCCATTTGTGTTTTGAAGCTCCACTTCAGAAGTGCTGTTTTGTGTACTAAGCTACCTTAAGTCCCTCCAAGTGGATGGGCTTCCTTCTGATCTAGCAGTGGCCACAGCTCCAGTTGGCTGCAGCATTTGGCATACCTTCTCACTTTCAGCACCTGGGTGGTGCACTCTACAGCCACTTCAACTTGGCATGCCAAACTCCTATGTTCTCTATTGATTGGCAGCTGCCACTTTTTTAATTGTTATTGTCTTGAAGTTTATCCAACAGTTGTCCATTGTCTCTGAAATTTCCTTTCCCTTAGGTCTCCTGCCCCTTTTAGAAGCTCATCATTTCCTTCAACCTTTCCTTTTGCTTTTTATACAAGGTGAGTGAAGTGCCCCTTGCTTTCCCACCCTTACAGACAGCAGCGCAAAACTTTTCTTTGTTTTAGCCTTCATCCTCAGCTGATTTAGATGGGAAGGGCAGGAAAGTGGGTACATTTGGGGTCTGCAACAGCCCTAAGCTAAACTGACCACCTTTCTGGCCCCATAGCCAATCCAGGCTGCACTTTTTAACGTCACTGAGGCGAGGAGTTCAGGCTAGCAGGCTGAATTTCCCTAAATGATAGCCCTGATACAAAAATCAAGATGCACAAATCCAGGCCCACATGAGTTATTGACAGTATTAGCACAAAGACGTATGAAGGGGCCTTCTGTGTGTGTAATGAATGGATACAATTGGAAGATGTTTAAATTCCTCACTTATACGCATGCGTGCACACAGTGATTTACTTACAGTAGCAAAATTTTCTGCATTACTTACCGTATTTCATGTATGCCACTTATTAAACAGTCAACATGTAACTTACATTCTTGGTTATGTTTAAACTAACCCTGAAGGATAGACTAGCACTGTTTATTGCAAATGGAAAGAGGTGTTTTGGAATACATATTGGTGTGCACATATATTGTAGCAACTCTTAAACACTGCTGTTACAAGGGCAACTGGCACAATCCTGAGAAAAATCACTGGTGTTTTACAGAATTACTGACAGATGATATGTGAACAATCTCTCACTCCAAAGTACCTTTTCCCCTTTAAATTCAAAGCTATCTAGCAGACAAGGATTATATCCAGCCAGTAAGTTGTATTTAACCACCACCCTACATAAACTCTCACCAAAACAGCAGACATGCTTTTGAACAAATTAAAAATAGTTAAGGGTTTCTTGTTTCTTCAAATCCTC
The DNA here is from genome assembly GCF_947247035.1 of Vipera ursinii. Lineage (NCBI taxonomy): Eukaryota > Metazoa > Chordata > Lepidosauria > Squamata > Viperidae > Vipera > Vipera ursinii. The sequence goes on along the minus strand of NC_139512.1, from coordinate 119,457,282 downwards.
TTTTATGTCTCTTTCTTTCCTATCTTCTCTTGGGGATCTTTCTGTTGGCCAAGATTTACTCAAATATTTTAATTTGCAGCCATACTCTCATATATTTAGCCCAGGTGTACTCCTGTTTAGTTTGTTCAATTGGGACAAACTTAAACTCCGCTATGAGAGCTGAAGCAGCTTATTCCAAAATCGTTCCCTCTTTGGCCTTTTTGCTCCTATACTGTTTGCAGATCATTTTCAAAATTACTTGATACCAGTGCCTGAACTCTGACGTACTGCAATTATTTCCCTTTTCGTATTTATAAACAATAAAAATAAATGTAGATGGTTATCCGTTCAAGGTAGGACTATCAATACTGAGGAAAATGAGGGTTGAACTGAAGATGTCAGCTGAAGTGAGCATGTACAGTATGTAGGCAGGATATCAGAGGCTACCTTGGTAGAGGTTGCTATCTTTTGGTGGAAAGGTGCAAGTCTTGGATTTCGGGTGAAGTAATGAGAGCAGATCCTGGAGAATCGTGGAGTAGATTCAGGCTGTTTAATACCCTGTTTTGAAAATTTTGACTCCAGATTTTACTCCGTGATATGCCTGATAGTGATCCTGTGTCAAAAGGTAGAGTTTCCAAGATTTCTTTTCTTTCCCCCCCCCACACAAAGCATGCCCCCCTTGGAGGGAGGAGGAAGATCTTAGATGAGGTGGCTGTTGTAGGTGTTGCTGGAAGCATAAATCTTTCATTTCCTGCCAATATTTCCAGCCAATATTGGATGAAGAACAATGCAGAAAATGCTGATATACCAGGTGTCATTACTAAAGGTTGTAGAGACACTCACCTGATAGCAGCCTCTCCTGCTCGACTCCCAAATGGCTTCTCCAGATGTGGAGGGAGGGGTAAGCACTAAGTACGACATGCCAGAGACCTGGTATCTGACCTACAGTGGAATATCCTGGACTTGGGACATTTTTCTGCTGTTCAAGATGAACATCTTCCCTGGGGTGGTGCTGTAGGTTTGCAATAGTGGGAAATATCTGTAGCTCAGGTGTAGGATGAGAGTGAAGGTTCATTCTCCGAGCTTGTGGGTTGGTTTCCGAATGTTTCATTACCAGGCTAGGTAACATCTTCAGTGGATGTCAGTGTCAGTCTTCTACTGCTTATAACGGCTTCAGGTGTAAGTGTGTCAAGTGAGGTCTTGTGAAGGATAAGGTGTGAGTCATCAGTAAAAGGCTTGTAATGGGTTTTGTGATGGGGAGGTTACATCAGGCCAGTGTCATTGGGAGGTGAACTGCTGGTGGGGGTAGGGGGCTCACGTGGATTGGTCGAGGGTTGGCGCTGTCTTTGGTTGGCTGTGTAGTTGATTTAGAGTCTGGATAGCTCTACCAAAATTCATCCAACCAAAATTCTGGACACGCTATGTCGATTACACCTTCGTCATCATCAAATGCTCCCAAATTGAAGAAACACACCACCTACTTAGTAATATATTCACTGGGATCAAATTTACATGCAAAGAGGAAACAGACAACAGACTCCCAGTATGCTGATAATACCTGCCTGTACATCTCCATCTTGGCCTAACTAAACAATACTGATGAGATTGTTTCCTTGTGCCTGGAGGCTTTGAGGGTCTGGATGGGGGACAATCAACCCTGGTAAGACTTGATGACGGTGGGTTTTAAAGTCGTTGAGCTCTAAAGATTTTCCATCTTGACACTTCCCCAATTAGAGTTGGTGTGAAATGGTCTCTTCTTTGACTCATGGTTTCTTCTTGATGAGCTGGTGGTAGCCGTGGCTGGTAGGCCTTTGCACATATTCACCTTGTGCGCTGATTCTATCCATTCCTGGATTGGGAGGTAAAGGAGTCCCTTTGGATTTTATTCCACTAGTAGTCGTTGCTGTTCTGTACCAGCCTGCTACCGGCCTTGCAGAAAGGCAACCCCTGTACAAACGGCAGAGGCTGGAGAGCGTCTGAGGCTGGAAAACATCTGCCAAGTTTATTACACAAACAAACAACAAAACATGAAACAAGATACCGGAACTTTGATCCTCAAACGGAGCGGTTGCTTTCAGCAACCAGCCCTTCCCCAAACACTCCCTTTTATTTAGAGTTCAGGGCGTGGCCTCCCTGTGCCTCCTTCCGAGGAGTCCCACAGCCTTTCTCTGCTTGCTCCGACTGGACTGCCTCCTGCGTCGGGCGTCCTTGAACAGGGCCAGCTGTGGGTCCTCTTCATCTGCACTGTCGGGCTCGCGCAGCTGAGTCTCCACCAAGTAAGAGGGGCCTGGCTGGGGGCTCTGCGAAGCCTCCAAGCCATCATCAGCAAGTTCGTCTTCAACACCCTCCTCCTCCCCCTCGTCTGAGTCATCCGAGTCATCCGACCCGGCTGCCGAACCCACAGGCTGACCCTGAATCACAACAGTTGCCAACTATAGAAGGGGGTACGCATCTCCATTTCAAGACATTTCCAGGGTCATGTGGCCAGCATGACATCACGGAACACTATGACCTTCCCGCCAAAGTGGTGCCTATTTATCTATTTGCATTTGTATGCTTTCAAACTGCTAGGTTGGCAGGATCTGGGGTGAGGATGGGAACTCACCCCGTCACATGGTGCTTGGGTCTCGAACCTGGGCTCCTGGCTTTTCCAGCTGACAGGCTTAGCATCTTAACCACTGAGCCACCACGCTGCCCCTAATTGGGAGGATTTGCTCCCAATTTAGTCAACTGCCACTTGGATTAATGTAATGCACTCTGCATGTGATTCCTCTTAAAGACCACTCAGAAGCTTTAGCTAGTCCAGAGTGCAGCAGTGCAGAAAGTTTTGTAGTGTTTTTTTGTTATGCTCATGTAACATTGCTGCCATTCAAGGTGTTGCTTTTCACCCTGTGAAGTTCTGTATGGCATAGAGCTAGGTCAGTGATGGCGAACCTTTTAGAGACTGAGTGCCCAAACTGCAACCCAAAACCCACTTATGTATCGTCGGGTGCCAGGTGGACGTGGTCCATTGGGTGGGTGTGACCAGTTGGGTGGGCATGGCCCATTGGATGGGCATGGCTGCGGTGGTAATGGCAGACTGGGTGGGACTAAAAAGTTCAATCAATCAATTCCAACTTCGCGAGATCTTTTTTTTTCCTGCAAGAAGTTGAAATTGATTGATTGAATTTTTTTTTTGCACACGGCAGCGGAGGCCTAAAGCGAAGAGGTTTTATAAAACCCAGCTGAATGCCTAGGACTGGGGTGATGGCACGCGTGCCCACAGAGAGGGCTTTGCGTGCCACCTGTGGCACGTGTGCCATAGGTTCGCCACCACGGAGCTAGGTTATTTGCCTCTCTCCCAGCGTTTCTGTTTGCCCTTCCAGATCTAGCAGAAAGGGTTTGCTCTGGGTCTCCTTAATCAAACAACATCATTTTGTTGGACCCAAGGGTCATGCTTTCTGTGTGGCAGTAGCTTCTGGATGTTTCTTCAAGGTCAGCCCCACGTAGAGTTCATTGCAATACTCCAATCATATCCCACCCGTGTGCTGCAGAGGAATGTGACAAGATACCCTGTTAGCAAGAGTGTCCTGGCTGGCTGCTGTTACTGTAAACTTTCAGAATAAAGAGGCAAATCTTCCTCCTCTGTTCCTAGGACTATTTCCATAATTTGTAACATTTTTTTTAAAAAAAATTACACAAATAATTTGAACTGGAATTGTACCTTTAGCCTTTAAACTTGCTTTGGGGCTCACATCCGCAAGCATTCAGTATGAAGAGTAATTGCTGTGGTTGGTTTCAGAAAGCAATAATAATAAAACGATAACTAATGATATAAAGTGCCCAACCAGAGAGTTGTTGGGGTCACATTTTATGAATACAGCACAGACGCTTTTGAGTAGTGTACAGACATTTTATTTTTGCTGAAAGCAGAGTTCTCTCCAAGTTGAGGTTTTGCATATTTGGGGTTATCTTTCAGAAGTTAGCAAACTTTTATTCAACTGTTTCACTAAATATGAATCAAGAAGCAATGGAGTTATAATTAAACAAAGGTAGGTTTGCATTCACTTTTCACAAATAACTCTTCAGAGTAATTGAGTGATGACATTTATGGCAACTATGGATATTATTGGTTTGCAATTTCTTTTGTCCTGATAATCATGATACTTGGATTTTCTAATTGGAGGTTGTGGGATGCCAGCGTCACACAGGCACTAGTGGCCCTTTTGCACATGTACTGGGCATCAGCCCCATTTGCACATGTACACGGGCACTAGTGGCCTGCTTGCGCATGCGCTCCGGCACCAGTGTGCTGCTGGTGCTGCCATGGGGGCACGCGGGCCGCTTGTGCATGTGCTTGGGTCACTTGCGCATGCCCGCACGGTAGCACTGTTGCCGTGCGCACACCTGTTTGTGTATGTGCATGCGGAGCCATGCACACATTTCCCTGTTCCTCCCTTTCCTTCCGGGCCACCAAGCTGGAAGCTTGGGGAGCGCTATTGTAGAAGGTTATAGAGTTGTGGAATTTCCTTCCTTGGAGATCTTAATATGGAAATGGGAAACTCGTAGTAATTTTTTGCTGTTCATTTTCATCATCTTCATATAACAGGAACACTGATGGTAGTGGGAGCTGCAGTTTAATAATATCAGATTACATTTACACAACATGTTCAATCTGATTATTGAGTAATTAATTTTTTGGGTGTGTGGGATTCCATTGCATAAAGAAGCCAAGATTGAAATGAATGAAACTTAAGCAGTTGTGTCCATGCAGCCATTACTGTAAAACTTTAGTTGATTCCTTAAGGACAAATAGATCCATGGGATGCCCAAGGTTCCCCCTCCCCCACTTCTCCAAAATTTCTCAAGGGCAAGTCTCCCCATTAGGAGTCTCATCCCTATTAAAAGTTTTCAAAGGGGAAAAATCCATGTCTTTCCTTGGAATGTAATTGAAATGGGTGGTGGTCATGCAATAAAAGATGGAACAAGCACCTCTTCACCTATCATAAATTGTAAGTCTACCATATTTTGTTGCATCTGCCTTTTGCCTTGCCTTGCTTTGAAGACTGCTTAATAGTAATAATAATAAAGTTGGAAGGGATCTTGGAGGTCATCAAGTCCAACCCCCTGCTCAGGCAGGAAACCCTGTACCATTTCAGACAAATGGCTGTCCAGTCTCTTCTTAAAAACCTCCAGTGTTGGAGCATTCACCGCCTCTGGAGGCAGGTTGTTCCACTGGTTAATTGTTCTAACTGTCAGGAAGTTTCTCCTTAGTTCTAGGTTGCTTCTGTCCTTGACTAGTTTCCATCCGTTGCTCCTTGTCCTGCTTTCAGGTGCTTTGGAGAATAGCTTGACTCCCTCTTCTTTGTGGCAGCCCCTGAGATATTGGAACACTGCTATCATGTCACCCCTCACCCTTCTCTTCATTAAACTAGACATACCCAATTCCAGCAACCGTTCCCTATATGTTTTAGCCTCCACTCCCCCAATCATCTTTGTTGCTCTTCTCTTTTCGCCTTGTGCTTTGCCTAGCCTCCAGGACTGCTTTCTGCCTTTTGTCTTGGACCTTGGCTCTTATCTCGTGGACTACCTTTGCTTTTTTTGGCCTTTAGAACTGCCTCTTGTCTTGTATCTTGTCTTTGCCCTGAGGACTGACATTGGTCTTGGGCCTGCACTCTGCCTTGTGGGCTTGCTTAGCTGGGTGGACTGGACTTGGAACCGTGGACCTTGCCCTGTGAGCGTGCTCTTACTCTGTGGACTTTATTTGTAATATAGGGGCTGTTGTTTGGGGGACTGAGAGTGGCTGTCTGCAGGGTAGCGTGGGAGTGGAGCCTTCCCAGTTGTTGGAGGGCTGTTTGCTGGAACATTTATTGAGAGCAATAAAGGGACTCTCTAGAGCAGGGGTGTCAAACTGCCGGCCCATAGGTCGGATGCATCACGCAGAAGCCATGCCCGCCCTAGCTCTGGCAAGGGGGAAAAAGTCACGATATGTCGCGTCACATCACGTGACATGGCAAGTTTGGCACCCCTGCTCTAGAGGTCTGCCTTGCCTTGACCACCTCCTAGGTCATAAAATGCAGCATGATTACAGCTGAAGATAATTTGGCTTGTCATTGATACGTTGGTGCATTTATGATAAAGCCATAATTAATACAAATAAGAGGTTGTAAGCTTTATACAGTATTTCAAAAACCTGCAAAGCTTGTGACTACCAGCTACCTTTGGTTAAAAATGGTGGATTAAAATAAACAATGATTTACATCCCCGATTTATGGCTTTATTGTGCTGTTTTAATTTTAATTTTAATTTTAAATTTAATTTAAATTTAATTTAAATTTAAATTTAATTTAATTTTAATTTTAAATTTAATTTTATTTTCCTCAAGGGAATCCTAGAATCAAAAGAATCCTAGAATCAAAAGAATCTTTGAAAATTACATAGATTCCGATTACTTTTAGGTTTTCTCTTTCCATTATTTCCTATCTTTCCATGCATTTGTACAGGTACACACAAATAGAGTTTCATGGTACCCTAACCCTAACTTACGCTACAATTGTCACAATAAAGCCCTTTGTCCTTTAATTGTCTATTTACTACAATACTGTGCTCCTTCTTGGCAGGAATTAACTCAGAAATCAATCCATGATTCCATTTCTTTCCCTCTTATCTCTATTAATCTGTTTAATTGAAAAGAGGTTTAAATACCAAATCTTATTTTTGGCACTGGGATCTGGATGGGAGCAACAAGAGCTTGATATTGATTTTTGTTCTGGGCATGCATGTATATGGCTGATGATTATAGAGCATTAGCTTGAAAGAGTCAAGAAAAGACTATCGTTCCAAACCCACTGCTGAAGCCCAGAATGCTTCTTGGCTTGGCCAGAAGGAAAGAAGGATACTTCCTATTTGGCCAACACCAGCTATAAATGGAAGATCAAAGATGATTGGAGGACTGGAGGCTAAAACATATAGGGAACTGTTGCTGGAATTGGGTACGTGTAGTTTAACGAAGAGAAGGACGAGGGGTGACATGATAGCAGTGTTCCAGTATCTCAGGGGCTGCCACAAAGAAGAGGGAGTCAAGCTATTTTCCAAAGTGCCCAAAGGCAGGACAAGGAGCAATGGATGGAGAGAAGCAACCTAGAACTAAGGAGAAACTTCCTGACAGTTAGAAAAATTAACCAGTGGAACAACCTGCCTCCAGAAGCGGTGAATGCTCCAACACTGGAAGTTTTTAAGAAGAGACTGGACAGCCATTTGTCTGAAATGGCATAGGGTTTCCTGCCTGAGCAGGGGGTTGGACTAGATGACCTCCAAGGTCCCTTCCAACTACTTGTTGTTGTTGTTATTGTTGTTATTGTTATTATTACTGATGTGTCTCCCAAACATTTGAAACACAGAAGGACAGAAAAGGGTGAAGCCTCTGTGTATCACGGAGGGACTCAAAAGCCACTTTAGTATATTGGTTAAGATATTGGACTAAGACTACAAAGAAAATTACCCTCAGCCATAGATGCTGGCTGGGTAACTTTGGGCTGGTTTCTTTCTCTCAGCCGAACCTATTTTATGGGATTGTAGTGTTTAAAAACAGAAAGTGGGAGCACTGAGTACATTGCCTTGAGCACCAGAATGGAATAGAAATCTCATAAATAAATTACAATGAAAATGAATATATCACTCCCTCTGAGAAATCTTTCATCAGTTTATGTAGGAGCTTTGTCATCACATGGTATAAAAATCCATCCCAAGGAAAGTTTATCTGCCACTGATTTGGGAAGGTGCTCCTTAAATGGACATAATCCAAGCCATAAAAAATATTAATGCCCAGTGACTTCTCAAGGAAGGAGTTTTTAATGGCAGATGAGGTGCCTTGACTCTAATTTAGTAAGCAATCTTAGAAAGGGAGGTCGAATGAAAGCAAGTGCATTACTCTTTTCCAGAGTGTAGACTGTAGGTTATTCTGCGCAATGTACCTAGGTAGGTAATGAGGCCTCCAGTAAGGACTGAGATTTTTACATATGTCATGCAATGGATGTCGTCTTGAGTAACAGCTAACTATCTACAGAATATGATCATTTACACTTAGGTTTCTGAATGGCTGTGAGGATGAATGATAATTCAGTATAAAGCTGTTTTCACGCTCAAAATGGTATAGACCTATTTGAAATAAAAGTATTTACGGTTTGTATCACATTTTCAAGTGTTCAGAGAATTGCACACGGACCATCATTACAGCCCTTACAACAACCTCTTAAGGTAAGTCATTATTATTCCCCATACTTCAGACAAGGGACTGTAATAGAAAGAGGGAAAAACAGAGGGAGATCTTTGCTCCTTGTAATAGAGGCCAGATTTGAAACCGGGGACTTTTTTGATTTGTAACACAACCTACTTTAGGTCTACATATTATGTTTCTTTCTGTCTTTCGTAGCACTCTGGAATAGCTTCCTCTCTGTTTCATAGTTTCAGAATCAGCATTTATTGTGGCTCCATTGGAAGTGGCCCACAAAAATTTGGGGGTCACTTGGTTGTGAGTGGGACATATCCGACTTCCCTCATTGACCTTGCTTGTCATAAACCAGTTGGAAAGGTCGCAACTGACAGTCACATGATCCCGGGATGCTGCAATTGTTGTAAATGCAACCTGGATGCCCAGTGCCAGAATTTTGATCATGTGACTATGGGGCTGGGCGTAACTCACTTTTTTTCACTGCCATGGTCGCTAAATGGATGGTGGTAAGTCGAGGACTCCCTGTACAGGTGAAAAGGGGAGAGCAGAGAACAGCAGATTATATGGAGGATAGTGATACCCCCATTTTCTCCCTTGTTAGAAATGATGCTCTCCTCTGCTAAGGAGTTGTTCCTGTATTCCCACAACCCTACTGAGCCTATGTGGCATCAGTAATACCATTCACAGCACCCCTGTGACCCGTTGTGACCTTCATCAGCCCAAATCACCCTAAAAATGGCCTGAAAGGGGAGCTCCAAGGGTGCAAATGGGAGAGGATTGCCTCCCGGGGGCCTCCCATCCTCTACTCCAGGGGTCTTCAAACTTGGCCCTTTTATGACTTGTGGACTTCAACTCCCAGAACTCCTCAGCCAGGCATGCTGGCTGAGGAATTCTGGGAGTTGAAGTCCACAAGTCATAAAAGGGCCAAGTTTGAAGGCCCCTGATTTAACCTCTTCTCTTAAGCTAAAATAGATCTCCTAGTCCATTGTTTCTCAACCTTGGCAACTTGAAGATGTCTGGACTTCAACTCCCAGAATTCTCCAGCCAGCAAAGATGGCTGGAGAATTCTGGGTACTGAAGTCCACCCAGCTTCAAGTTGTCAAGGTTGAGAAACACTGCTCTACTCCATTTTTATTTTGGAAAGGAAGGACGTCTACAGTCTTTTTTCTAAATCAAATCTAAAGCTTGGCCAAACTGGCTTTCTTAGTTGTCACTGGCACGGCTTCCTTAGAAGCCGTTCTGAAGATTGAGAGGACCAGCCTCTCAAACAGTAGTTCACCCCTGCTGCAGAATCACATCCACCAACAGATATTTCCCCCACACACACACACACCTTAAAAGAGTTTGGGGACAGTTGGATCTATTAAGGGGAATTCCCAGCATGCCAAGAGGCATCTTGGCTATAAATAGCTGCTGCTGGATGGCGAGTGGGGAGAAGGTGTTTGGGAAAGGGCTTTGTGATTAGGACAAAGAGGCAGCAGGCAGCTCCGTGCTCTCCCTTCATTAGGGAAGGAAGGAAGGAGGACAGGGCCGGATGCATTCACAGCTACTGGTGTCACAAGCACTTGTAAAAGTAGTTGGAAACAGCCCAGAGTTTCCTTTGAAATCCCTGCAGGAAAGGAGGGGGGAGGGTCTGCAAAGGATTTCAAGGAGAAACACACACACACACACACACACACACACACACACACACACACACACGTTTCTTCAGGGCTACAAAGTAATCTGTGTAGTCCGCTTTCTGGGCCAAGATGGCCCCCTGCTGGATTCCAGAAGGGCCTTACCAGGTGTGGTGGCATTCTACTGCCCTGGGTAATGTAATGGTAGGCACCTGCTCCACGCACGCCATGGCGTAGCTGCTCCTCGGGCCCTTTTTCTTTACCTGACTTCTGATGGATGCATTTTGTGCAGGGATGGAATCAGATTGTACCCCTCTGCTTTGGCCAAAGGGGTCATCACCTGTCTCCCCTCTCTACACCACCACCCCGAAATATCTGACGTTGCAACGTTTGTTTGGGAACAGAGAGTCACTTTTGTTAGTTACTACTTGACTGGTTCCTTGCTCGGCAAGGTAGTTCATATTTTTGTTAAATCGGTTGCTGGCCTGAAGCTTTTGAACTCTGGTGTTACAGCGCAGTGTCCTCTTTTCACATGCCTCCTGGCTAAGGAGCCAGGTTCAGGGGCCTCGGCCTCTCCATGTCAAAAGCCAGTCTCCCCTCCCCCCCCTCCCCCCCCACCCTTCCTAGCTGCCATGTAAATACAAATTAGCCTTGGCTGAGCCTGTCCTCCCACCTCCTTCCTTGAAGGCTCTTTAGCTCAGTGGGTTTGTACCATGATTTTTTCCTAATCTTATTGCCATAATTGCTTATTCTATTGCATAATTTCTCCTGCCCTTTTGTGTTTCTCTTGGGTAGCCAAAGAGAAGCTCCTAATTTTAACACCATGTATTTGAGTAAACAATGTATTTTCCTCTGTATTTAAGGCACACCCACCCACACTCCTTCACTCAAGTTTAGCTCTTTGCAGTTATTCTATTCTATTCTATTCTATTCTATTCTATTCTATTCTATTCTATTCTATTCTATTCTATTCTATTCTATTCTATTCTATTCTATTCTATTCTATTCTATTCTATTCTATTCTATTCTATTCTAATTCTTTCCAAGTTTCTCTTGCCACTGTCTCTCTTTCCTCTCATTCATTACAGAGAGTTCACTAATTCTGCAGGACAGAGGATGGTTTCTGGCCATGTGAAGATCTGAAATTCCTCTGCACTGCATTACACAGAGATTTTATGTAATGTCTTGGATGTTTCCCCAACATTTTAGTTCACTCCCAGGCAGAGGCACCTTTAGATGTTTGAATGGAAAGATTGTGAGGTGAAAGGCGTGTATTCTTCCCCTTTTTAAAAGTAGGGTTTGATTTGCTTTCTTCCCTTAGTTTCTGGACTCTGGCAGAGCTCCTTTTGTTTGAATTTGAAAAGGGATGCTGGCTTGATCTCTGACAGTCAAGGATATTTTTTCTGTTTAAACTAAGCCAAGCTAAACTAAAATATGTACAAAATCTGCATTGAAGCAATACCCTTTTTTAGGTCAATTCAACCTTTGCAAAACCACACGCATGCTTTCAGGTTTTCAGGAACTCTTTGTCAGGCCTGCTGATTTTATAAAAAAAAGTATAGCATGGTGGGAGGAGAACTAAATATGGTTAGAATTCATGCCATAAATACACATTTGCACCCATATATTTCCCCATGTAATAGTGTATTTTTGCTTCAGCTAATTATGTGGGAGCTGAGAAATGCTTAATATTATGATGCCATACTTTGTCTCTGCTTCAATAGATGCTATTGAGAAAATTCCAGTCTGGTAATGGGCAGTGTCCTCATGGTTTAGACAATATCCAGGTTAGTTTATTTATAAACCCCCACCCCCCAATCCCTGAATTGGGACATTATCACAAGTAAGTTCTTGTGGAATGCCTACAAACATATTCATCTCAATTTCCAATACTGTGCACATATTTGTTTTGGAAATATATATATGCTGCACTACTGACATGTGTATCTATTTTTTTTTTTAAAAATGATCTGCTACAAACCTGAATTTACAAACTTGTAGATATAAGTTAATGAAAGTTTCCGGTTTTATGTCTGTATTATATGTGTAATAACCAAGATAGTCTCTCAAATTACATGTAATAGGTTTTTTTTCTACTGACCTTGCCGCCTGCAATCCTATAGCACAGAAAAAACATAATGGGATTAAGTGTTAGAGTCTGTATATTGGTAGAAAGGAACAAGCTACCTTGTCCCTACTGATGTGAAAACCCTTGCATCCATCTCTGCTTTGACATAATACCTCATAGTTTGGGGCCTTTAAAGTTCACAATATTAATTGCTGTTCTCCTCCGTAAGACTTCTAAACAAAACTACACAAGAAACTGTATTTTTTACACACACACACACACACTTTTGGCCTGTATCCTTAGTTCCTCAACTGCTTACTCAGGTTCAGGCAGGATTCGTGTACTTCCTAGTGCATTCCTTCTCCTTCTACTCACAGACAACAATATCTGGCATATGCCATTCTGTGCTAGCTGGCCCATTTGCTGCAGCCCCTGGAGCATTGACTGCAGCTTGGCATTGAGCTGCTCCATGCCCCATTCTGCTTAGCACTGGGTGCCCGCAGGGTGGGTAATGCAGCGAGGCAGTTCAACAGGGAACTAGCTCAGTCAGCTGAATGCTTGTGCATGGGGTGGGGGAAGAGGCTCATTGCTGATGAGAGCACAAGGGATTGGGAGGTTTTGCTGAAAAAGACCTTACAGCTTTCCAATGCCGTCCTTGGGCTCTCAGTTGAGCCCTTGTGGATGTATTATTGTGAACTAGACATACATCCTCCCTGGTGGAAGGAAGGAAGGAAGGAAGGAAGGAAGGAAGGAAGGAAGGAAGGAAGGAAGGAAGGAAGGAAGGAAGGATATAATGGGGTTTTCTGCTGTCTTGTTAATTTTGAAAATAAAGGAACCACAATATTCTTAACCAGAATAAAGCAAGCCCATTCATGCTTTCAGACTGAAGTGGGATAAACATATTTTGAAAAAAGAAAAAAAAGAAGAAAAAAAAGGAACAGTTTCCTAAGAACTCTAGTGAAATCTATTGTGCCACTATTTGTTAGTGGGGATAGTCTTTAACATACTAACATACAATATTACTATGTTCTCTTTTTGCTCTTTAGAATCAGGGAGCTGATTTAGTCTTTCCCTTTGACCTTCTCATTCTCTTATAGGGTAGTCCCCCTTCCATTTACTCACCCACTTTCACTGGGAAATCATTGATTTATATCATTGGTACATGATATAATATTAGAGAAGATGTAGAATATTAAACAGGCCCCAAGAATACAAAGTTTTAGAATCCTCCAAGATGCTGGAAGAATACTCCAATCATAGGGTATTGTAGTTGAGGAATGAGATGACTGTCAAATGGCATCTCATTCTATTTTGGGCCTGGAAAGAGTATTCTGCCATGTTTTGTTGAATTTGTAGATGGTGTCAGGACCCACCTCAATCCACATCTTAGGATATAAGAACTCTTGGATGCAAGTTTAGTCCAAAAGGAAAATGTTTACTAGGATGGAATCGATTGTGGCAATACAAGACGGAATCTTAACAAAGTTACATTTCAATCCTATATAAAGCATTCCCCATTTCAGCCCCTCCCCTCATCCATTTGGTCAGGCTCTCATCAGTTGCTTAGGTGTCAGGGCCTTCCATGGGAAAGGGAACTCTCCTTGGTTTTATGGTTATTGCTTTCCTTTTCAGTTGTAAATGAAGATGCAATCCAGACCTGTCTGTCCCCCTTTAGTAACCATCCTCTCCCCCCCCCTCGGAGAGATGGCAGAATCCCCAAAATAAGCACATTGTTCTACCTATACAATTATGAAATGTGATATAAATGGATTCTGACAGATGGTGTTTGATTCTATAAATTCTCTATCCAGTCATCTTCCTATTCTTGGGTCTCTGTGGAGCCAATTGGTTAGGTCTAGGCTGGGGTCTTCTCTTTGAACAATCCCATGGTATAGTAATTCATTTCATGTATAAACATAGGATGAGTGAGATACAGATTCTGACTGCCATCATGTGATACTAACTTCTGTTCCTTATCATAGGAATCCATCATTTAATTTAGAGCAGTCTTCATCAAACTACAATTCCCATATTTTCTAACTCTTCTGTTGCAAGTCACATTGAACTCTCCTTCTGCCCACCCTGTTCTATCAATAAAGTCTGTAAAAACCTGAGATCAGTAACAATGCTGAGTCTTGGTTAAATGTGAAATTTTGGGATAAAAATTTAATCTGTTAAATAAATAAAGGGAAGGTATGATTTTCTTTGCTGAGACCAAATCCCTATGATTTTATTTCTGAGCACAGGTTCATCATAGCGAGTTTTTGCCTAGAGACAAGTAAAGATAGGGAAGAAACTTGGGACCTCTAGATCAGGGGTCCCCAACCTGTGGGCCGTGTCCCATTACCGGGCCGTGGCCTCTTGGCCACGGGGCCGTGTGAGTAGCTGGGCAGTGCCCATGCCCGTGTGCGCATTCTCACACTCCCCTCATTCCACCGTTGCCGCTTCTATCACGCTGGCCATGGCATGAGCCTCACGCGGGGTTGGCGCCAGTATGATCCTCATGCCGGTGGCGGCATCACCGTGAGCCTGGCTTGCGCAATGCTCGCAGACCTGTTGGTGTGGCGCGCATGGTCGTGGCCTCTGTGTGTGAGTGCGCACACGTGTGGCCACATTCACATTTGCACATGTGCACATAAGGCGCCTGCCCCTCCCTCTCCCACTGGGCCACCAACCCAGAATGGCTGGGCACCCCTGGCTTAAGTGATGCAAAACTGTGAGAGAATATATGCCAAGCTAAAAATGTGTCAGGCTCATCCCAACGTAAACCTTTCAGAAAGAAAGACCCTCGACTCCATTTCTTGAAGTGAAAGCTCCTTTCCCTAAAGTCAAGCAGTTCTAGATAGTAAGATGTTTTGTCATCTGCTAGTCTGGGTAATGTTGAATGCAAAACTAGGGTCAAGTGCTTGCATTTAAACTTCAAGATGTCTGCAGTTGAGCTGTTTCTGCAGAGAGAGTTCTTAAATCTCCTGAAGACTGCATGATTCCTGCTTTTTCTTTTTCTTTTCATGCATATTGGAGCTTGTATTGATTTTTGGTGAGCATTCATTTTAATGTTTTCTAGCTTACCATGGAAAAATAAATGGCCAGCGCTTTTAGGCAAAGATTTGAGGCTGTTCATTTCTTTTATTTATTTCTTTATTTCTTTTTGAACAAGTTTATTAAATTTCCAGAGAAAATAGAATACAAGATAACAAAAAAGGGGGAAGGGATTCAAAAGGGGGGAAAGTGGAAAGAAAAAAAAGCTCTTCATTTCTAACTTCAAGGCATTGTCTTGGCAGCTTGAATGGGCACATAATAGTTCTGTCTTTAATTTTTAACGTTTCCAAGATTTTTGTGCCAGCTGTTAGCAACTGTGGGATTTATATGGCTTTTGCTAGAAAAGAACGAGAAGCACCCATATTTTCAAGCAATTGTAGAAATATTGCCCTTCAAGTGAAGTTCAACACAGATTGAGATTTCAGTATATCTATCAAAAGATGTTGCTTTGTTGCAATAGGTATTTAGATGCTGCTGCTGACCATTTCCCCCCTCCCCCTTTTAGAGTCTGTATTCATTTAACAGCTCACTTTCTCCCTGTTCGATAACAATGATGTGTTAATTATATAATTATATATGTGTTCACCCCCTTCATGGATTACTGCCTTGTTGTGGCGAAGGGGCTTGCGTAATTCAATGAAGCTATGAGCTATGCCGTGCAGGGCCACCCAAGACGGAAAGGTCATAGCAGAGAGTTTTGACAAAACGTGATCCACTGGAGAAGGAAATGGCAACCCACTCCAGTATCTTTGCCATGAAAACCCTATGGACAGTACCAAAAGGCAAAACGATATGACGCTGGAAGATGAGCCCCTCAAGTTGGAAGGCGTCCAATATGCTACTGGGGAAGAGCAGAGGGCTAGTACTAGTAGCGCCAGAAAGAATGAAGCGACTGGGCCAAAGCCGAAAGGACGCTCATCTGTGGATGTATCTGGTGGTGAAAGGAAAGTCCGATGCTGTAAAGATTCTTTCTCCATAGGAACCTGGAATGTAAGATCCATGAATCAAGGAAAGCTGGACGTGGTCAAACAGGAGATGACAAGACTGAACATCGACATCTTAGGTATCAGCGAAAAAAAATGGACAGGAATGGGTGAATTTAATTCAGATGACCATCAGGTATACTATTGCGGGCAAGAATCCCTCAGAAGAAATGGAGTAGCCTTCATAGTCAATAAAAGAGTAGGAAAAGCAATACTGGGATACAATCCTCAAAATGATAGAATGATCTCAGTTCGAATCCAAGGGAAACCAATATCACAGTAGTCCAAGTCTATGCCCCAACCACCGGTGCTGAAGAGGATGAAATTAACCGGTTCTATGAAGCCCTACAGCACCTTATAGAACTAACACCAAAAAATGATGTTCTTATCATCATGGGGGATTGGAATGCTAAAGTAGGAAGCCAAAAGATAATCAGAATAACAGGCAAGTTTGTCCTTGGAGTACAAAATGAAGCAGGGCACAGGTTGATAGAATTTTGTCAAGAGAATACAATGGTCATAGCAAACACTCTTTTCCAACAACCCAAGAGATGGCTCTACACATGGACATCATCAGACGGTCAACACAGAAATCAGATTGACTATATGCTCTGCAGCCAAAGATGGAGAAGCTCTATACAGTCAGTAAAAACAAGACCAGGAGCTGAATGTGGCTCAGACCATGAGCTTCTCGTTGCAAAGTTTAGGCTTAAACTGAAGAATGTAGGGAAAAGTACTAGGCCACTCAGGTATGAATTAAATCATATCCCTGTTGAATATACTGTACAGTAGAGGTGACAAATAGATTTAAGGAATTAGATCTGGTAGACAGAGTGCCTGAAGAACTATGGACAGAGGTTTGCAACATTGTACAAGAGGTACCAACCAAAACCATCCCAAAGAAAAAGAAATGCAAGAAAGCAAAATGGCTGTCTGAGGAAGCTTTGCAAATAGCTGAGGAAAGGAGGGAAGCGAAAGGCAAGGGAGAAAAAGAAAGATACACCCAATTGAATGCAGAATTCCAGAGAATAGCTAGAAGAGATAAGAATGCCTTCTTAAATGAACAGTGCAAAGAAATAGAAGAAAACAATAGAATAGGTAGGACCAGAGATCTTTTCAAAAAAATTAGAGAGATGAAGGGAACGTTTCATGCAAAAATGGGCATGATAAAGGACCAAAATGGCAGGGACCTAACAGAGGCAGAAGAGATTAAGAAGTGGTGGCAAAATTACACAGAAGAACTATACAAGAGTGAGCTTAATGTCCCTGATAATCACAATGAGGTGGTCACTGACCTCGAGCCAGACATCCTAGAATGTGAAGTGAAGTGGGCCTTAGAAAAGCTGAGCAACAGCAAAGCTAGTGGAGGTGACAGTATTCCAGCTGAGCTATTCAAAATCTTAAAAGACGATGCAGTAAAAGTGCTACACTCAATTTGCCAGCAAATTTGGAAAACTCAACAGTGGTCACAGGGTTGGGAAAGATCAGTTTACATTCCAATTCCAAAGAAAGGCAGTGCCAAAGAATGTTCAAACTATCGCACCATTGCACTCATTTCTCATGCTAGTAAAGTTATGCTTAAAATCCTACAAGCTAGACTCCAACAGTATGTAGATCGAGAACTACCAGAAGTACAGGCAGGATTTCGAAGAGGCAGAGGAACTAGAGATCAAATTGCCAACATACGCTGGATCATGGAGAAAGCTAGAGAGTTCCAGAAAAACATCTACTTCTGCTTCATTGACTATGCTAAAGCCTTTGATTGTGTGGATCATAACAAGCTCTGGCAAGTTCTTAAAGAGATGGGCATACCAGACCATCTTATTTGTCTCTTGAGAAACCTATATGCAGGTCAAGAAGGAACAGTGAGAACTGGGCACAGAACCACTGATTGGTTCAAAATTGGGAAAGGAGTCCGGCAAGGCTGTATACTGTCACCCTGCCTGTTTAACTTATATGCAGAGCACATCATGAGAAAGCCAGGGCTAAATGAATCAAAAGTTGGAATTAAGATTGCTGGAAGAAATATCAAAAACCTAAGATGTGCAGATGATACCACTCTAATGGCAGAAAGTGAAGAAGAACTAAAGAGCCTCTTGTTGCGGGTGAAGAAGGAGAGTGCAAAAGTTGGGTTGAAACTTAACATTAAGAAAAGCAAGATCATGGCATCCGGCCCTCTCAGTTCCTGGCAAATAGATGGGGAAGAAATGGAGGTAGTGACAGATTTTATTTTTCTGGGCTCCAAGATCACTGCAGATGGGGACTGTAGGGGAGGGTTGGGGAGAGGGGAGGGGGAGGAGGGAGTTTATTGTATTTAAAAATTGTAAAACTTTTTAATAAAAAAAAAGATGCTTGCTCCTGGGGAGGAAAGCCATGGCAAATCTAGACAGCACACTAAAAAGCAGAGACATCACCCTGTCAACAAAAGTGTGTATAGTCAAGGCTATGGTCTTCCCAGTTGCAATGTATGGCAGTGAAAGTTGGCCCTAAAAAAGGCTGAGCGCCAAAGAATTGAGGCCTTTGAACTGTGGTTCTGGAGAAGACTCCTGCGAGTCTCTTGGACTGCAAGGTGATCAAACCTGTCAGTCCTAGAGGAGATCAACCCTGACTGCTCTTTAGAAGGCCAGACCTTGAAGCTAAAACTCAAATAATTTGGCCACCTAATGAGAAGGAAAGACTCACTGGAGAAGAGCCTAATGCTGGGAAAGATTGAGGGCAATAGAAGAAGGGGACGACAGAGAATGAGGTGGCTGGATGGAGTCACTGAAGCAGTAGCCGTGAGCTTAAATGGACTCCAGAAGATGGTAGAGGACAGGAAGGCCTGGAGGAACGTTGTCCATAGGGTCGTGATGGGTCAGATACGACTTCGCAGCTAACAACAACAACAAATATGTGTTCACATCACTCATTGATACAGTCTGCCACCACCTCCAAATGGACAGTCAATATCAACTCCCATGCCCAATCACAGGTGCCCTAGTCAAACAAGGAGTGGCCATCTTCAGTGCTTACTTACCATCGTCATATCCTGTCTTCCCATGTTTTACACACCCCACAAGTGCCCATAGAGGGTGAAAATATAACGATTAAAAGTGAATTTATAGAACAGCCCTATTTTGCGAGACAGGCTTTACCAGGACATTCTTGATAGCTGGAAGAGAAGATTAAATCTCCAGTTCTCATTCAGAATCACTGCTGAACTGGGGTCAGTTTGGGCTGAACTGATCCCTTCTGTCCATCGAAAAATACTCACTAGAAATATTCCATTAAGTGTGTTGTACGATCAGAGAAGTTATAATTAGAACAGTTTCTATTTATTTTTTTTATTTTAAGTTCCTCACCAAGAAAAGCTGGATTCTGCAGCCGAGCTAAATTAAGCAAATTAAAACATGGTTTGTAATTCATTTTTGGTTTGTTTATTGTTAGAAGAGCTCAGAGACCAAGAAGTGAAGTTTTGCCTCCTGCTACCAATATCTGTCTTTATCCCAGTCATTTTTAAGATGCCCATGTATTTAAACACACCATTTTGCATTTGTAAGCAATAGAAATGGGGGGGGGGGAAGCACTTGACATTTCAAGAAACTGTCCAGCGTATCTCACATCCCTGAGATCCTGTCGAGTTTTTCTGTCCTGATATGTTTGTTTATTGGTGTATATCTGATCAATGTATATAGGCCATCTTAATTAGCGTAGCAACTCCAGGCATGTAAAACAATATAATAGCAACAATTAAAAACAAACTACAAAAGAAAAACAAACCTCCCAAATAGCTGCCTTTGTCAGATATCATGATCAGGCTTACAAATTACCCTCTCCCCAGGCCTGCTGGAAAAGCTAAGTCTTCAAGTCTTTTCTAAAGAATAATAGGTTTGCAGCAATATAGACTTTAGGGCAGAGGTCCCCAACCTTTTGGGCACCAGGGACCGGTTCTGTGAAGAAAAATCTTTCTGCAGACCGGAGAGTGTGTGTTTTTGTGTGCTGCCTGCATCCCACGGATGGGGCTCTGCGTGTTTGTGTGGACCGGTTGCTGGCATGCCACGGCCCAGTACCAGTCCATGGCCCAGGGATTGGGAACCCCTGCTTTAGGGGGAATGCTATTCCAAAGGATAGGTACTGCCACAGAGAAAGTCCATCTCCAAAGATAGGCTTAGTAGAACATGCTAACCCTGCAAGAGCTTACCAGTTGGGTAGAACCAATAGGAGGAAGGCACTTCCACAGGTATCCAGGCCTTAAACCAGGGTTAGGCAACCTTGGCTCTTTTATGACTCATGGACTTCAACTCCCAGAATTCCTGAGCCAGGTATGCTGGCTCAGGAATTCTGGGAGTTGAAGTCCATGAGTCATAAAAGAGCCAAGGTTGCCTACCCCTGCCCAGAACTATAAAGGATTTTCTAGATACAGCTTGCAAAATGGGGGTTCCACATGGGTGAAATGAAAGTGTACCCATAAGTACTTGAGCTGCAATGGTTCTGGATCAACTGTAGCTTCTCAGTGTTCTTCAAGAGCAGCCCCCTGTAGAAAGTGTTGCAGTGATCTAAATAAGATATTTATTGTTGGTGTGCGGATCGAAAAGTGGCACATAATCCTGGGAGCGTTTGGTGGCTTGAGGACACTCCTTCCATCTTTTGTCTTTTAACTCTGTTCTTATTTTGTTCTTCACTTCGTTGTTTTTTTATTGAAAAGTTTTTCAGTACATTTTATCTTTAACAAAACAAAACCCCTCCCCACCCCCTCCCCTCTTCCCAACCCACCCCAACACCTCCCTCCCTCCCCTTCCCCCCTCCCCGACTTCCCAGAGCTAGATACAAGGTATAAAAGTAAAAACAATCATAATCTACCATATGCAAACAACAATAAGATATTAAATCTATCGCACTTTAACTCTTATAAAATGACTACAAGCAATATAAATATCACATCACTTCGTTTTTAACTATAGCTCTTTATGTGGTTTTATGATTTGTATCTGGAAAACCGCCAAAAGTCCCTTGGATAGTAAGAAGGGTGGCATCTAAATTTGATGAATTAAATAAATAAGTATAGTTAATATTGGAGTGACTGCAAGAAAGGTCTTTCAGTCCAGGGAAAGGGCATGATGATATCTTGCTATAGTTGCCACTTTCTCATCTTTCACAAGTCTTATCAGCTGTGGATATCAGAAGCTTTCGTGAGCTCACAAAAGTTGGGTAGAATTTTCCCAACACGTTTCCTGAAGTGGGTGCATGGCAAAAATCATATCAATAATCCTACGACCTTTGTAGAAGCTACTCGGTGACTCTGGCAGCAGGCCCAGCTCCAGGTGAGTGGCCAGATGATTGAAGCAGAACTCTTACAAGGATTTTCCCTGTGATGGAGAACGGTGAGCTTCTTTGGTGGTTGTTGCATACTGGTTGATTGCCCTTCCTCTCATAGAGATTTATTAGGCAGGCATCTTGAGGTTCCTGAGGAACGGATCCTTGCTTCCGAAAGACTAGAATAACTCAATGAGTTTCTCTTTAAATACAGGACCACCGGCTTTATAGATCTCTGCAGGCATGCTGATTGCCCCTGGGGCTTTGCCATTGGATAGCTGACTGACAGCTTTTATAACTTCAGCTACTAATGGTGGGTCCTCCATGGTGCTGTTGGTGTCGACCTGGGGAATCCTGTCTATTGCTTCATCAATAAATGATGGTCAGTTGAGGATGGCATCAAAATATTCAGCCCATTTCTCCAGGATCTGAGCTTTCTGTGTAATGAGAGTTGTGCTATCTGTATTTGGAAATGGAAACTCCTAAGAGACTGAGGTCCTTAGAGGGTGTTAGCAGCTTCATAGAATCATTTCAAGTAGTTTCCGCTAGCCTATTCCCTGTATATCATCTGCCTTGGGGCTCAGCCAGGCATCACACATTTTATACAGTTTATTCTGGACTGTCCTGAAAGCTCTAGTAAAGGCATTTTTCTTGGCAGTTGATGATGAGTAGTCCTGATGGACACAATGAAGACGATGCTTTTCAAGAAATAAAGCCTGTATCTCCTCATCATTCTCATCAAATCAGTCATGCTGCTTGCAGGTGGAAAGGCCCTAGCATCTTCAGTGCAGATGAATAGACACCATCCCTCTACAATGTTCCCAGTTGTCCTCAGTATTGTGAGCAAGATATAGGTAGCAAGTTTGGTTTCTTATTCTTCAGCCAGTGCTGTAGCCAAACTGGCATCCTGCCTGTCTTTTCTCCTGACAATTACATGGTCAATGAGATAAAATGCTTGGAGTGGGAATTTATTCAGGAGGTCCTGGTGTTGTGATTCAGGGTCAGCCTGTGGGTCGGACGACTCAGAGGAGGAGGAGGAGGGGGGTGTTGAAGAGCTTGCTGAGGGGATTGGACAGCTTGATGAGAGTCCTCAGCCAGGCCCCTCTCATCTGGTCACGACACAGACCCAGCTGTGTGAGCCTGACAGCGTGGATGAAGATGACCCACAGCTGGCCCTGTTCAAGGACGCCCGACGCAGGAGGCAGTCAATCAGGAGTAAACAGAGGAAGGCAATGGGGCTCCTCGGAAGGAGGCAGAGAGAAGCCACGCCCTGAACTGTATTTAAGGGGGAATGCGTGGGAGGGCTGGTTTGCTGAAGGCAACCGCTTGAAAAGCTCCTGTTTCTTGGTTCGTGTCTTGTTCTATTTGTTTTTGTAGCAATAAATTTGGCAGGTGTAATTCCAGGCTCTTGCCATCTTATAAAAGGGGTTGTCCCTGCCTTTTCTGCAGGGCCGGTAGCAGGCTGGTACAGAACACCTGTTATGGGGTGGCAGCCAGAAAGTTGCGTGTTGGTGATGAGAAGGTAACATGCTGCACAAGATCAACTTCTTGGTGCCGCTGATTGCTGATAGCAAGCTGCCTAGTTCTTCGCAGAACTATCTTTCATCTCATCCAGGTTGATCATTATGGAGGCATAGGCCCTGATCGGGTTGGCTTGAAGCTGTAGTGTCATGAGCTGATCACCCTTGAGGAGATTGGCAGATTTACAAACAAGGCAACACATGATGGCAAATCCAAATCCAACATCGTGAAGCTCATTGCTATTACAATCATTTCAGAAAAAAAGTGCATCCACCTCCAATGTCAGTCAGCTGACTTTTGTTAGCAAAGACGAGTCTCACTTAGTGTTGCAATGTCAATGTTATATCTTGAAAGCTCTCTGGTTCATATGGCTATACGTTTCTCTGTTTTGTCTACTCTAGATTGTTCAAAAGCATTCCCATGTTCCAATTGCCATTGGTGAGTGGAGTCACCTTGGGTTTATGTGTGTTTGCTCGACCGTAAAATTGAAATAAATTGTCCACTGGGTAGTGAAGCAAGGAAAGTTTGGGGCGCCTTTTCTAGCCCCTTCCTTATGCTGTGGAGGTGAGCAGGGTGTCCTAAAATGGGCTGCTCAGGTAGACACTGAGTTACACTCTTGCTTTGATCAGTGAAAAGGTACCATTAGACCTCAGTCTTGACATCATAGCTAACTCTGAAGTCCTATTGTGATGGATGAAGAATGAAACAGCAGATCTGGAATCACTGGAGGCAATAGTCACGCAACTGTTGCTCCCAGTGATTCCAGATCTGCTTCATTCTTCGTCCATCACACTAGGACTTCAGAGATGATTATGATGTCAAGGCTAGTGCACGATTTGGATTTAAGTGAGGGAGGGTTGTGCAGTGTAGCTTCATTCTCTCTTCCCAATGAGTCCAGTGGTATGACAAGAGTCAAACTGGGACCGGGTACAGTGGAGGACCAAGAGGTCTTCTGTGCCTAGTTGGGCTCTTCACATTCCACAATGCTTGCAGAGACTGCCTTCTTGACTTTCCATTGGTCTCATCCACTGAGCACACTGGTGTCTGTCTTGCTTGGATAGGCAACTCCCTATCTCACCAAAGGTTTAAGATAGTTGAGCTGCCCTCCCCTGGTTTAGCCATCTTGTCGAAGTGGTTGTCTGGGCTGTGAATAACCACAAATGATAGCTGAGTGCCAAGGGTTCGAAAGTGGGTGAACTGCCCTATAAAAAGGATGTGACATGTTCCCCTGTCAAAAGTATCTCTCCCTGACACTGCATGCACCCCAAATATCAGAAATAGGGATTATTTGAGTCTCCAAAGCCTGCTTTAATGCTCTTTGATATGACAACATTTATATCTCGTGACCTCCCGTTTAGACTACTGCAACGCTCTCTACATGGGGCTGCCCTTGAGGACCACTCGGAGGCTTCAGCTGGTGCAGAATGCGGCCGCGCGAGTTGTGATGGGGGTTTCCCGATACTCCCATGTAACACCTCTACTCCGCGAGCTGCATTGGCTCCCGGTTGCCCTCCGGGTGAGATTCAAGGTGCTGGTGATGACCTATAAAGCCCTAAATGGCTTGGGTCCGGGATATCTGAGGGAACACCTGCTGCCGGCATCAAGTTCCCTTCGTCCAGTGCACTCCCACAGGGAGGGTCTTCTCAGGGTGCCACCGGTAAGAAATTGCCGGCGGACAACACCCAGGGATAGGGCCTTCTCAGTGGGGGCGCCTGCCCTTTGGAACCAGCTGCCAGTGTAGCTGAGGACTGCCCCCGACCTCCGTTCATTCCACCGGGACCTGAAGACCTGGCTCTTCGAGCTCTCTGGCCCAGGCTGAGAATTCTAATTTTAGCTTTAATCTTAATTTTAACTGGGGTTTTATTTATGCAGGGACGAATATAATTTTTTAATCTGTTTTTAACTTTTGTATGTTTTTTAATCACCCTGTAAACCGCCCTGAGTCCTTCGGGAAAGGGTGGTATATAAATGTAATAAAATAAAATAAAATAAAATAAAATAAAATAAAATAAAATAAAATAAAATAAAATAAATAAATAAATGAATGAATAAATAAATAAATAAATAAATATCTCACTGAGCTCTGGATAGCTTAGGTTGTACTTGAGCATGGTCTGCAAGATGCTTTCCTGTTGATGGGGTTGGATGGTGTGTATTTTCCAAGCTTTTAAAACAACACAGCAGCAGAGACAGAGAAAAGACGGCTTTGGCCTGCGGCAGACATGATGTGACTCGATTAAATTTTCCTTTTTTGTGCACATTCAAGAGCATCAGGGAAAATGTCATATTTACATAAAAATGATACTACTTCGTTGGGAGAATATAGGCAATTACTGGCCCATTCCGTCTCCGGCACTTTCAGACAGTAGGCAAACGTGCCTAAGCGTACTAGAGGTTGGGCAGTTAACGCCTAAATTTGAACCAATATATTTCTCTGGTATTCACAGATACACACTCTGCTCTCTCGTGATAGTTATTTTATTTATTAGATTTCTATCCTGCCTTTATTGCTTTGAAAGTAACTCAAGGTAGCAAACATATATAACACTCCTTCCTTCTGCTTTTTCTCCACAACAACAGCCCTGTGAGGTTGGCTGAGCTGATTGAGAATGACTGGACCAAAATTACCCAACCGACTTTATGATTAAAGCAGGATTAGACCTAGGCTTACAGTGTCCCAAAGGTGCTTTTTCAAAAGGCAACTGGGCTTTGTTTTTCCTTGAAGACTGAAGAAGCTTCTTGGGTGAGAAGCGAAACGTCTTCAAGGGGGGAAAAAGTCCACTTTGCCTTTTGAAAAAGCATCTTTGGGACAAGCACGACATGGATGACTGAGAACCTTCATAGACATTTAGACCTCACAGTCTTCTGCAAGTATAACTGCTGCCCATACATGAGGAGATGTTCAGAGGTTGTTCCAGGACCTTTTTTAGGGAAGTAAGCATCTTTCTAAGCAGATGTTCTGTGTTCTTTTATTGGTAACTGTTCCTTCACTCATAACTTTGTTCAGCCTTTCGACTCCATCAGTTTGGGAAAGGCAAGTACACTTGCTTCCCTAATGGCATTGTCCCTGTTGTGCTACATCATTGTTAATACATCGTAATGGCATTCAAAATCATGGTGATTAAGAACCATAGCCATGGCAGGTAAGCAATGGAACAAAACAGCACAATTTAAGGATATTCATAGGGTCAAAAATAAAATGTAATTGTGTTTTTATATAAATTTTGTTAAACATTATAAAGAGAACATTAAAAACTAACACAAATTAATATAGAACAAAGAGAGAGAACAAAAAAAGAAAAAAGTGCAGAAAGAAAGGATAAAAAGAAATAGAAATAAGAAGCTTCTGATTTCCCTTGTAGCAAGTATGATTACAAGGTTATCTCTTATTCTATGATTACAAAAGAAGCTCATTTTTTTCTATTATCCTTTTTTCCCCTAATCATCAAAACCACGTCTTAAGTGCATTTTTTGTTTCATGAAAAAAGTCTATAGGGGTTTCCAGTCAACCATAAATGTAGATTCTGTCTAATCAAAAAGAAAAAGAAAATTTTATTGTAAAGGTGAGGATGGAGTGATGTTCTGGAATAATGTTCTGGAACCATAGATGCATAACAGTATTTTTTACAAGAAGAGATTTTAAGTAATTATAAGACATGTCCTAGGCTGGGAAAAATGGGAAAAGTCCAAATGAACAAAGTGAATTTTGTGCAGCAAAGGAAACCAAAACTTTGATAGGAAGAATGTTATCCAGTTTACATATTTACCAAATAAGAAAAAAAATTGAGCCATTTCCCAATGTAGATAGTTTTTTTCTCTCTCTCCACGCATGTGTGTCTGTACATATGCGTATCTGAATGTATCTCACAAAGGGAGGAAAAACTTCAGAGAGAAAACTAGGCTGAACCTTTTTCTGTCTTTCTATGTGCGGTGATGTTTATGTTTTTTTTTTAATTTATAGAATACATCCAGCTTGTAAAGGGATGGACTAAAGAAAGCTTTTTACTACTAGAAACTGCAAAAAATATAAATGAAAACAAATTGTTATGCAGCAGTTTGGTATCACATCCTCACAAGTACAGAAATGTTGTAAATAAAGTAAAAAATGTTATGTGGGCAGTTCACGAATAAAAATGAAATATAAAAACAATAAATATAGCACATAAATATAGAATCTAAATCAGATAAAAGCACTAGGATAAAAACAGAATGAAACAGCATTAGCAAATGCACAAGGAATGTAAGAGCAGTCCAACTAAGATGTAAGAAAGCTTGGGAGGGTATTAACCTGCCCCTGAAAACAGGGATATCTGGGAAGCTACTGAGGAGAGGGTATTCCACCCAAAAAGCATCTTAGAAATCAAATCTTGGAGCCATTAAAAGAAAAGTTGACTAAAAAAAAATGTTTGAGTATTCCTCAGCTCAAGCTCTTTGTACATGTACAACTGACCAGTTTGGTGAAAGGATGTGAAAGTGATTTAGAATTTTTCACAAATTCTTCAAATGAGGGATAGAAAAGAGAGAAGTGCCAGTTGGTGGGAAGTAGAGTTCCAAATGCAATGGATTAAGAAATGTGAAGACCTTTTTAATCCTTCAAATGGCGAAAGGCTGATTTTCTTTGTGCAGGTGACTGCTACGTGGACAATTCCGTCAAAAATGGGAACAGTCAAATCCAGAATTGGTGTAATCAGTAACCTTTGAATTGCCTTAGTATAATGGCCCTGAGGTACAATGGCCACATTACCACATAGAGATTTGTTTCACAAATCCCTTCTGTGTTCCTAGTGAAAGTGCTGGTTTTTCAGAAAAATTAAGCTATCGTCAGCAAGCCTTCTGCCATGGCCTTCGTTTGATTCATCCTTAAAATGTGCTCTGCTTAATATACATCTTTTGGTATCCAGAGACTACAGTCAACATTTTGGAAGCTCTGAGAGCCGACATTGTGATTCAGAATAGAAGGGCTTCATCACACACAGAGACAAGATCAGAGGAAGGGGTCGCCATTTTTCCCCCAGGTGAACAGAAGGATTGGGGGGGGGGCATTTTCAAGTGAATTAAACCTAATCCTTACTCCTGTAGTTTTCTTATACTGTTCAGGGTTGTAGGTTGCTCACTCTTGATGTAGAGTATAGAAATTCCTCAGAAACAAGTGCTCTCTTTGTTCCTGAACACAAAAATCTCCTGTTTCCCTTGAGACAGAGACCTCAACCTTGAAAAAGGATAAATAGAAATGGCTAATGATTTTGTACAGTGTTGAGCTGAGAAGCCTTTTTTTGTAATGGAAGAGATAGGGGCACAACACCCATCAAGTGCAAGGTCTAGCTTCATATTGCCAATTTGCTACCACAATCTATTGTGGAATAATTGGATTTTTTCTGGGAATTCTTGAAAATAGCAGTGTGGGAACTGAATTTATCCAGCCCAATCTAAATAAATACCAATAACAGTAATTAGATTTTAATTATCCAGGATATATGCAGTAGTCCTCACTTAATGACTGCCCTGTTTAGCAACTGTTTGAAGCTAAGGCAGTGCTGAAAATGTAATTTTATGACTAGTCCTTGTACTTAAGACCGTCACAGCATGCTCATAGTCATATCATTGACATCCAAGTCCCTCGCAACTGGCAGATGTTTACAACCGTTGCAGGGCCCTGTGGTCATTATGTGATGGCCTTTTACACACTTCACAACCAGCTTCTGACAACTAGAGTCAAAGGAGAATCTGGCAGTAAAATCATCACGTATGTTTCAGTTAACAACTGCATCACATAGCGACGGTTTTTGGTCCCAAATGTGGTCATTAAGAGAGGACTACCTATACAGTACATAGTGCCTAACGATAATGAAATCATGTAATGTTCCCAGCCAATACAAACTACGTTTATCTCACTTTTTTCCCCTAGAAAACAACTCATTAACAGCCCAACCAGGCATTTTACAGATGAGGGAAGACCACAAGTCTCCCTATTCTGGTCTGCAAAGCTGGTGTTTTAGCTAGTGGTAGATTATTAGAGTTATAGTCATATATTCTGTGGGGGTAATGCTGGCCTAAACGTATTTCATCCTATGGTCCATATCCTTTTGTATTTCTGTAAATAAATGTGCATAGATACCCATATTCTTTATTTGTCAGTCTTTGCCCATTAAAATCTAATGATCCTTAGTTTTGCTCCATTGGCCACCCTGTGTTCCATTTTGTCTGGCTGATCCTTTTACACTCTTAATTATGACCAGGGTGGGCTTTGTGGATAGAGAAGAATCTTTTCCTCTGTCGTTGATTTATAGGCATGTCTGCATATTCTTCTAGGGAAAAGTAGCACCCTCGCAGAATCTGGGAAGTTGAAAGATGTCTGATCAAAGGCATTCTCTGAGGAGGATCCTTAAAGGAGACATTCTTTCGGAAGTCAGGGTTTCTCCATCCCCTGCCCCATGCAAGGCACCCACTGCTGGGACATGGCATGAGGAAGAGCAAGTTGTGTAGGGAGTCCCCCCTTTTGCTACTCTTGCCTGCCCCGCGATTTATTTCCTGCCCTGCAGTTCCTTCCCTGCAGCGTTTATGGTTACATTTCTATCCGTGCATCATCCGCGATTGATGTCCCCCTGTAGGCAGGCAGAAGCTGTAACTCACCCTTGTGACTCCGGCTCCCAGCTCGTTACTCACAGGTTGGTGTCAGCCCCATGAGTTACAACTTCACTTCTCGGAGAAAAGTGCATGGAGGAGGCCAATGACCAGGCAGGACAGGGAGAGAGAGAGAGAAAGAGAGAGAGAGAAAGAGAGAGAGAGAGAGAGAGAGAGAGAGAGATGAACCAGATCTGGACGGAGGAGAAAGTAATCCTTTCTTCTATTTCTTTCTCCAATAACCGACACCTTCCTCATATTTTAGCCCTGATATCACTTAAGCCTAGAAAAATGCCAATAACCCTCAACTCCCTGGGCCTTTGTCAGGGGATTAACTTAACACCTGTCCCTTATTTCCAAACATCCCTAGCAGTAGGGGAAGTCCTATATTCCAAGTCAGGGCCACTGGTTAGAATTTAAGGCCCAACACTCTTTTTATTGTCAAATATTGTAAGCTAAAGCATTCCTTTAAAACAGAGGGGTTTTTTTAAGTTGGCAGCTTTAAGAGGTGTGAACTTCAATTCCCAGAATTCCCCAGCCAACAAGTCCATACCTTTTAAAGTTGTCAAGTTTGAAAAATACTGATTTAAATACAGGTAGTCCTTGACTTATGACCACAATTGGGTCCAGAATTTCCATTGCTAAGCAAGGTTGTTAAGTGATTTGTGCCCGATGTTATGACCTTTCTTGCCACAAGTGATTCACTGCAGTTGTTAAATGAATTACAAATGGAAGCAAATCCAGCTTCCTCCATTTACCTGGCTTGTCAGAGGCCAGCTGGGAAGGTCAAAAATGGTGATCACATGACCCCAGGATGCTGCAACCATTGTAAATACTGTATATGCTGGTTGCCAAGTGTCTGAATTTTGATCACTGACTGTGGGGATGGTGCAACCGTTGTTAAGTGTGATAAGTCACTTTTCCAGTGCTTTTCTAACCTTGAACAGTCCCTAAATGAATGGGTGTAGGTCGAGGACTATCTGTAAAGAAAATAACTGTACCACATCCTTTGTGAAATGTAAGTCTGGCAACCTTAAAATTACCAGGGAGGCATTGTCTCTTGCAAAGCGAAGCCACTTTGTTGTAAAGAGAACCAGTATGGTATAGTGGTGAAGATGCTGTGCCTTAGAAACCAGGAGAAGGTGTGATCTGGACCTCCGCTTAGCATGGCAGCTGGCTGAGTGACTTTGGGCCAGTCACTTTCTCTTAGCTCACCTTACCTCACAGGGTTGTTGTTTTGGGGGAAATAGGAGTATTAGGTAGAGTTCACTACCGCCTGCCACAAAGAAGAGGGGGTCAGCGTATTCTCCAAAGCACCTGAAGGTAAGAAAAGAAAAAAATGGATGGAAACTAATGAAGGAGAGAAGCAAGCTAGAACTAAGGAAATTTTCCTAAGAGTGAGAACAATTAACCAGTGGAACAGCTTGTCTCCAGAAGTTGTGGGTGCCCCATCACTGAAGGATTTGAAGAAGAGATTGGACAGCCACATGTCTGGAATGGCAAAAGTCTCCTGCTTGTGCAGTGGCTTGGACTTAGAAGACCTCCAAGATCCCTTCCCACTCTGTTATTCTGACTTCTGACCTTTACATATTTTTAAAAGGTGGAATAAGAATCTAGTAATAATCAAAGGCGTTAGCCTTGGCTCCCCAACTTTTTCATGTCTTTTCATCAAAGCCAACTGATATACACTGCTGAGTATGTTAATCCTATGAAAACTGTGTACCAGCTTAGAGAGGTTGCAAGGAGAGAACAGGGGCCAGAGCAACGGAAATGCAAAACTTAGCTGATTCTGATTTGTGCCAAGATGAATGTGTGCCGGCATCTGAACATCTAAAGCTGGCAGATGTCTCTCTGTTCATTGCTTCTAAAATCCCTGCTTCATTGTCACTCACGTTTGACAATGCTGAAAATTAAACCAAAAAGGAGAGGAGGTGTGAAGAAAACAGACTTTCTGCAATTTATATTTCTCTTAATTTGAAGTATTAAATAATAGTATGAAGATGCTTCCATATGGGCATATTTTAAGATTGAACAGTGGGCTAAGTGTTGTTATTTTTTTTCCCCTGGCTGCTATTCTGCTCAGTTTGCAACTTCTAATATTAAAAATTATACAGCTGACCACTTGCAGATTTTATCATAATTAAATCTGCATCAGAACAGAACCATTGCATGGAACTCTGCTTGGCTCTTGCTAAACTAATCTGCCTCCTGACAGAATAAGCACTTGGTCATACAGTATTTCCTATGAAAATACTAGGAAATACAAATCCATCCCTGCACTCTTTAAAAAAATTGTTATTTTATTTTATTTTATGGAGGTAAGGAATGGAGAACATCTACTACTAAGGCAGGAAGAATCGAATGCTAGGTGGCATTAGAGATAAAATCTTTAATTTTGTTTTCTATAGGGATGCCATCCATGTAGCTTTGGGGGCAGCTGTATCAAAGTGGTTTGCCATTGCTTTCTTTTAATATGGTTTGTTGGCTTCCCAGTTGAGATCTGGCGTGTCCAGATTGCCTTCCATCAAAGTACTTACCAGGCCTGGCTCTGCATATCTTAGTGAAGATCGGACAAATTCAGCTATGTGCTGCCACCTGCTGTGACTAGTTAGCGCCATGGAGGATGACATAGGGCAGGGTTGCAGGAAGCGCAGGAGAGACAGTTGTGGTGCAGGCTAGGCACCACGTTTGTGGCCAGTGCTTTTTACTGACTTGCCATCCTTATTATTAGGCTTCTACACCAGGTCGGTATCTGACTTAGCATCAATGACAAGCCTTAGCAGGCACCCATTTATTTGGGATTTTCCAACGCTTTATCTGGAGGGCCTTCCTGCTAGTGTGCACATTAGAAGAGGGAAATGCTGGCAGGCTGTTAATTACAGGTGCTGCTTGGCTGGCGCAGCAGTGTCCCATTGCTCTCCTGGCAGAGCTGCGCAGCGAGTGACAGACTCCATGATAAATTGATATCCCGTTTAGCATCAATTTTCTCTTCTCTAGTGGCAGACAGCTGTGCTAATGGGAAGGGACAAGCGCAAATGAAATTACAGGGGCTGACGGAGCAGGTGCCCCCCTTGCGAAGCAGACACAGGGGTGCCAGGACAGGAGGTGGGAAGGTGGAGGGCTTTAGCTCCAGCAGCCCCTCCTTTTGTGTGTCATGCAAAGGGACTAAGGATTTACTTTCCTGAGATGCAGGGAGGGAAGCAGAAGCGATCTGAATTTAAAATCACGAGGAAGGAAGACACCATCTTCTAACTTATCTCTTATGATAT
Organism: Vipera ursinii; assembly: GCF_947247035.1. Classification (NCBI taxonomy): domain Eukaryota; kingdom Metazoa; phylum Chordata; class Lepidosauria; order Squamata; family Viperidae; genus Vipera; species Vipera ursinii. The sequence goes on along the minus strand of NC_139512.1, from coordinate 119,424,682 downwards.
CAATCACAGATGCTTGCCCAGCTTGTGATGGAAGGGTTCTCCACTGCCTCTTGAGAACCAAAAGCTTCACAGATGGAGATTTTGTTAAACCAACATTTAACTTAACCCTTCCCTTCCAGCAGCCTCCCAGCTTCAAGAAATCACATGCAGTTTGAAAAACTGTTCTATCCCCTTTCATTCTTTCATTGATTAATGTGTCTGGATACGCTGGTCCTTTTGAGTTACACCATTCTGATTTGGTGGGGGGTGGGGGAGGGAGGGGGCTAGTGATTCGTTTATCCCAATTGATCAATCACTAGATATGATGCCTAAAGATTGGGATTTAACATTCATGCCTGCCTGGTGCGAATGAACTCTTCTGAACATGTTAACTAATAAATTGGAATATATGTATGGATAAATAATGGTGGAAGTGCAGTGCCCAAACAACAGAGAAGGAAACTTCATAGCTCTGGCTATTTCAAATTTCTTCATTTTTTTCATCTGCCTGATATCATTGTAGCAAAGGGATATGGAATTGCTGAGAGGTGAAAAGCCATGGTTGGAAACCCTAGTTTCCGAGCTACAGTGGTAGGACAAATCAGTAGAAACTAGTTGCATCATTTGTCTTTTAGGGACCGAATGGTTACATCAGTGTTTCTCGACTTGGCACCTTTAAGATGTGTGGACTTCAACTCCCAGAATTCCCTAGCCAGCATGAAGTCCACATCTTAAAGTTGCCAAAGTTGAGAAACAGTGGGCTAGAGGTTCAAGCATCACCCTAAGCAACTGTTTGTTATGACTTTGCTTTGTGGAATATACCTTAGTTGCTTTTTCTTCTATAATGCAATGCCATAAACTTAAGGAACTGGTTATTACCCATAAAGATGTCTGGTTATCAGAGCTCAGAGTCTGGGTATTCTAACTAGATTTTATTTGTCCTTCTCAGAGGAATACCAGTGGGTAAAGTGGAAAGAGGCATGGTTGTCCCCCCCTCCCCCTTGGAACAGACAGGAATGGCCCATACTTTCATGATTTTCCAGAGAATAGTTAAAACTTGTTTTTTCCCCCAGAAAATCCTTGGTGATTAAACAGCAAGAGGAAGATCCATAATATTATTACTTCTTATTGTTTTGCTTCTTTTATTATTCCCTATGTTTTGATTTTGTAGAATTTTCAAACTTCTAGGGTGAGGTAGTATATAAATCTTATAAAGAAACAAATTATGGATTATAAACCATAAGTGGCTTCACATGCCTCTCAGGAAACAGTGAGATAGTTGTTACATGCAGGAAGTTTGCAATATAGACATGATGACGTTGACAACATGAAGAAATCAATAAGGGTATTCCTCATCTTATGACCATTCCTTTAGTGGCTCTCAAAGTTACAGCATTGCTGAAAAAAGTGATTTACAAAGGGTTCTTGCATTATGCCCGTTGCAGCATCTCCACAGTCTCATGACCTTGATTTGGATGTTTGGCAACCTTGTGCATTTATAACAATTACAGTGTTCCACAGTCACATATTTGCCATTTGCAGCCTTTCCAGCTGGCTTCCAATAAGCAAAGTCATTGGGGAAGCCGGCAGGGAAGGCCAGGTTGCAAGTCATGATCCGGTGATGTCTCACTTAATGAGCATGGTGGTTCGCTTAACAACCGTAGCAAAAAAAAAAAAGACTGTAAAATCAGGTACGGTCGTGAGATTTCTTCTTTAATGACCGTACTATTTAATAATGATTTTTTGCAGTCCCTGTTGTGATCGGAAGTCAAGGACTACTTGAATGTGAATAGATTATTGTTATTTGTAAATATAAATTACAAAATA